>NW_016107548.1:2853547-2914212 GCF_001604975.1 Cebus imitator
ACAGTCTGGCCCCTCTGCTGTAGGTCTGCTGAGGTTCACTCCAGGCCCTGCTTGCCTGGGGTTCACCTGCAGCAGCTGCTGAACAGCAAGGGTTGTTACCAGTTTCCTTCTTCTGCTATCTTTGTCCCAGAAGAATACCCGCCTAGTGTCAATCTGATCTCTCTTTTATGAGGTGTCTTTTTGGATATATAGGGGTCAGGGAGCTCCTTGAGGAGATGGTCTCTTCTTTATAGGAGCTCAAATGGTAAGCTGTGAGCTCTGTTGTTCATTCAGAGCTGCTGGGCAGGTACTTTTAGGTCTGCTGCAGCAGAACTCATAAACTGCTTTTTGTTCCCAGGTGCTCTGTCCCAGGGATTTAGAGCTTTATTTATGAGTTTCCGTTATGCTGACGCCTTCTTTTTTTTTTTTCCTTCAGACCTGCCCAGCCCAGCAAGGAAGCAGCCTAGTCCCTGTCGGCCTGTAGCAGCTTTGCTGAGCTGCTGTGGGCTCCACCCCGCTGCCGAGTGAATTTCCCTGCAGTCCTGTTTATATGGGTGTAGTTAGAACTGCTTTGGCGATGGTGGCCCGCCTCTGTTTAGGCGGAGTCTCTTTGCTGTGGCGGGTTGCCTCGGCAATGGCGGGATGCCTCAGCAATGGCGGGCTGCCTCGGTAATGGCGGATGCCCCTCCCCCACAGAGCTGGACCATCCCGGGTTCAGCTGCGCTTGCTGTGAAACTCTCAATCCAGAGTTTCTGGTTGCTGTTCTTTTGTAGGGGTGGGGCCAGCCGAGCCTGATCTCCTGGCTCCCTGCCTCAGAGCCTTTTTTAAGTTGGTGTTCCAGTCGCCTGTTGAAGAGGCGCCAGGGTCTGTTAGTTTTCCCCTGCGGCCACTCACTGCGCTGGCTTAAACAGCGGCACTGAGGTTTGTGGCACTTTTTTTTTTTTTTGCCCTGGAATCTACTGTCCTGGTTCTCTGCTCCGTCTCCTTTTTGAACCGGCGAATGGGCGACTTCCCGTGGCTCCAATCGCCAGCCAAAAGGGCACTCGGACCGGTGTATTTTGTACGGAGAACCGCGGCTCCGGGGCACCGACAAAGCAGCCGCGAGGGGCACAGCAGCCGCGCTGGCCGGCACAGCCGCGCTGGCCGAAACAGCCGCGCTGGCAAGCGTGGAGCTCCTCCGCCCGGGAATTTCCTAGTCTGTGGGCAATAAAAACGTGGCGTCCACTCACCCTCTGCGCTTTCACTGGGAGCTGCAATCCTGAGCTGTTCCTAAACGGCCATCTTGGATCGTCTGCATTTTGTTGACTTCTATGTTTGTGTTGAGAATGGAGATGCCAAGATTTTTTTTTTTTTTTCATTTTTAAACCTCAACTCTAACCTTGTCATGCATGTGAAACTGATACTTGTTGAAAACACAAATGGAGAAAAAGACTTTCCTGGAGGATTCTCACAACAGATGGGCAACAGATCTTCCCATAGTTAGAGCAGAGGTACCTGGACCAATAGCATCAGCATCAACTGAAAATATGTTAGAGATGCAAATTCTCTGGCCTTTCTCAAGACCTGGTGAGTCAGAAGCTCTCAAACTGGGGACACTAAATCTGTGTTTGAACAAGTGCTCCAGATATTTATTAACTACTTTGTTAGATTATTGTCTTATTACGGTAATTTTTTCAGTCCTAAGCTATTCAGCATGACTCTGGAAGTGAAACCACTGAGAATATCTGTTATTGGAATGGAAGAAACTTTACATAGGGCCAGTAAGGCACAGCTGTTAACTACAGAATAACAATTAGCTCTGTTGTAACACTCCATTACCTTTTCAATGTTCTTATTGCTACCTTGGACATTTATTGTTAATGTCCTTCATATATTTTAAAGATGTATTAAACCTTAATCTATAAATTAGCATCAGTACATAATATGAAATGAATAAATATAAATCATAAGATACTTGTGATAATAAACTTAAAAAAAAGTTTTTTTTGAGACAGAGTCTCACTCTTGCTCAGGCTGGTATGCAGTGGAGTGGTGTGATCTCAGCTCACTGCAACCTCTGCCCTTCAGATTCAAGCGATCTTCCCACCTCAGCTTTCCAAATAGCTGGTATTACAGATGCATGCCACCATGCCTGGCTAATTTTTGTGTTTTTAGTAGAGATGGGGTTTCACCATGTTGGCCAGGCTGGTCTCAAACTTTTGAACTCAAGTCATCTGCCCACCTCAGTCTCCCTAAATGCTAGGATTACAGGTGAAAGCCATTCCGCTGGTCTACAGACTATGTTTGAACCCTAGTTCAGTTCCACTGGGTCTGGTCATTTTTTTGTAATGATCCCATTGGGCTGTTCCTATACACAGTAAATTCAATTTTGTCTTTTAGTTCTTGAGTGATCCTGGCCCTAGAGGATCTATCCTGCTAAATACTTCTTTCAAACTGCCAATTTCTTATTCCATAAAATTTTGTAACAGACTAAGCTTGTTTACCCTGAGGAAAAAGTACCCACCCCAAGGCGCTGGCTATGGTTTGTAAAATCAGTCAGTAGTAGTACATTTCTGAAAAACACACTTTCTGTTTTGATCAGCATTTTAATTTTCAATATTAACACTCATAAGCTTCCCAAACATAGAGGACCAGCTTTAACTCATTACAAACATATTATTCATCTTTGGATGGCAAGACTTTGGGTTGTGCCACCTATTAGCTGTGTGATTTTGAGCAAATTACTTAACCTCCAAGAGGCTTGGTTTACTCATCTGCCACATAGGGGCATCACTTCTGCCATGGGACTCAGGGCCAGAATTCAGAATCTGGGGGAAATTTCATTTGTTTCAATGCAACTCAGTTCTTCCTTACACCCATTTTTCAGTCTGCCAAAGGAGACGCAAGAGTTTTCCCCTCCCATTTGTAATGGGAAGACAATGGCACTTCAATGTCTGTATTATAGACTTTGGTTTGAATCATAAACATTTCCTAGTCATAGGACTTTGGGTAATTTACTTGACCTCTTTAAGGTTTCACTCCTTTATTTATGAAATGGTGTAATAATATCACCTGTGTTGTATGGCTGAAGAGATTCATGTGTAAAATACTTAGTCTGGCATTTAATACTATTATTGCAATTATTATTACTGCCTCTCTTTCTTAGACTATCTCAAGTTTGGTGCTTCTCTCACTGTCTGAATCAGAATAGTCATTGACTTTTTTAATCATAATGAGACAAATCGTAAGACACAATTTTCTTCACTCCTTTTTCTTTATTACATTCAGTGCAAAGCTATATCTAGCTATTGCCTGTATTGTTTGGAGTGCCCCTTTTGGCCATGAAGATAGGCCTTTCAATTGATTATTGATTCTGAGCTCTGATTGTGGATGTTTCACTTATGAGCAGGCGACCAAAGGCTTTTTCTCATGCCTGCAGCTCGTAGCCAAGATCATGGATACAATTTGGTAACTTTTCCCAGAACAGAAATTATGAGCCATGGTTCAGCCAACCACAAAACTCTTTCACCTTACATTGCTGTCCATCGAAACATAAATTCCCCTCACCTCTAATTTTGTGGAAATAAAAGCAAACCAGAATGGTTTCTAAACAAACGAGTTTTAAAGAGGGGCTCTGCTGAAAATAGAAATTCTCTCGTTGTAGTCTGTCTCTGGAAACAGCACATATACCTTGCTTGAGAACATCAGGCAATACCTGTGATGTTTGAATCCTATCAATTACCACTAAAAGAAAAAAAAAAAAATTACATGTCACTATCAGAGGGTCTTAGTTTACTCTGCAGGAGATTTTCCCCGAGGGCCTCTCATTATAATTCTCACAAGCTTGTTCTGAAAATAAAAATGTGAATATACATATAAATGTAAAATTTAGGATATGCTAGTTTCTTTCTTTATATAATTAAGAGTCCTCAAACAAGATAATTGAATAGAATTTAGTGAAAAGACTATTTACAAAAGTATAATCTGGATAAAGGGGGTGCTACAGAGAATGAAGAATTACCCAGGAGCTAGCAATAATTGGACCCATTACCACCTCTGGAACTAAGAGGCAGGAGGAGGGGGCAGTTAAAGGGCCTGGAAAGAGAACTAGCCTTTGGTAGAAAAATGCAGCAGCTGCCTGGCTAGTCAGGCTCTTTCATCCTCTCTGATCTATGGTGCCTCCTACAGCTACCTCCCAACCCACTGATTCCACCTATAAAGGTCAGTGGATTCATTTCTTAGGCTGCTGTACCACAAACTGGGTGACTCAAAACAACAGAAATGTTTTATCTCAGAATTCTGGAGGATGGAAGTTCAAAATCAAGGTGTTGTTAAGGCATCTGCCCCTCCTAAAGCTGTAGCATAACCCTTCCCCACATCTTCCTAGATGCTAATGGTTTGCTGGCAATCTTTGTCATTCTTTGCCTTGTAGATGCGTCACTCCAATCCTTCATCTTCCCATGCTGTTTATTCTCCCTGTCTCTGTCTTCACATGGCTGTCTTCTTATGAGGACACCAGTTATACTGGATTTGGGGCCCACCCTACTCCAGTATACCCTCATCTTAGTTATATCTGTAATGACCCTATTTCCAAATAAGGTCACATTCTGAGTCCTGGAGATAGGGACTTGAGCATATCTGTTTTGAAGAAACACAGTTGAACCCATAACAGTTATCCTTCCAGGGCACAGGCAGATGGAGAAGAGCGAAGAATAGTGGATGGAGAGGAACAAGCAGAGGAGAATTCGTGTACTCTCTTTTCATCATGTCCTCCTTGGTTCATATTCCACAGTGCCCCAAACTTTGATCTCTCTTCTTAAGCTTTATTTCATTTTTTATTGAAGTATAAGATATATACAGGAGTATACAAACAATAAGCTCATAGCTTGAGGAATTTCTAGACACTCAACATATTCATGTAAACAGCATCAGGGTCAAGACACAGTATTAACACCACAGAAGCCCCCTTCTACTCCCCTCTAGTCTGTACCCCTCCATCCCCCACAGAACAACCATCACTGTGGCTTCTAACACCATAGATTCATGTTGCCTGCTTTTCAGCTTCACATAAGAGAAATTATACAGTATGCACTCCTTTGTGTTTGTCTTTTTTCCACATGGCATTATGTTTCTATGAGTCATCTATGCTGTAGCTATACATCTATGTATGTAGCTGTAGGTCATTCATTCCCATTCCATTATGTGCATATAGCACAATTTATTTACCTTTCTACTGTTACAGGTTCTTGGAGAGATTCCAGTTGGGGGATCTGATGAATTATGTTGCCGTGAACATGCTTGTACAAATCTTTTGGTGAAAAGTGTTGATGTTTATGACTTTTGGACAAACATTCTCTAGGAAGTCTTGCTCATTCCCTGGTCAGAATTATGTGTGTCCTTGGTGTTCTTAAAGTGAGCACTTACCAGACTGTAAAGCTTGAGTTATCCATGTCTGTCTCCTCCCTACCCACTAACACCTCTGTGAGTCTGTGAGCTTTCTGGGGGAAAAGATTCTGCTTTATATATCTTCACATCCTACCATGTGCCTGCTACATAATAGGTCCCTAATCAGTTTGTTAAGTGAATGAATGGATGAATGAATAAATGGGAAGTGTAGAGACACCATGAATCAGGATTGGCAGATGGAATAGGGTCTGATGATAGCCAGCTCACCTTCAACAGTCTGACACACTGGCATCATCTGATGGTGTTGTCTCCTGGCTTCCACCTGCCTTCCCTCAGAGTCCTCTCACTTTAGGATTAGTTGTCTCTGCAGATCACATTTTCTTATCGGTGCATTATCACTAACATGGATTCTCCTGACCAGGGCCTTTGTGCATACTGGGAATACTTCCTCATTCTCTAATATTTTACATCTCTTTTTTCCCATTTTTTAACCTTTGATATTTAGACATGACTCAAGTTTTCTTTACCATGAAATATTGTTTTATTTTCTGAATCTGTGATTTACATCTTTTGTTCCCATTCTATCTTATCTCCAAATCTATAGCTCTTTTAAAATTCTCTGTGAATGCCAAGATCTCACATTCTTCTGGGACTCTAGGCTTCCAACTTTGGAGTTCATCTTATTACTGCTTCTGTGACCTGTTCTTATCTTTCCTCCTTACTTAATCTGCTTCCTCACCTCATTTGATACTTCCCCTTTAATGTCTTTCTTACTAATTCCATTGTTACCACAACAATCAATGTCCTACTCACCTCGCACTTATGTTCGTAACAGCCTCTTAGCTGGTTTCCCTACCTCCTCTATTTTCAATTATTCTTCACATACAGAATAATTTTCATCACTTGCTCATGAAATGAGAGAGACCTCCAATTGCCAACCAGATGCAGCTCAATTCTCTCCAATCTTACTTCTCCTTACTTAGCGTCACAACTATACCTGCCTTTGTAGAACAAGCTCCCCACATTTTTCCAGCTGTCATTATCATGTCTTTGGTCATTACTTATTTAACAAGAGCTCTGAACTTTTGGTATGAAACAGAAATGAATCCTAAACTGGCTTTCCAATGACAAGGTAGAGAAAATACCAAAACACAAGGCAGAAAGGGTGTTTTGATAACATTTTCCCTTTTGAGAGCATTTGTTATTTTCATAGGATTATTATCCTTAATTTATAAAAATTCTAAAATTTGGGATTCAGCTGGGCAATGTGATATTTTGCAGCCTTAAAAAGTATGTCCTAGCACTGCAACCTCTGTTTCACACAAGCATATTTCCACAGTTAGATCACAAGTTAAGTTTTAATAACATCAATCGTTTATAAATTATATGGGCTAAAGTGTGACTAATAGCTCCATTACTAAGTGAAGAAGTATATTGAAAATTAAGTCATTTAATAGTGCCCAAAGTAGGTAATCATTTGGTAGTAAACTCATGGCTCGATTAACTGTTACATTTAATAAGACATTTATATTTTTGTAAAATGACTTCAACATTAAGAATCAAAGGTTAGAACTCAGTGGTCTTCTCTTCTGTCATGAACACATTTTAATTTTTACAGCAGAAACAAGAGACTATTTTTATTATACTATTTATGGTAGACAATTATCTCTTTGTAAAAAGAGATTTCATATAACCTATTTTAGGGAAAAGAGTTAAGAATCTATTTTGGTTTTCAGTGTCCAGAGATTTTTCTCCTTCATTTTATAACATAGTTATATATTATAATCAGAGTGGGGTTTTTGTGCATGGTTTGATTCAGAGGAAGTTACTGTAATTCAGAGAGGATATTAATCTCTGCCAGTCACCAGTATGAATATAGCTCAAGATTGCTCAATTATTATACTGTTTCCAGGAATAGATGAGAATAGAGCCTAATGGGGGCAGGGCTGGCTGAACCATCCTAGGGGAAGTAGACTTACTTCATGAATACTAGAAGAAAAACTTGGTATATGCACATTTGCTATTACTTGGCTTTGTAGCTAAACATTACTCTCTTTTTTGGTTTCTTGTCTTAACAATGAAGCCAAAGATGCTCCAGTGTTTGTGGTGTCAGTTTGATCCCTTACTTTATCAAAATGTCATTCCAATAATCTTCATCCTGGTTTTAGTCTCAGCCAACTAAATTCTTCCTGAATTTGCTGTGATCTGTCTTAGGAGAGGCCACATCTGAGTTGCAGCATAATGAAGACAGAGGCGTAGGTACCTGCTGAACCAGCTTTGGGGAAAGGGAACTTGGCTTTCTGAGTATTAAATTTATTTTTCACAGATTTTTGACTCAACTGAAATTTCTACATGTGAATGTGTAATAAGTTGAAATTTTAGCTGAAGAAGTATTCTATACTATTGTACAAAATTATACCTTCTTATTTTAAAAAAAACCCACTGCAGTGTAACTAGTTCATTGCCTTATTAAGAGAGACAATGGTTCACAATGTTTTTGTAAGCAATATATTACCATGTAAACAGTGATAATTATTATAACCTTTAACAAGTAGAAACCCTATGACTGAAACAATAAGATTAAAGTTCTTTTTTTTTTTTTTTTTTTTTTTTTNTTTTTTTTTCCGAGACCTAGTTTCACTCTGTCACCCAGGCTGGAGCATAGTGGTGCCAGCTTGGCTCACCACAGCCTCGACCTCCTGGGTTCAAGTGATCCTCCGACCTCAGCCCCGCAAGCAGTGCTACCATGCTTGGCTAATTTTTTACTTTTTTGTAGAGACAGGGTTTTGCCATATTGCCCAGGCTGGTGTTGAACTCCTGAACTCAAGTAATCCTCCCACCTTGGCCTCCCAAATTTCTGGGATTATAGGCGTGAGCCACTGCTCCTGGTCCCCAAAAGTACTTATAGGGCATTGTAGTTAAATGAGGACATGAAAGCCCAGCAGTGTACAACAATGTTCCTAGATGAAAGACACAACATAATATCTATAAATTCTAAGATTCTTCCTGGGCCTTTTTTGGTTATTTATAAACATTGTATGGAATTCTTGTTGAAGACTTGTCCACTGTTTGAGTCTAAATTCCTCAAGGGCTTGTCCCTTTATTTTAGTCATTGAAATCATAGATGATGTGTTCTAATGTGTATGCTTTCTATTGAGGGCACTATTATAGCCAAAATGCTTCAAAAATGTCAATGTACATTTATATTTCATAGAAGTTCCATTTATATCTTATAGAAGTTGCATTTATATTTTATAGAAGTTGTTCAATGTAAGCATGGACATAGTTTTAGCTTGCAGCCATCATAGATCAATGCACCAAAGATCATTTTGTCTTTTGAAAATCAAAATTCAATTGATTGAATGGCCAATTTGCCAAAGTTTAGCGATTTATCATTTTAATATTTGAACAGGAATTTTAGTTACTGATGCAAAAACATACAAAATTAATGCTGATATGCCATTTGAAGAATTTGTCCAAAAAAAAAAAATCTGAAAATGTTTCAAGTTTGAATGGATAAAAAAATTCCACCCAAGAAGTAGTCAAAACAATCCTAGCACATATGGAATGCTAAAGGTTTGGTTTCAAACAAAGGGCAATAGTAATATGTAGACTTGGTGGCAATTTGTTAAAAGACTTGCTATGAAAATCTTACTAAAGCATCAGGAGCAAAGAGGGAATTCAGAAAAGTTTCTTTAAAGGGGCATGTGATTAGTGTGAAGATATAAATAAATGAGCTAGAAGATGAGAGGAGATACCATATCAACTCAAACATTGACTATCAGTGGTTAAAAAAGAGTTGAAGGTTGATATGCTACCTGAGAAACTGGAAACATATCTTTAAAATGCTGTATAATTGGGAAAATCTAAAATGACAGTAAATGATATTCACTGCCATGATTAATTTTCCCAATTTGAAGAGTTTTGCTCTGTGTTGCAAACTATGCAGTTGTTTTTGCTTTCCTGAATATTCCTACAGAGTTAGTGTAACTCAATCACAAAGACATCTCATCCTTGGGCATCTATGTTGTGAGCTGCTGTACTCGGTAAATAATGGAATTGATATTTGCATTCTAATGTGGATACTCCTCCATAGTGATAACTGTCCTAGAACCTCATTGTCCAATTCTGACTTCTTGATGCTGTCAATAAATTAGCAAAGGCCCAGATGATTTGAAGATATCAGCTACCAGAATTGCCAATGCCACTTTTCTTAGTTTGTATTAGTAATATTTATTATTGTTATATAATATTCTTGGTAGAATTTCCTCATGTGTTAGGCCAACAATGGTGGAAACTCATTGGCAGCAATCTGGAAATCCACTTACCCTCGAAATAGTTCAGGACAAATTCGGCCTCCCCTAGTATGATATGATTGTCCTAGAGAAGCTGTGAAAGTTGACTTCACCTACGCAACTGGAACAAACTCCAAGACTAGAAGCATGGATGGCAGCCTGAGGACATAGGCCTGCAAACATTTGTAGATGGAGGGCAGTGAGAAGTGGTGAGGGGTTTTAAGTTTCTGTTCTCACAATGGTGTCCCAGAATCTAAGTTTCTTTGATACATGGAATTATGACTATGAAGATATTTTCATTTTTATACCCAGAATCTTATAAAGAAAAATTTCTCTCTTCTGCCAGTTTGTTCATTTTGTCAAGAATTATGACATTATATCAATGAATAAGGTTCAATATATGTAGAGTCTTTATGTTGAATTCCTTATGTGGTTGCATGTTTGTCATACCAGAAAATTTTCCGTATCAGATAGATGGGCTCCCAATGCCACAGAGTAAAATATCAATGTATTTAGGAAAGATTACTTAGATTCTTGATAACTTCCATTATATTCTTTCACTTAATATGAGTAGTATAGCTTGAATGGTTTTTGCTCACAGCTGCCCTTACAACTTTGCCTCCTGTAACCACATGTGCCTGGTAATACCAAGTGGGATTGTATTTAAACTCTTCTGTACCTTTTTGCCAACCTATACTTGTTTCTAAGGTAAAATGTCCCATGAGCAGAACTTAATGTAGACAAACTCCAGTGACGTTACAATTACAATATCACCAGCAGCCCAGTAACTACCACATCATTTCAGGATTTACCTGGGAATCAAAGTAGGATGGTCAAATTTTGAGCCAGGTAAAAGCTGAAGACGTGTGTTTCCCCTTTACACCCACTAATGTTTTTATTACATGTTCTGGGTGGTCCATGTGGTCAGAGCCTCTTTTGGGGACTAGAAAGATAAGATCAAAGTGCCAGCACAGTGATACACACCACATGAATGTGGAATATATAGAACATTATGATTTGGTTAATGCATTCTGGAATTCAGTCACATCTACACAAATATCTCAGCAGGAGAAATGGGAGTAAAGGCAATCAACTTGCTTTCCCATTTTGCTTGTCAAATGCTTTCAAAATCCTCATTTTGAAAAGAAAAGGCTTTGCAGAGGTGACCTATTTCTCGCTGTGTCAATGACAGGTAAGGAAAATGTGCCCCTCAAACCACCTTACCTAGTGTAGTCCCCAGGTGCTTCAGCAGCCTGTAGGCCACCCATCACTTTCTGACCCAGCCTTTGTGAAGCAGTGAACAGCTCACTTCAGGCTTTCCTAAGATCATATTTCTTTACTGGTCTCCTGACTCTTCATAAATCACAATTCTTAGCGCTGTCAGGAACCATGTCATATGGAATGCCAATTTTTTTTAAACAATAGCATCTCATATCAAAATTATTATATACTGATAATTTCTCTTTTGAAAAATGTTAAATATTTTAGGACTCTTATTCCAATATCCCAGATAGCATTAGTTAATATTTAAAGAGTAACCCAAATTGAACATCAATAATTTCCAAAATTAATAATTTCTCTAAAGGTGCTAAGGCTATTAAAACCATAACTGTAACATGGTCCTGTTTCCGAATGTGTCAGTATTCTTGCTTTTTGTAGTCACAGATGACAAAACATGTAGAATTAAGGTTGATACTTAGTGCAGGGTCTGGCATATAGTAGGGCTTCCAATGAACATTTATTGAAATAGATGTTGCTTGGGTGCTGTTGATGGGTCAAGCTTATTTCACAACTCTCCTTTCTTTCTCACTGGGAGTTTTGTCTCAGGACCCCTCATCATTCTCAGAGCTATTATTTTGGTTTCCCTTGCCTTTCATCTGTCATATAAGTCCGAACACAAACAATAGAGAACATTTGGTGTTTTTGCCTAAGAAAACTATAATGTTCAGTGTTTTTTCTTTAGTACCTGTGTAAATCAATGGTTCGAAAAGATGGATATTGCTTGCTTCTTCTGTGTCAGTCCAAGCAAGAAAACTTGCTACAGATGGGACCAGTGGGATGGTGACAACATTCAGTTACTATTAATAATAACTGATAAGGCAAGTTTAAGGCCTGCTAAGGATTTGATTCATGAAGAGTCAGGAGACCATTAAAGAAACATGATCCTAGTAAAGCCTGATGTGAGCTATCAGCTGTCTTCACAAAGGCTGGGGCAGAAAATGATGGGCGGCCTACAGGCTGGTGAAGCACTCCAGGGGCAACATAGGCAAGGTAATTGGAGGGACATGTTTTCCTTATCTGTCATTAACACAATGAGAAAGAATTCACCTCTGCAAAGCCTTTTCTTTTCAGTGAAGATTTTGAAATCACTTGAAAAAGCAAAAATGAGTTGATTGCCTTTACTTCCTCCCCAAGGATCTAGAATTTATTAAAGTCCACTGGAAAGGAGCAGAGAGCAGGAGATTGTACTTGACAGAATGTCTTCAGAATTCTGAAAGTAATCCAAATGATCTGAATGTTGGGAATTCCGGCAAGACGGAGGAAGGAAACTGAAGCTGTTACACTTACTAATGTAGCACAAACCAAACTAAATAGTTATATCACAAAGCAGAAAATACCCTCTACTCCCTACCTCCTCCAATATAGTTAATGGAAATGAAAGCCTGCGGATAATTTTCCTTAAAAAAATCTCTGGATACAAGACATGATCGTTATCTGTTCTCTATTTTTATTTTGCTAGCACAAATGAAATAAAAACTTTTTTTAAAATTTAAAAATGGACAAAGTGATTGAATACTATAATGGTTTAATGAAGAAAGAAGCCAAACAGGAGAAAAAAATCACTTATGTTTGGTCTCCTAAAGGACTCCTAATACACGACAGCCTCTCTGCAGATATATTCCAGATCTGTGAGAATCTCTGCCCTTGCATAAGAATTGTAAGGAGTACTGATCAAGGTCTGCAAATGCAAGATTTGCAGAGCATCAGTCTCTCCAATAAGCTTTGCTTTCCAATCAGAGGAATGAGAAAATGATGACTTAAAAAGGCTGGGACTCAGAGAAACATGTACATGATAAGTTATTGATAGCATCAGGCTCCATTCCACTCTGATAGACCCTGTAGTCCCTGATTTGTAGCCTTTGCTGATCCAGTGGTTCATACCTCACACCTACCACCTCCTTTCTCAAGTAACTGAATAGCATCAATCTAAGCCTCCAAAAGGGACCTGCTGGGTGATGTAGAGTGTGCAGAGACATTGCAACTGAGAAATATACTGAGCAGGCAGCTTGTGTCATAGAGCTTGACATTGCCAGGGTATGCACAAGACCAGAGAGACTATCATTAACCAGAATGTATCTTTCTGGGCTGCAAATAGTTCATATTTTGATGTTTATGAAATTACCTCACAGGGAGAGGGAAAGCAATTATCTATCAGAGTGATTTCAAAAAATAGCATTTTAAAATTCAGGATAACAAAAACACAGGGTAAAGTGGATTCCATTAATGAATCGCCGTGGCAGGAAGAGAGATCAACACTCTCTTTTAAAATGCTTAAAAGTATTTATGAAATGCCTACTATATGCCCAACACTTTGGAAACTGAGGAAATCACATAAGAGCTGGTTCCATCACTAATGGGAATTTTAGGATTTATACTTAAGACTTATCTATAAAAGCATTTTAAGTATACATAACAGCCGTTTATGATTGAGTATGTTTATATGCAGTGGTGTGCTGGTAAATCAGCTCTTCTACAAAAACAAAAAATAAATCAGTGTTGATTTGTAGTGTTTGCCAATTTCTGTGGCATAAATGCTTCTACTAAGACCATCACTGAATGCAGAGTTGAGAAAAGATGTGCAGAGTTGATGCTCAGAAGCCAGTACAAGACAGCTTCAGTGCAGAAGTTATAGCTGTCTTAGATGTCTCGGGAAGGGAGGCCAGCCAGTCAGGCTAATAGTAAAGCTTACTAATAGCCTTACTATTAGTAAGGCTTTAATGGGGAAGGTAGGATTTAAGAAGGGGAAGATGATTGGGTGGTGAACTCTAAAAAAATAAGGCTGCTTGGTTTATTCTCCACTCCTACCCCTCCACATCTTAATGCAACATGCGAATATAGTAGATACTCAGTAAAGAAGTTTGTTGAAACTAGGCATAGAACAACCATACCTCAAAATAATAAGAGCCATATATGACAAACCCACAGCCACTATCATACTGAACGGGGAAACATTGAAAGCATTTTACCCTTAAGAACAAGATGAGGATGTCTACTCTCACCACTCCTATTCAACATGCTATTAGAGGCACTAGCCAGAGCAATTGGGCAAGAGAAAGAAATAAAGGGTATCCAAATTGGAAAAGAGGAAGTCAAATTATCTCTGTATGCTGATGACATGATTGTATACCTAGAAAACCCGAAAGACTTTTCCAGAAGACTGCTAGACTTAACAGGTGACTTCCATAAATTTCAAGATACAAAAATCAAAGTACAAAAATCAGTAGTATTTCTACATACCAGTAACATTCAAGCTAAGGACAAAATAAAGAACTCCATCTCATTTACAATTGCCACAAAAAATAAAATACCTAGGATTATATTGAACAAAGGAGGTGAAAGATCTCTACAAAGAGAACTACAAAACATGGCTGAAAGAAATTGTAGACAATATAAACAAATGGAAAAACATCCCATATTCATGGATTGGAAGAATCAATGTTATTAAAATGACCATGTCACCCAAAACAATCTACAAATTCAAGCGATTTGTAATTCCTAATTCAAATTACTAGTGTCATTCTTCATAGAATTAGAAAAAATCCAAAAGTTCATGTGGAACCAAAAAATGGACTGAATCGCCAAAACACTCCTAAGCAAGAACAAATACTGAGGTGTCACAGTCACATTGCGTGACTTCAAATTATACTATGACACTATAGTAACTGAAACAACAATGGTACTGATACATAAATATACACATAGATCAATGGAACAGAACAGAGAATCAAGAAATAAAGCCACATACCTGCAACCAACTGATTTTTTATAAGGTCAACAAAAATAAACAATAAAGAAAGGACACTCTATTCAATAAGTGATGCTGGAAAAACTGGCTAGACACATGCAATAGAATAAAACTAGAACCTATCTCTTACCATATACAAAAATTAATTCGAGATGTAAGACCTGAAACTATAAAAATCGTAGAAGAAAATTGAGGAAAACATCTTCTGGACATCAGCCTAAGCAAAGAGTTTATAATAAAGACCCTAAAAGCAATTGCAACAAAAACAAAAATTAAAAATGAGCTTTAATTAAACTAAAAAGCATCTATACAGCAAAATAAATAATCAACAGAATAAACAACCTATAGAAGGGTATAAAATATTTGCAAATTATGCCTCTGACAAAGGACTAATATCCAGAATCTACAAGAAGCTCAAATAACTCACAAGAAAAAAACAAGCATCCTTATTAAAAACTAGGCAAAGGACATGAACAGGAATTTCTCAAAAGAAGATATACAAGTGGCCAAAAAACACATGAAAAAATGTTCACCATCACTATTGATTACAGAAGTGCAAATTAAAACCACACTGAGATTCTTCTTACACCATTCAGAATGGCTATTATTCAAAAGTCAAAAAACAACAGATGTCAGCATGCATGTGGAGAAAAGGGAATGCTTATACACTGTTGATAGGAGTGTAAATTAGTTCCACCTCCATGGAAAACATTATAGAGACAGATCAAATAACTAAAATAGAACTATCATTTGGCTCAGCAATCCCACTTCTGGGTATTTACCCAAAGGGAAAGAAATAATTGTATAAAAAAGAAATTATTGTATAAAAAAACCAGCACTCAGGTTTATCAAAGCACTATTCACAATAGCAAAGTAATAGAACCAACCTAAGTGTCCACCAATGATTGATTGAATAAAGAAAGTGTCATATATATACACCATAGAATATTATGCAGTCATAAAAAAAGAATAAAATAATGTCCTTTGCAACAACATGGTTGAAGCTTAAGGCCATTATCCTGAAGGAACAAGCTGAGAAGCAAAACATCAAATATTGCACATTCTACTTATAACTGGGAGCTAAATAATGGATACACATGGACATCAAGTCGAAAACAGAAGACACTAGGCACTCCAAAAGGAGGAAGGATGAAAAGAGCAAGAGGGTTCAAAAATTACCTATTGGGTACAGTGTTCAATATTTGGGTGATAGGTACCCTAGAAGTCCGATCCCCACTATTATGCAATATACTCATGTAACAAAGAAGCACATGCATCCTCTGAATCTACAAATTTTTTAAAAGCCAACCAAACCAAAAAATCCCAAAACCCAGCTTATAATCAAAGCATGATTGCAACTACTGTGTCTATTAAAAGAAACAGCTGACTAGAACATTAGGATAAATTCAATTAGCAAGTTCTCCTGATGCTTTTTATATCACTTGACTTATTAAAAACTTGATTTATTCACAAACACAAAAGAAATGTGCTTTGAATAACAAAGGTAATGGTTAGGCTGAAAGGAATGGGAAGGTTTTTCTGAGCAACACTTTTTTCTTTGAGCTAAGTCCCTTCCATGCCCAGTTGGTTGAATGGTTTTTTTTTTTTTTAATCCTAAAGTGATGTTGAATTTTATAGAGGGCTTTTTCTGCATCTATGAAAGTGATCATATGGTTTTTGTTTTTAATTATGTTTATGTGATATATCACATTTATTGGCTTGCATATGTCAAATCATCCCTGCACTTTTGGGATGAAACTTCAAAATAATAAAAGGCATATATGACAAACCCACAGTCAACATCATACTGAATGGGGACAAGTTGAAAGCATTTTCCCTGAAAACTGGAACAAGACAAGGATGTCAACTTTCACCACTTCTATTCAACATAGTACTGGAAGTCCTAGCTAGAGAAATCAGGTAAGAGAAAGAAATAAAAGGCATCTAAATTGGAAAAAAAGAAGTTAAACTATCGCTGTTTACTGATGATATGACTGTATACCTAGAAAACCCTAAAGCCTCCTAGATTTGAAAAGCAAATTCAGTAAAGTCTCAAGTTATAAAACCAATGTACACAAATCAGTAGCACTGCTATACACCAACAACAACAAAGCTGAGAATCTAATAAAAAACTCAATCCCTTTCACAACAGCTACAAAAAAATAAAACACTTAGGCATATACTTAACCAAGGAAGTGAAAGAGCTCTACAAAAAGAACTACAATTCACGGCTAAAAGAAATCATAGACAACACAAACATATAGAAACACATCCCATGCTCATGGATTGAAAGAATCAGTATCATTGAAAATGACCATAATGCCTGAAGCCATCTACAGATTCAATACAATCCTATCAAAATACCAACATTATTTTTCACAGAATTAGAAAAAAATGATCCTAAAATGAATATGGAACTAAAAAAGAGCCCTAATAGCCAAAGCAATCCTAAGCTGAAAGAACAAATCTGGAGGCATCCCTTTACCAGACTTTATACTACAAGGCTATAGTTACTAAAACAGCATGATACCGATATAAAAGTAGACACATAGGCCAATGGAACAGAATAGAGAACCCAGAAATAAAGCCAAATACAACAAACTGATCTTTTACAAAGCATACAAAAACATAAATTGGGGAGAGGACATCCTATTTAATAAATGGTGCTGGAAAAATTGGCTAGCCACATGTAGAAAAATAAAACTAAATCTCTATCTCTCACCTTATACCAAAATCAACTAGATACATCAAAGACTTGAATCAAAGACCTGAAACCATAAAGATTCTAGGAAATCCTTGAATTAGATAGATTTTCCTAGATTATATAATCTAGGAAAAACTTTTCTGGACTTGGTCTAGGCAAAGAATTCATGATTAAGACCCCAAAAGCAAAGATAAATAGATAGGACTTAATTAAACTAAAAAGCTTCTGCACAGCAAAAGAAATCATCGAAGTAAAAGGCAACCCCCAGAGTAGGAGAAAATATTAGCAAACTATACATCTGACAAAGGATTCAAATCAGCAAGAAAAGAACAAATAATCCCATTAAAAAAACAGGCAAATGACATGAATAGACATTTCTCAAAAGAAGATTGATGTAGGCCAGGTGCAGTGGCTTATGTCTATAATCCCAGCATTTTGGGAGGCTGAGGTGGATAGATTGCTTGAGCCCAGGAGTTTGAGGCTAGCCTGAGCAACATGGCAGACCCCTATTTCTAAAAAAACTGCAAAAATTAGTCAGGTGTGGTGGTGTGCACCTGTAGTCCCAGCTACTCAGGAGGTTGAGGTGGGAGGATTGCTGGAGTGCGGGACGTGGAGGTTGCAGTAAGTCGTGATGGTGCTACTGCACTACAGACTGGATGACACAGTGAGACCCTATCTCAAAAAATAAATAAATAAATGAATAAATAAGATGTATTCATACCAATAATCCCATTGAAAATGGGCAAATGACATGAACAAACATTTCTCAAACAAGATTGATGTATACATATGGCTAATATGTATTTAATTTTCTACTTTCTTTTGTACATTGGAAATATGTCAATAAAAATTATTTAAATTTTTTAAAAGCTGAGAGGAAAAACGAATTATGCAAACAAAGGTGCAGAAGTAGAAATGAATGCAATCTGATGCTTTGTTCTAACTTGATCTCATCAAAGTGAGTGTGTTAGGGTACAGCAAATGGCCAAAAAAATGTGAAAAAATGTGCAACATCACTAATCATCAGGGAAATGCAAATTGAAATTACAATAGGATGCCACCTTAGTATTGCAAGAATGGCCACTATTAAAAATCAAAAACCAAAGATGTTGGCATGGATGTGGTGAAAACGAAAACAGAACACTTATACATTACCGGTAGGAATGTAAATTAGTACAACCTCTAAGGAAGAGGTATGGAGACTCCTTAAAAAACTAAAAGTAATTCTACAATTCGATCCAGCAATGCCACTACTGGGTATCTACCCAAAGGAAAAGAAGTAATTATATGAAAAAGACACCTGAATGTGTATGTTTATTGTAGCACAATTCACAACTGAAAACATATGGAACCAACCTGATGTTGATACTATTTCTTTCTGTTGGTTAATTTTCCTTCTAACAGTGAGGCCCCTCTACTGAAGGTCTGCTGGAGTTTGCTGAAGGTCCATTCCAGATCCTGTTTGCCTGGGTATCACCAGCGGAGGCTGCAGAACAGCAAAGATTGCTACCTGTTCCTTCCAACCTAAGTGCCCATTGATCAATGAGTGAGTAAAGAAAATGTGGTATATACACACAATGGAATACTACTCAGCCATAAAAAAGAATGAAATAATTTCTTTTGCAGCAACTGGGATGGAGCTGGAGACCATTATTCTAAGTGAAGTAACTGAGGAATGGAAAACCAAATACTCCATATTCTCACTTATAAGTGGGAATTCAGCTCTGGGAATGCAAACACATACAGAGTGATATAATGGACTATGGAGACTTAGAAGGGGGAGGTTAGGCAGGGAGGTGGGGGTTAAAAAACTACATCTTGTGTACAACATACACTAGTTGGGTGATGGATGCACTAAAATCTCAGACTTCACTGCTATACAAGTCATCCATGTAACCAAAAGCTATTGAAATTAAAAATTTTAAGAAACAACTATGCAAAATAAATATAATTCTTATAAAAAAATTAAATAAAGAAATTAATATTCTTCTGTTAAAAAGCAACAAAACTTTTTTCTTAAAAAACAGAAACAGGCCAAGCACGATGGCTCATGCCTGTAATCCCAGCACTTTGGGAGACCAAGGGAGGCAGATCACCTGAGGTCAGGAGTTCAAGACCAATCTGGTCAACATGGCAAAACCCTGCCTCTACTAAAAATACAAAAAATTAGCCAGGCATGGTGGCGCATGCCTGTAGTCCCAGCTACTTGGGAGGCTGAGACGTGAGAATTGCTTGAACTCAGGAGGTGGAGGTTGCAGTGAGCCAACATTGCACCACTGCACTCCAGCCTGGGTGACGAGAGAGACTCCGTCTCAGAAAAAAACAAAAAACAAAAACAAAAACAAAGGTGAAGAGACCAAAGTATAGTCATTGGTCACTTGACAGGGATACGTATCGATAAGTACATTGTTAGGCAATTGCATCATTGTGCAAATATCTTAGAGTGGACTAAGACAAACCTAGATGTTACAGCCTACTGCATGCTCAGGTTATATGAGATAACCTATTGCTCCTAGGGTACAAACCTATACAGCATCTGCAAGGAATTGCCTACTAAATACTGTAGGCAATCATAACACAATGGTATGTATGTATCTAAACATAGAAAAGGTAGCAGGAAAGATACGGTGTTATAGTCTTACAGGACCACCATCATATATGTGGTCTGTCATTGACCAAATCTTCATTATGTGACACATGACTGTGTGACCAAATGTTAATGTCTATTAAAGTTGGTTATAGATGCATACATACAGTTATTAGATATTTAATTTTATGCTTTCTGACATGGTAAATATGTCATAATACAAATTATTTAAGTTTTTTAAGAACTGAGAGGAAAAGGGAATTATGTGAATAAAGGTGCAGAAGTAGAAATGAATGCGATCTCATAGTTTTGATCTGATTTGATCTCATCAAAGTGAGTGTGGCAGTGAACAGCAAAACATGAGGTTGAGTGTAAGAATGTAGATGAATGGGAATCACATGCCAGTTAAATGCTGCCTTTCATACTTCTTAAGTGTGCCAAAGAACTTGATCAATTCTTCCTCCTTAGAATTTTGAATTTCTGTATTTGTGGAGAAAATTTGTTCACATCCATTAAGTTAGAATTAGGTGGGGGGAAAGAAACATTTAATCGTATTTTATAGGGAAATGGACAGCCTAAATAAAAACATTTGCTATCATGAAAGGAAATCAATGGTATTAAGCAGTGTTTATTAATGCAGCTGCCTCTAATATTCAATACACTCCAGTTATCCAGCTCTCATTCCCTCCCCTGAAGGTATACATATTGTATAGCAGCCTAAAATAGTGTCTAGTTAGACAAATGTGTAGAATGGCTGAGGGTCCCTTAGATTTTATAGTTCAGTGTTCCATTCATTGAATTAAACAAAGAATAAATGAAATGTAAATTTACACTGTGTAGAAAGTCTATTGATAAAAAGGAAACAGGACAAAATGTTATGATCACAGCAAGCTGGCATTTAAGGCGCTGGAAAGGATATAGAGAAAGGCATTCTCCACTCTGCTTTGTACATTTTTCATTACTGTATTAGCATCTTATAATAGTAAATAACACCTTAGAAAATAACCCAGAGCACAAAATCTCTCAAAAACATTCACTGTATTATCAATGCACTCTACGTAATGCATTCAGCACCCCACAGGCATGCCATTAAAACACGGTAATAGGAAAACAACAAATGCTTGCCTGAAACACAAGATTTTTGCAACTGAGGACAGGGATTACTTTATTCTTTCAAGCCTTTCTTGTATAAATCTTGGATAGATTAGCTGTATTAGAACCTATGTTAAAATAGATGCTACAGTGATGGTTGTTTATTGAGCAAATGGGGTCACAAACCTAACCTCAAGAAGTTTTCAAAAGGGAGGCTTTATTTTAAAAGTGTACCAAATATTACACAACTGGTATGCATCTGGTACACATTTTGCTGTGTTTGAGTGATTTGGGAAACATTAAATCATTCCCCTGAATTTTCCTCATAGACACCTAAGTCAGAGCTGAACCTTGTAAACACTCCATATCTTAATATACAGTCATTTCCCCTGTAATTAGGCTGTCTGAGTTTATCTTTATGACATTTTTACAATATCTCAAGGAATAAAACTTCTGCCAGTTATCATGGAATTTCTCCATTTTGAAATAATCTTCCTCCTACCCAAAATCAATAATAAAAATTTAAAAAGAAGAGTCTTTTCTTATTCTATTCTACTTTGCTTACCAAGTTCTGATGTTTTCCAGCCACCATTTATTTTCCTTCTTCCTTGTATTTACAACCTTCAGAGATAAATGTGAATGAGTCCCTAATAAGTTTCTCCCAGCTAATGTGTTTAGTTTGTTTCCTTTCATTACATGATTTAAACCTGACATCCATTAAACTATTCCTGCAGTTTTTGCTGAACTTTTTTCTTTCTCTTCAACTTTCTGGTCCTTGTTTTTAGTACTATGATGGAAAAATAATAAAACGTTTTTAGGAACAACTTTGAACTGCATGTTTAAATTAAGCTTTCAGGTACATAGATTTAAATGCAGTATTCCAGATGTGGTCTAATAGGTCATATTACATTACATGAGTGTTTTCCTGATTACTAAAATGGATGTTGTCCACTCAGGGGAGCAGGGTACTCAGGTCTTCCTTATCATCTTTCCTTCAATCTCAGGGTCTCTTCAATCTGTTCCATGACTGTGTATTCTTATTTTAAATAAGCCCTTGAACATATAATCTACATATTCAATGCTTGGCTTTTGCTTATACTTTTTTAGTATTTATGTATATTTTCTTACCATTTATTTATTAGGTTTCTTTTTTTCCTTTTTTAAATTTTAAATTTATTTATTAGGTTTCTAAGCCCTCCCCCAACTCTTTCTTTTTCTTTTTCTTTTTTTTTTCATGAACACATATACTTTTTTAATTGTACTTTAAGTTCTGGGATACATGTGCAGGTCTGTTACATATGTATACACGTACCCTGGTGGTTTGCTGCATCCATCACCCTGTCATCTACATTAGGTATTTCTACTAATGCTATCCCTCCCCTAGCCCCACATTCCACAACAGGCCTGGTATGTGATGTTCCCCTCCCTATGTCCATATGTTCTCATTGTTCAACTCCCCATTTATGAGTGAGAACATGCAGTATTTGGTTGTCTGTTCCTGTGTTAGTTTGCTAAGAATGGTTTCCAGCTTTATCCATGTCCCTGCAAAGGACATGAACTCATCCTTTTTTATGGCTGTATAGTATCCCATGATGTATATGTGCCACATTTTCTTTATCCAGTCTATCACTGATAGGCATTTGGGCTGGTTCCGAGTCTTTGCTACTGTGAATAGTGCTGGAATAAACATACGTATGCATGTGTCTTTATAGTAGAATGATTTATAATCCTTTGGGTATATAGTTAGTAATGAGATTGCTGGGTCAAATAGTATTTCTAGTTCTAGATCATTGAGGAATCGCCACACTGTCTTCCCCAACAGTTGAACTAATTTACACTCCCTCCAATAGTGTAAAAGCACTCCTATTACTCCACATCCTCTCCAGCATCTGTTGTTTCCTGGCTTTTTAATGATCTAACTGGCATGAGATGGTATCTCATTGTGGTTTTGATTTGCATTACTCTAATGACCAGTGATGATGAGCTTTTTTTCATATGCTCATTGGCCACATAAATGTCTACTTTTGAAAAGCGTCTGTTCATATCCTTTGCCCACTTTTTCATGGGGTTGTAAACTTGTTTAAGTTCCTTGTAGATTCTGAATATTAGCCCTTTGTCAGACGGATAGATTGCAAAAAATTTCTCCCATTCTGTAGGTTGCCTGTTCACTCTTGTGATAGTTTCTCTTGCTGTGCAGAAGCTCTTCAGTTTAATTAGATCCCATTTGTCTACTTTGGCCTTTGTTGCAATTGTTTTTGGTGTTTTACTCATGAAGTCTTTGCCCCTGCCTATGTCCTAAATGGTATTGCCTAGGTTTTTTTCTAGGATTTTTATGGTTTTGGGTCTTACATTTAAGTTTTTAATCCATTTTGAGTTAATTTTTTGTATAAGGTGTAATGAAGGGGTCCAGTTACAGTTTTCTGCCTATGGCTAGTCAGTTTTCCAAATACCATTTATTTAATAGAGAATCATTTCCTGATTTGTTTTTGTCAGATTTGTCAAAGATCAGATGGTTGTAGATGTGTGGTGTTATTTCTGAGGGCTCTGTTCTGTTTCATTGGTCTATATATCTGTTTTGGTACCAGTACCATGCTCTTTTGGCTGCTGTAGCCTTGTAGTATAGTTCAAAGTCAGGTAGCATGATGCCTCCAGCTTTATTCTTTTTGCTGAGAATTATCTTGGTTATACGGGCTCTTTCTTGGTTCCAGATGAAATTTAAAGTAGTTTTTTTCTAATTCTGTGAAGAAAGTCAATGAATGGTAGCTTTATGGGGATAGCATTGAATCTATAAATTAATTTGGAAAGTATGGCCATTTTCACGATATTAATTCTTCCTATCCATGAGCATGGAATGTTTTTCCATTTGTTTGTGTCCTCTCTTATCTCCTTGAGCAGTGCTTTGTAGTTCTCATTGAAGAGGTCCTTCCCATCCTTTGTTACTTGTATTCCTAGGTATTTTATTCTCTTTGTACAATTGTGAATGGGAGTTCACTCATGATTTGGTTCCCTGTTTGTCTGTTATTGGTGTCTAGGAATGCTTGTGATTTCTGCACATTGATTTTGTATCCTGAGACTTTGCTGAAGTTGCTTATCAGCTTAAGGAGATTTTGGGCTGAGACCTAAATATACAATCAAGTTTTCTGCAAATCGAGACAATTTAACTTCTTCTCTTTCTATTTGAATACACTTTCTTTCTTTCTCTTGCCTGATTGTTCTGTCCAGAACTTCCAATACTATGTTGAATAAGAGTAGTGAGAGAGGGCATCCTTGTCTTGTGCCAGTTTTCAAAGGGAATGCTTCAGCTTTTGCCCATTCAGTATGATGTTAGCTGTGGATTTGTTGTAAATAGTTCTTATTATTTTGAGATATACTTTCCAGTCATACCAAGTTTATTGAGAGTTTTGAGCATAAACAGCTGTTGAATTTTGTCAACGGCCTTTTCTGTATCTATTTAGATAATCACATGGTTTTTGTCATTGGTTCTGTTTATATGATGGATTATGTTTATTGATTTGTGTATGTTGAACCAGCCTTGCATCCCAGGGATGAAGCTGACTTGATCTTGGTGGATACGCTTTTTGATGTGCTGCTGGATTCATTTGCCAGTATTTTATTGAGGATTTTTACATTGATATCCATCAGGGACATTTGCCTGAAATTTTCTTTTTTGGTTGTGTCTGCCAGGTTTTGGTATCAGGACAATGCTGGCCTCATAAAATGAGTTAGGGAGGACTCCCTCTTTTTCTATTGATTTTAAATCATCTCAGAAGAAATGGTACCAGGTCCTCTTTGTATCTCTGGTAGAATTCGGCTGTGAATCTGTCTAGTTCTGGACTTTTTTTGGTTGGTAGGCTGTTAATTACTGCCTCAATTTCAGAACTTGTTATTGGTTTATTCAGGGGTTCGACTTCTTCCTGATTTAGTCTTGGGAGGGTGTATCTGTCTAGGGAACTATCCATTTTTTTCTAGATTTTCTAGTTTATTTGAATAGATGTGTTTGTAGTATTCTCTGAGGAAAGTTTATATTTCTGTGGGATCCGTGGTGCTATCCTCTTTATCATTTTTTATTGCATCCATTTGATTCTTCCCTCTTTTCTTCTTTATTAGCTAGCAGTCTATCTATTTTGTTGATGTTTTCAAAAACCAGCCCCTGAATTCATTATTTTTTTGAAGGGTGTTTTTGTGTCTCTATCTCCTTCAGTTCTACTCTGATCTTATTTATTTATTGTCTTCTGCTAGCTTTTGAATTTGTTTGATCTTGCTCCTCTCGTCCTTTTAATTGTGACATTAGGGTGTTGATTTTAGATCTTTCCTCATTTCTCTCGTGGGCATTTGGTGCTATAAATTTCCCTCTACACACTGCTTTAAATGTGTCCCAGAGATTCTGGTATGTTGTGTCTTCATTCTCATTGGTTTCAAAGAACATCTTTATTTCTGCCTTCATTTCATTATTTATCCAGCAGTCATTCAGGAGCAGGTTGTTCAGTTTCCATGTAGTTGTGCAGTTTTCAATGAGTTTCTTAATTCTGAGTTCTAATTTGATTGCCTTGTGGTCTGAGATACTGTTTGTTATGATTTCCATTCTTTTGCATATGCTGAGGAGTGTTTTACTTCCAATTATGTGGTCAATTTTAGAGTAGGTGTGATGTGGTGCTGAGAAGAATGCATATTTTGTGGATTTGGGGTGGAGAGTTCTGTAGATGTCTATTAAGTCTGCTTCGTACAGATCAGAGTTCACGTCCTGGATATCTTATTAATTTTCTGTCTTATTGATCTGTCTAATATTGACAGTGGGGTGTTAAAGTCTCCCACTATTATTGTGTGGGAGTCTAAGTCTCTTTGTAGGTCATTAAGAACTTGCTTTATGTATCTGTGTGCTCCTGTATTGGGTGCATATATATTTAGGATAGTTAGCTCTTCTTGTTGCATTTCTCCCTTTACCATTATGAAATGCCATTCTTTGTCTCTTTTGATCTTTGTTGGTTTAAAGTCTGTTTTATCAGAGACTAGAATTGTGACCCCTGCTTTTTTTTGCCTTCCATTTACTTGTTAAATATTCCTCTGTCCCTTTATTTTGAGCCTATGAGTGTCTTTGCACATGAGATAGGTCTCCTGAATAGAACACACTGATGGGTCTTGAGTCTTTATCCAATTTGCAAGTCTGTGTCTTCTAATTGGAGCATTTAGCTCTTTTACATTTAAGGTTAATATTGTTATGTGTGAATTTGATCCTGTCATTATGATGCTAGCTGGTTATTTTGCCCATTAGTTGTTGCAGTTTATTCATCATGTCGATGATCTTTATAATTTGGTATGTTTTTGCAGTGACTGGGACTGGTTTTTCCTTTCCATATTTAGCACTTCCTTCAGGAGCTCCTGTAAGCAGGCCTAGTGGTGACAAAATCTCTCAGCATTTGCTTGCCTGTAAAGGATTTTATTTCTCCATCACTTAGGAAGCTTAGTTTGGCTGGATATGAAATTCTGGGTTGAAAATTCTTTTCTTTGATAATGTTGAGTATAACCCTCACTCTCTTCTGGCTTGTAGAGTTTCTGCAGAGATATCCACTGTTAGTTTGATGGGCTTCCCTTTGTGGGTAACCTGACCTTTCTCTCTGGCTGCCCTTAACATTTCTTCCTTCATTTCAATCTTGGTGAATCTGATGATTATGTATCTTGGGGTTGCTTTTCTCAAGGAGTATCTTTGTGGTGTTCTCTCTATTTTCTGAATTTGAATGTTGGCCTACCTTGTTAGGTTGGGGACATTCTCCTGGATAAAATCCTGAAGAGTGTTTTCCAACTTGGTTCCATTCTCCCCATCACTTTCAGCTACACCAATCAAATGTATGTTTGGCCTTTTCACATAGTCCTATATTTCTTGGAGGTTTTGTTCATTTCGTTTTCATTCTTTTTTCTCTAATCATGTCTTCATGCTTTATTTCATTAAGTTGATCTTCAACCTCTGATATCTTTTCTTCCACTTGATCAATTCAGCTATTGATACTGATACTAGCACATTTGTGTATGCTTCATGAAGTTGTTGTGCTGTGCTTTTCATCTCCATCAGGTCATTTATGTTATTCTCTAAACTGGTTATTCTAGTTAGCAATTCATTTAACCTTCTTTCAAGGTTCTTAGCTTCCTTGTCTTGGGTTAGAACATGCTCCTTTAGCTCAGAGGAGTTTGTTATTACCCACCTTCTGAAGCCTACTTCTGTCAATTTGTCAAACTCATTCTCCATCCAGTTTTGTTCCCTTGCTGGTGAGTTGTGATCCTTTGGAGTAGAAGAGGTGTTCTGGTTTTTGGAATTCTCGGCCTTTTTGCACTGGTTTTTCCTCATCTTCTTGGATTTGTCTACCTTTGGCCTTTAATGCTGGTAACCTTCAGATGGGGTGTTTGTGTGGAGGTCCTTTTTGTTGATGTTGTTGCTATCCCTTTCTGTTTGTTAGTTTTCCTTCTCACAGTCCTGACCTTTTCTTAACATCTCTATATTTGTTAAGATTTAGTCAGATGTTTAACTAATCTTGACATTGCTAAGATTCAGATTTTGGTGAATTCTCTGAGATTTGAATAGGAGATAATCTAGAAATTACATGCATTTAAATGAAAATAACATACCTAAATTAAGATGTAGATGGAATTTCCATACTAGGACAATGTTTTCCATGTCTTTGTTTCTTGATATATCCATCTTTCAAACAAAGATGTGCTACATGAGTTTTGAGATTTCTAGATGCTTTAGATTTCAGGCTCCTTAGACACCTGACAGTTTGAACACTCATTTTTTAAAGATATGTTTTTCTCTAAATGGTGCTGAAATAAATATATTTTTACATAAGGTAGATGGTAATCATTCATTAATCCATCTAATTATTGAATTAATGTGCAACATTGGAAATTCTAGAAGGAGCTTGAGATGGTACATTTTTGGAATAAAAAATCATTTTAGGATATTAAGAAATCAAAAGTCATTTTTAAATTGCCATATAAAGTGGTATTTTAATAATAAAATTCTATCTTTGTTCTTATACTGAAGTAGTTTGACATACATTATGAAAATTATAGAGAAAATCACTTGGAAAAGTCAATTAAGAAACTTCCATTACAGTTCAGTACCATTACAAGAATGTTATTCAGATCCATGTTCTTAATAACCTTCATAAGTATTTGCCTGTGTTCCCTGATTTGTATTTCTAGCCCAGGCCTGTCCTTTAGGCCCCAGGCTACATGCATATTTGACAGTATCATTTAGATGTCTCAAAGAAACCTCACATTCTACACAGTTAAAAACGAACTCAAGGGAATCCTCCCAGACCTGGTCCTCCTCCCGTGTTCTCCATCTCAGTGAACAGCACCACCAGGTAATCAGTTGTCTAGGCCAGAGTCAGGAGTTGTTCCTGGCATTGTCTCACTTCTCCCCTATAGCTATCTCAGGCATTACTCAGGTCTGTCGATTTGTATTTCCTAAATAACTTCCAAATCTGTCCACTTCTCTCCATTTCATTGTCATCCACTAACGCCAAAACCACCATTATGTCTTCTCATTCATAGGGTGACTAACTCTCCAGGTTTCCCCAGAACTACAGGATTCCCAGGATGTGGGACTTTTTCATTTCAAACTGGGACAGTCCCTGCCAAACCAAGATGAGTTAGTCACCCTAAGTTTTTATCTCCCCGCTTCCAATTTTGCCTCCCTCCAATTCTATTCCACGCTGAAGCCAAAGTTATTTATTCAAAATTAAAATCTAAAAGATGAGATATCACTTCAAACCTGTTAGAATGTATAAAATTAAAAAGACTAGCCATACGAAGTCTGAGTGAGGATTGGAGGAACTGGGACTGTCACACACTGATTATGGAAATATGGATTGCACTTTGGAATATGAAACCACTTTGGAGACCTGTTTGGCAGTTTCTTTCAAAGTTAAATGTACACTTACTATTCAGTTCTGTTTATGCAAGAAAATATATATCCACCAAAACAAATATTCATAGTAGCTTTATTCAAGCATAAAGCTTTATTTATGATAACCAAAATATGGGAACAATACAAATGTGTATCAATAGGCTATTGGGTAAGCAAATTGAGATATATCCAAAAAATGGAATACTACCCAGCAAAATAAGCATTACTGATGCATGCAATAACATGTATGAATCTTGAAAACATGCTGAATGAAAGGAACCAGATATAAGAGTACATACTGCAAGACTCCATTTCCCTGAAATTGTAGAATAGAGAAAAATAATAAGTGCAGTGACAGGAAGCAGTTTGAATCAGTGGCTTCCTGAGGCCGGGGAGGTATCACTGGGACTGGAAAAAGGCATGAGAATACTTTCTGGGATAATAGAGATATTTATACCTTGATTTTCATTGTGGTTATGAACACAAAGTTCATTACACTATGTACTTAAAATGAATACATTTTATTGTATGTAAATACTTTTAGAGTTTTAAAATGTAAAATAAATAATATTTTAAAACACAAAGAACAAATCCCATAAATTCAACCATATCTCCCTCTGGTTTAAAATACTTGAAAGGCTTCCTATTACTTTTAAAATAAACTCATGTTATTCCAGCTTAACATCTGGCCCTGCCTCTTTCTCTGAGTCTATTTCATGTCACTTTCTCCACACTTTCTGTGATCCAAATCCAAACCTACAGGCTTTTTTTTTTCTCCTTCATTGCCTCTCCTGCCTTAGGGCCCGTACTCTTCTCCTTCTCCCTGGAATGTTCCCCTCGTTCTGCCTGGAATGTTCCTCTCACCTGGTTATTCACAGTAAGTTAATACCTCCTGATCCTTCAAATAGAATCAAAACTGCCACTTCCTCAGGAAAACTTTCACTGACCTTCCAGTTAGCACCGGGTCTACCTATGACATCTCCTATGCAGTAGAATTGCCTTTATAGCACTTACTGTAATTTGTAATTATGTATATTTGTGGGATATTTTGACTGTCTGCCTTCCCATTAGATGTTAAGCACCATGAGGTTAAGACTGTTTTACTCACTGCTGCGTCCTCTGCACTTTACACAATGCTGGCTTAGAATAAGACTATAATATTTACTACTTGAATGAATGCTCAGTAACAAGTGATAACCTTGCTCCTACATTACTGTAGAATGGTATCCTGGTATCCCAATCAATATATCTCTACAGTCTTCTTATTTAAATTCAAATTGATTAGTGACGAATTTCAATTTCCAAACACCTTACACTTATGCAAACCTCTCATTAACATTTTTTCTACCAAACCAAGCAAGTTATTTAGCTATACAATTTTGTATAGGTCTCAAGAACATTGAAAATTTATAAAAATGAACTATAGAATTAATATAATTGCATATTGTTATATTATTGATCACATATAGAACTCAAATTGTTAAATAAAACATTGATTTCTACTATAATACACTGAGGTTTGTCTTTGCCAATATAATCTCATATGGGGCTTACTTAATAAAAATTGAAATATGTTCTTAAAAATACATAGCACGCTCTTTTAGTAAAAAAGAAATATCAAAGTCATTATATAACTCCCCAACAGAATCATTATGCCTTGTTAGGAAATAATCTGATAAAAGATTTTAATAACACCAAAACTAGGTAATCTTTTTAAAACATTACAGTTAACAGTTTTAAAACATTTCCTATTGGTTCTTTCTTTATGCTTTACTGTTAGCTATTCTTAGAAGAGTGAAACACTTTTCCTTAAAGATTTTAAACTACCAGAATAATGGAAAGTAAGATATTGTGAACTAATAAATCACCACCTCTGTTATGTATATTGGTGGCTGACCATAATCTCTTGTCAAAATACTTGATATTGCACAAACAAATTCATCTTGTGTTAGTGAAGGTGAAACCAGTATTTGTTGAATTATTGTTGGCCATTAAGTTACTCATGATTAGGAGCATTTCCTTTCAGGAAAAATGTAGCTACTGCAGATGAACAAAAATGTCTCCTTTTTCTCAGGAAAAGCAAGAACAGTAAAAATAACAAGAAATAACCTGTTTTCATTTTTCATCTTAGCAGCCAGAAAACTAGAGCAAAATTCAAGTTCTAAGTTTTCAGCTCTTTTCAGGTAGCAAGGTGCATTTGTTTGTATAGGTCACTTTTATTTTCTTATATCCAATGTTAAAAATCTATTTTCAATTCTTAGACACAATGAATTTCTGTAAAAGATTTAATTCTGTATTGACTCAGCAAAAAAAAGAAACAAATACTAAACAGCAAAGTTAGTATACTTTTGAATATTTGCAAGTCATCAGTGAACTGATCTCTTAAGATCAGGAGGGTAGGGACTGCCTTTCTTGTTCTTGTATTTGTACACACCACAAGGTCAATCAAGTACATTCCTTGACTGCTGGAGGGGCTCAGTTATTGTTGACCAAAATGAGTGAACTTACACAAGAAAATTCTAAGGTGATTTTATAATCTCTCTCTCTTTCAGTTGGAGCCAAAAATAAGCCACCATCTGTACTATATTCATACTTTCTGATTTAGCTAGCAGATTCAGGTGGGAGCTAAATTTAAAAAATGAGAAGGTAAATGACATCGACAGGAGAAAAACAAAAATAGCTTTTAGAACTTCAAAATACATTTAAAATTAACCATTATACCATACTTGAGTTTGAAATCAGGGTCCTAAAAAATCCTGTTGTAGTAAATGGAAATACGTTATGCCTTTTCAAACCTAGACTACATTATCCCCTACTTGCTGAACTTCAAAGTCAAGCAGCCACGTTAGAGCAACAATATTTTCTCTGATTTTTATTCAGTAAATGATTTAAAGTACTTTTAATAAAAATTATAGAAATCACACAAGTATCAGAATACAGTATGTTGATATGCTAGGTCTTGAAATTCTGCAACTTGGGCCTATATTAACGCAGATTCTATCTACCCTAGTAGGACTTACAACTGGCCAAATGCCTTTCTTGGTTTTCCTGGCAATTGTCAATAATTACCTACTTTTACTAATTTCTTATCTTATAATTACTTGCTTAGTTTTAGTGTGATTTTAGTTTAAGGAATCATTGAAAAATACTTAACTCATCAATTAGCCATAGATTGCCACTAACTCCCAACCTATTTTTTTCATTCTGACCTGAGAACCAAGGCTTTTGTCCAAATATACACAAAGTATAAAATCATTTCCATCAGATCTGAAAAATCTCTTAACCTGGATACTTACATACAATTTCATTCCTATGAATTAGCTGTCACAGTCAGGCGTGAGTTAACAGAGAGCAAGAACCCACTCTCCCATTTTTCAGACATTTCTGGGAAGGGATGAATTTTCATATTCCAAATTTATATGACAGTGAATCAGGATGATTTCTCTCTCTCCCACCCCACCTCTCTGGGTGTTAATTATTCATTGAAAAGCTTTTTAAAGACACAGTTCAATATTTCTTTACTGACTCACTGTTAATAAAATTGCAGGTAGTAATTAGAGTCCTTGATTCCCTACGATAGCACTACTTTATTTCTAAATTATTTAAAAGTGATATAAGCAGTTTTCTGAAAGTGCGAAAATGCCCTTATTTCTTGTACATTAAGGTACTATCACTGCCAACCATCAGCAGGAAGTGCTTAGTCCTGTACTCCTGCCAAGTTCGTATTGAGTGATCTACTTTCTCACCTCAACATCTGCCTAGGTTTAAACAGGGATTGTACACAGAATTATAAAGAAAGCAGAAAAATTTGGCCCAGAATCTGAAGCTAAAATGTGTCCTTTACTGCCCTGGCTCTCCCATGCGTTGAATTGTGCATCTGAGAGAAACTGTACAGAAACAGCCAAGTTTGATGACAAAGGAGTCCTCACGTATAGCAAGTCTAAAATTTCATTAAGTGTTGTTTGGGATGCTATTAATGTTATTACTGTAATACAAACATCAAAGGAAATCAGATCACACACTCAGGGAAATCATTCCCTGCTGGAAATCCTGTTAGCTGACTTCAATTATGCTGTGCTTTTCCTCATGCAGAAGGCTGTGTCAGCCTCATTATCTGATCTCTAAATCGCCTGCTTAATGAAAGTGCACACATTTGAAACTCATCAAATTAAATAAAATAAAGTTTGAATCTTGTGCTTGTTTGGGTTCAGATCACAAATTATTCTGATTGCTAGAAGGGTGTATATGGACAGTAGTTAAGGATATAAGTAGAAGTAGGATTGAATCAGAATTAGAAAGAAAGCCTTTCTGATTGGAAGGAAGGCTTATAGGAAACAAAAGTAGATGTTTCTTTCAGGATTAGCATGAATTTTCTAAAAATAAAATTCAAGACATGTTAACTTCCCTCTATCCTGTTCCCTGAAAGACAAACACAAGCCTTCAATATGTGTATCCTTCTTTTGTTTTCACTTTTATTTAAACATATAGAAAAGAAAAGAGACTAGCATAATAAATACATACATACCACCTTTAAAAAATAATTGTTGGTGGAGCATAGTGACTCATGCCTATAATCCCAGTACTTTGGGAGGCCAAGGTGGGAGGATTGCTTGAGCCCAGGAGTTCAAGACCAGCCTGAGCACCATGGCAAGGCCCTGTTTCTACAAAACGTTTAAAAATTAGCTAGGTGTGGTGGCTATACCTGTAGTCCCAGCTACTTGTAAGGCTGAAGTGAGAGGATTGCTTGAGCCTGGAAGGTCGTGGCCTGCAGCGAACCATGTTCACCCCACTGTACTGGAGTCTGGGCAACAGAGTGAGACCCTGTCTTAAAAAATTATTATTGTGGCATATTTGTTTTATAAATTTAAAGTATTTTTAAACATTATGGAAACCATGATATTTCATCCCAAATATTTCTTTCTTTGGCCACATTTTACGTATGATTGAAAGTTGTACATGCATCATTAAAATTTATAAAGATGTCCATTGATATGGTTTGGCTCTGTGTCCCCACCTAAATCTCATGTTGAATTGTAATTAGTAATGTTGGGGGAGGGACCAGGTGGGAGGTAATTAGATCATGGGGGCAGGTTTTCCCCTTGCAGTTCTCGTGATAGTGAGTTCTCATGAGATCTGATGGTTTAAAAGTGTACGGCACTTCCCCCTTCGCTCTCTCCCTCTCTCCTGCTCTGCCGTGTTAAGACATGCTTGCTTCTCCTTCAGCTTTTGCCAGGATTAAGTTTCCTAAGGCCTCCCAGCCATGCTTCCTGTACAGCCTGCAGAAGTATGAGTCAATTAAACCTCTTTTCTTCATAAATTAGTCTCAGGTAGTTCTTTATAGCAGTGTGAAAACGGACTAATACACCCATGAATACTTTTAACTTAAAGTCAGACTTGGGGTATTTTAAAGTAAATGCATTTCCTGGTTCAAATAAACCAACTCTAAAAGGCTTCTTTAGGACAGTGGAGGAACGTTAAATATTATCTAAAAATTAAATGCTAATAAGGAATAACTGTTACTTTTATAAGGTATAATTAAAAAATTGTGGGTTACAGTAAAATATCCTGATTTTTCAGGGATGCATTTTGAAATATTTAGGGGAATTGCTTGAACCCAGGAGATAGAGGTTGCAGTGAGCCAAGATCGTGCCACTGCACTCCAGCCTAGCGACAGAGCAAGACTCCATCTCAAAAAAAAGAAAAAAAAAGGCCCTGAATATTCTGTATCATTCTAATATATTTTAGCCCAAAACATTAATTATGAAAATAACTTGATTCACTCGATATGTCTTGTGTAGGTCCTAGTAATTTCATTGGTAGCTATAGAAAGGAGCTATTGAGTTCAGACAGCCTCTCTGAGAACTTGTCAAAGAGGCCCAGCTGCTAGGTGGTGCCTCGGATCTGTGGGACAGGTGTCTGCATCTTGCCAGCCAGGATTGGTCGGGGATAAACTGAATGTGTCACCCAACATGCTCTTCCTAGTGGCCTCACGACATGAGAATGTGGATAGTTTATTTGGGAGAGGAATATAGAACACATTTTGCCCTCCACTTCACTGCAGGCTGCCAGTCACTGGTGTGGAACATTGGATCAAGGCAACCCTGGGAACATGCTATGCAAGTGACAAACTTTCTCATCCCCAGTAACTAATTCTTCACCATTGACCCACCAATTGTGTCAATAGTTTTGGATCCTCTAAGAACATATGTATGTCCATGTTACATATGGCTACATATGTAACCAAATTTGCAAATGACACTAACATGACCATCCAAAGTGTGGATTTAGGTAGTGAGATATGTTATCTATTTGTGATAATGCACTAAGAATACTGGTTATAATTCAGAAAAGGAATAATTTCCTGTTAATTTGTGCAAAATAAGTATTTCCTCAAGAAAAGTCATTTAAGTTTTAAAGTGCTCTTAAATAAGAAAAGCCTGCTGTGTTATTGTCCTGTGAGATGATAGAACAGTAAGCTCCTGATATTTTCTTAAGGTCCCCCCTCCACTGCCACCAAAATGAGAAAAATAAGAGCAATATTATGAGTTGCTTTTCTGTTTTGTTTTGTTTTGTTTTGAGACAGAGACTCACTCTATCATCCAGGCTGGGGTGTTTAAGCAATTCTCATGCCTCAGCTGCCCTGGTAGCTGGGACTATAGGTGCATGCCACCACATCCAGCTAATATTTTGTATATTAATAGAGAAGGGGTTTCACCATGTTGTCCAGGCTGGTCTTGAACTCCTGAACTCAAGTAATCTGTCCACCTTGGCCTCCCAAAGTGCTAGGATTATAGGTATGAGCTACCGTGCCCAGCCTGTGAGTTTTTAAAGTTAAATTTAAGTTTAAGGAACTAACCTCTGGTCTGAGATTATCTTTTTATTTTTTGTGTGTGTCTTTTTAATGTTAACATTTTTCTTCTTTAATGAGATGATGATGATAATTGATAATAGCCTGTTAGTGGCCTCGATGAAATTTAAAGTTTATAACTCTAAATAATTTTCATATTTAAAAAGTATATGTTTGTGTTTTGGTTATTTATTGCAGTATGACAACCCCAAATATTAGCATCCTTGAACAGTGATCATTTATTTGTTCATGATTTAGCAGTTGGGGGTAGGACCTGATGGTGTCTCTGCTCCATATGGCAGTTGAGTGGCTCTGCTGGGGCTGGAAGACCCCCTCCTAAGACTCCAGTGATTAGTGCTGGCTGTCAACTGGGATCGCAGTGGGCTGTGAGACTGCCACTCTTATAGACAGATTGGTTAATGTGAACGTGTGACAGATTTCAAGCCAAGGAGATATAAGGGAAAACAGTGAAGTGAGGAAAAATCTTTTAGGGAAAGTTTGCTCACTCCTAAACGTGATACAGAGAAAAACAATCTTTTTGTTGTTGTTGTTCTGCTGAACGTTGCCACATATGCAGAGGATACCTGCAACTGTTGACAGCCATCATAAAACCATGATGGAAATAGACCAGAACTAAAGCCAGCACACTGAGGTTGGCAGCACATAAAGATGGAAGGAACCTGAGTCTCTGATGTTATGAGAATTAACCATCCTTGGAGCCACCCTACTTATGAAACAACTATGTGAAATAAATGTTCTTCACTCTTTGAATCTGTAGGGTCAGGGTTATGTTTTCATTCCTTTTACTTACAACCAAAAACATCACCTTGACTAATTCATGTCTTGTTGCTTAAGTAAACATTTGCATAAAGAACAATTAAGAAAGTAAAGGAAACAAATGTCTAGAATGAGAATAACTTTACAATACTGAGTAACAGGAGCAAACCAACACGAGAGGTGCATTCCAAAGAAGACATTATTTTTTGAAAAAGATAGTCCCTGTCAACCACACCAAATAGTGTTGGATCATATTCCTTTTCAATATCTTTCTTTCTTATGGTCTAGAAAAAATTCTCAGTCTAATGCTAGACTGTCTTTAACGTCTAATAACTCTAGCCTAAATTTTTAGCAAAAAAAGAACAGGCATCAAGCACAAAGCCCCAGGCAGAAACAGTATTTAGCTAGAAATTAGTAATTTCATTTTGCTTTAGTTGAACTTACTTACTTTTATGGTTAATCTATTAAAGGCAAATTATATTATTTTTCTGTGTATGGTAATTTATAAAGTATTTTTAAAGTAAGAAGTATTTAATTTAAAGATAAATGTTGGCTGGGCACAGTGGCTCATGCCTATACAACCAGAACTTTAGGAGGCCGAGGTGGGTGTATCACCTGAGGTCAGGAGTTCAAGACCAGCCTGATCAAGATAGTGAAACCCCATCTCTACTAAAAATACAAAAATTAGCCAGGAATGGTGGTTGTAATCCCAGCTATTTGGGAGACTGAGGCAGGAGAATCACCTAAACCCAGGAGGTGGAGGTTGCAGTGAGCCAAGATTGCACCATTATACTCTGGCCTGGGGAACAAGAGTGAAACTCCATCTCAAAAAAATAAAAATAAAGATAAATGTTAAGTAAATGTTAGTTCAGCTGGGACTTAGATATGACAAAAATTATGAAGTAGCCCAGGGATGCCTGAAGTTTGGAAAATACTAGCCTAGGGTGTTTGATAAACTACTGGAGTAGAGAGGGTACAGAAATATTACATGTTGCATGGTCATCTGGCTGGAACATTACTTCCAATAAGACTATTTATGAGGATCTCTTTTATATTTCATCGCGGATGGATTTTCCAAGATAAATTAGATCTGAATATGGCAATCCCACCATCTACACTGCACTTTCACTGCTGCATCATTATCCTGGCCTTAAAAGGTCAATATCTCTGGGTTTTGAAGCCTCCATGAAAGAATTAAAGTGTCTTATTCTTACTTGAATCTTCTTTGTTATTATTGCCACCTTTTCTTGCCTATACTTCCATTCACCCATTTCAAGCATTTATTAATTCCAGATCTTTATTAATTCTGATTCCTTTGAAGGAAATGTGTCTCTCTACTCCAACTCTGCTCATCAAAATCCTGTCCATCTTTCAAGCACCAGCTCAAAAGCCACTCTCCGTGTGGAGCTTTGTCAGATCTCACCGCAGTAGGAATGAATCTCTTCTCCCATAGCTCCCTTCCAAAGCTCTGAAGAAAACATGTTTCACAACCAGCCTGTGAATTAAGTAGATAAGGAGCTCCTGGAGAATGGGAATTTATTTCAATTATTTTTATCTTATTACCAGAAACCTAAAAGTTGTTAAATTGCGTTGATCTAGAGTTAAATCATAGTTTTAAGTTAGTTTGGAATGATTTGGTAATTATTTTTATTTTAAAATGCGCTTCTGTGATTTTTGCAATAGATTGCATCCAGTTTTCCTTATGCTTTATTTTCTCAAAAAAAAAATGGCTCTCCAGTAATGAAAGGAATTTTAAGTCAGTATATCACAGTAAAAGGATATTATTTTAACTACCCAAGAGCAATTTTATTTCATTTTGAAAGACATCCAGAAAATGCTGAGTTATCTTCCTCAGACACCCATTTCAATTTTTATATCTTGTATTTACAGGAAGTTTTTCCTCATATTGAACCTAGACCATTCCAAGCTTCAGTTTAACTTGTTTATTATTCTAGTCTCACAGTTGCCATAAGAAACAGCTGGTCACCATCCTCCTAATCTGCTCCTATCACAATAAAAAGCCAGCACTTCTAAATGTCCTATGAAAAGCACACACAATTTTACTTTTTAGCGAAGAGTTAGTAGACATTCTGTATTAACAGGGTAAGTTATTGATTATATTTTTGGTTTTAGTATGAGCATGATAAACTTCTTTTAAGAGAGAGATCCTAGGATTATCACTGAGAGGGCAGTTTTTATCAGAGAAGAAATTCAGAGAGAGAATCTAGTATAATGTATTTAAGGAGGGAAAATGGATTAAGGTTAGTTTGTAGAAAAAGAATGTCAAATTAATGAATTCAAAGGAATGTTCATAGGTCACCAATATGATGTGGAAAAACAGATGATTAGAGAGAAACTTTATAAAGTTTACATTCTGCGATCCCTGAAGTACCCAAGTGCCCAATTGGAATTCGGCCAAAAGAGAAGAGGTTTCCACTAAAGCTTAACAGGTCTTGCATCATTTCTGGGCACCCTGCCAGCAGGACTGACTCCCCACAGTGATGACATTATAATGGGAAAAAGTGCATGCAAATAAAGTTAATAAAATTTAGAGGTGGAGCCATACATAGTCTGCTTTGGAGAAAGATTTAAGAAGATTGGGAAGGAGATAAAGAATGAAAGTAGAGAAGGAATGCTGTGTTGTATACAAGACAGTTAAATTACCAATACACTCTCCAGAGAACTTGGGGAAAGTGCTTACCTGTTATTGTTCCCAATGACTAGTTAAAACTAGTGTGGATAGATAAAAAAGAATATAATTGCCTGTTTGTATTCTCCTTTCTGGCCATTGACATTGCTGACTAGAATAAACTTCTAACAGAAAAGTGGGGAAGCTACTATTATCTGGGTTTAAAGCAATTGAAACAGCTTAAAGTTTAGATGACTTTACCTGTCCAAGAAAGTTGAAACCTTCCAGAGAAAGGGCAGAGGGAGTAGAAATGAGAATCAAAACATATCAGAAATTTTAAAGTGTACTGATAAAAAGAAATAAGAAAGTGATCTATCATTTGCTGCTTGTCAAAGTCATAGAGTCGAACAGGCTTTGAAAAATCCACTGAATTGTTTTGTCTAACTTGCTTCAGATTTACCTCAACATTTTTGGTAAACAGTTATGTGCTTACATATGATATCCTAAAATATTTATTAAGGACCTCTTATCAGGAGAGTTACCAGAGGTAAAGCTTTTAGAACAATGGCTGGCACATAAAAGGACCCTGATAATATTAGACATTAGTCTTACTAGCTCTCACTAAATGTAAAGTGTTAGGCTAAATACTGTGGGCTATAGGCAGAGGATGAAGACATAGGCTTGAGCACTTGGAGATTTAAATCTAAGGACTCCATGGAAGGTATTTCTGTAACTTCTCTGATCATGCAGTCTACTATAGGAGTCCCAAAAGCATTCAGTTTGACATCTATCCATTTTCTTCTGGTCATACACACACATACGCGTGCGCGCGCACACACACACACACACACACACACACACACAGAGTCCTCCACAAAATTGTTCATCATGAGACTTTGGAAAGACAAAAATATTTTTGTCTTGAATGGTGCTTAGTTTTTTGTATAATATTTGAGTGATGTAAATATAACTGTTAGGGGAAATATTTTAATTTGTTAGGCAGTGCCTCAAAGTCAGCCTGATTTTCACATACACTTTTAATTCTCAAGGGATAGCATGGCATCGCATTCCTTGTTAGAGCATAGTTTTTCTAGAATGACTAAGTTAATAATCTGGGAAGCAATTTCCAGTCATCTGCCTTGATATAAAGTACTAAAAATTTTAAGCTCTCTTGGCTAAAGGATTTAGGAATATAGTTAGTTTATAGTTTGGAAGCCTATTTAATATAAAGACATATTGTTTAATGTATAGCACACCCAGACAGAAATAAATGTTGCTAGCCACAATTTGACTGCAATACAGGAGGCACTCACCCAGAGTACTAATTCATGATAATATCAGAAGGGTTCTTTAACTCAGTCCTATGTGGGGATAACAAAACAACTAATGAGAATGAATGAATTCAGACTCTGGGATGTGAACCAGATACATTTTACCATATAGTTCATTTGGATTCAGATGTTTACAATGACTGTGAATGGCATACAGTGGGGTTCTATAGGTTGGATTCCTCTAAAAGTAGAGCCTGAGACAAGAACTCTGGTCAGGTGGTTTATGTGGGAGATGATTGGTAGTAAGGAGCAAGAGAATGAGACAGGGGAAAAGGAAGAGGCTTTATCTATGGCATGTTATAGAGATCACTACCATGAGCAGAAAGATACTTGATTGCACTGGAAAATCTGCAGAAAGTCTTCCAAAATTGTCCACTTGAAAACAGGGGACTGGAACATTCATTCATGAGCTGCATCATCTATTGTTTGAGGGTTAATTCCAAGGTCATTAATGCCCCCACTCTCTGGGGCTTATGCTTGCATGAAGATAAAGGAAGCCACCTCCTACAGACAAGATCCTCTGTAAAGATCTTGTCTTTACAAGGTCTGTCCACTTGAGAGTGAGTTGTCCACTGCTGCAGCTCAACATCAGAGGCAGGCAGAGGGCACCAAGAAGGTTGGCTGCAGGGGTCCTGCCAGCCGTTGGTGCACCTCCTCACTAAGCAATGCGTGATGGTGAGGGTGGAGCTTCGTTCCACTGCATCTGGTATGTGCACCTTTTCTTTGGATAGCCCACAGTACTTCAAGCCTCTAATCTCAACCTCTGCTTATACCCTTATGCAAAATGAAGGCTTTGGGCCCCTTCTGACTTCCTCCTGTTAACTGATGTCCACAGAAGTCTTTAGTTTCTCTCAAAATGCTCTGTGAAATGCTAATTTTTTACATCAATAAATAATGCTCAGGACTCCATATCTAGCTCTCTCATCTGAGAATATCCTTTGATAGTGTGTCAGCAGCATTTTTTTTTAATGCTGCAATCATCATAGTTCATGGCCTGGGAAGTGCAGGTGTATAGGGGTGGAGTTTTTAATCCCTTTTGGCGAGAAAATTTGCTTTCTTGTGGGATCCAAGCTGAGATGGCTTTTCCTCTCTGGAAAGCACCAAAATACTGGTTATGTCCTAGTAAGATACAGTGCAAGGGTGTTACTGTTTAGCTATTTCATGCCCATCATGTTGCGGGCTACAGTTGCATAAAAGCTAATGTGAACAATTGCTAGTAGCAAAGACTTCTGTGAACCTCATATGATTTATATTAATACCATCCTTAGCCTCTTAAGTTATCTTGGAATAAGGCCCAGAACTTTGCTTTTTAGACGATGTCAAGTCCAGTGTCTCCCAGCAGGTAGCAATTTTGCTCCCCTCTCTGAGGGACATTTGACAACATCTGGAGACATTTTTGATTGTTGTGGCTTTGCAGGGAGGCTACCGGCATCTAGTGAACAGAGGCCAAGGATGCTGCTAAGCATTCTACCATGCACAGGACCTGCTCCCCAGCCCCTCAAAAAAGAATTATCAGGTCTAAAATGTCAGTGTTGCCCATGTTGAGAAACTCTGGTCTAGAAACATTGACATTTTACTTCTATTGACTTTTTGGAAGATTAACACAGACATTCTTTGTGACTTTATGCAAATCATTACACCTTTCTTGGCTTTTTGTTTTTTTCGTGTTTGTTTTGTTTTGTTTTGAGACAGTGTCTCGTCTGTCATCCAGACTGGACTGCAGTGGTGCAATCGCGGCTCACTGCAGCCTCGACTTCCTGAGCTTAAAGAGTTCTCCCATCTCAGCATCCCAAGTAGCTAGGACCACAGGTGTGCACCACCCCACTTGGTTAATTTTTTCTATTTTTTATAGAGATGGGGGTCTCACTATGTTGCCCAGGCTGGTCTCAAACTCCTAGACTCAAACAATCCTTTCACCTCAGCCTCCCAAAGTGTTGGGATTACAGGCATGAGCCACCATACCTGGCCTGGCTTTTTTCCTTGCTGGGGAGAACATTGTACCAGAAAATCTCTAAGGTCTCTTTCAACTCTGACATTTTGTGATTCTATGATTCTGCTCCTTCCATTACTACATTATTCTCCTCAAGTTTTCGGCACCATAAGGCTAATCTGTTATTGGAAAAGTTAAACGTAAATAAGAATTGATTCTTTAACATGTACTCTCAGCAGTAGAAAATTATTAAGTTGCTGTTGAGAGAGCGGGATTACCGATTTAACTTTGCTGTATGATGAATTTTAATATATGTAAAAGATTAAAGTCATGGCACATTTAAGAGGAGTAAGAGACAACTTTTTCTTTCCCAACCTCATTACCCTTTGGCTATGAGTATCAGTGAGCTCTGTGGGTGGTCCCAAGACTGATTTAGAAGGTGTCAGCATGGAGCAAAAACAGGCTTGGGAGAGCATTGTTTCTGGAGTCTCAGGACCAGTTCTTGGTTGTCTACGTGTATGTATCGTGTTATAATTAGTGAGGAATCCTGGAAACATTGAACAGATCCTTTTTGTTCTACTTCAAGCCATGCATTTTTCTCAAAAAGAAAAAGAAACTGTCCCAGGAAGTACCATTACATTATTGTAACTATCTAGCAATATAAATACAGAGATTATTTCCTTCTGTTAGGTAACCCTGAAGATGAAATATTGCCTAGGAGGGTGTCCTTGTAGTTCTTAATGCTCAGATCTAGAATATAGAAGACACAGAAACAAGCCTCTCTAAGATTTGTGAGTCCAAAATAAGGAAGAATTAAGAAATATGGTAAATGGCAAACTGTAATTGTCTGTTCTGGGATAGCTTCTTTTAACAGCCAAATTATTCAACATTGCACTTACCAGGATGTTTGGAAGGAAAAACAAACTAGGCTCTGCAGTGCCTCCATTCTCCAAGTCACCATTTTCCAGCTCCTATTAAGACTCTTGGAAATGATGAACGCTCACTCTCACATTATTCCTGGTTTCAATTTTGACTCTTCCCAAGAATCCTAGCAATGCATCAGTACATAAGAAAATACCCCTATGGGTTGACTCAGTCTCTGGAGGCACTTCTTCACCTGTGCTGCACACCTCCACAATTCATTTTGGTTTCAAAAGGCCCATAGGTACATGTTAAACTCTCAATGCTGCAGTGTCATGAAATTCTGTGAAATTCTAAGGTTCAAAAAACCTTCAACAGAGCCTAATGCCAGGCCGAAACTATGAAAATAGACTTTAACTAGGGTACAGGTAACATCCTGAATTTGGGACTGAAATGAAAAACCTGACTACACACAGAATAGAGATCAATTTTCATCACAATTCACATGAAATAGCCCTGAAGATATTAGTAGACTTAAATTTTAGGGTGACCAAGAAATATAATATTGATTAAAATCTGTGCATTAAGCTGCATAAATAGAAAAACAGCACCCAGCTGAACAGAGATCATTGTCCTCCTGGCCAAATTCACACCCTGTTCAAGAATTCTCATTTTTAAGAGGAAGACTGAACAATGGCAAAAGGTCTTAATACAATGTAAAAAGAACTATCAGGAAACTGGGGATGTTTATCCCATAAAGTGGGTGACCACAGAGACATGTGACAACTATCCCCAAAAGTAGGCCCTTCCAGGTGGACTTGTGGGAGGAGTTTGTCTTGTGCGAGGCTATACAGAGATAGAAAACTTTTGTCTTAAATGAAGTTTTCTAACAATCAAAAATTTCTGGGTATATAATTAACTACTTCCTGGAGGGGAACTTCCCTGTCATTATAACAGAATAAGCAGAGAATGTTTAACCACAAGTTAGGATAATAAATAGAGGGCATCTATGGATTAGATATTTCTAAAGTCCATTCCAACCTTAAGAAATGTAGTTATTAGTAATGCTTATTTGTATTTATGACTACCCAACTTAGAGCACTACTAAGAGTAGAGGTTAGCACAGACTCTGGAAACAGACTATGTAGGCTCAACTTCCACAAGCTTTCCGCCATCTTAGTGATTTAACCCTCTGCTCTTCACTTGAAAAAGCTGAAGTGCAGAGAGGTAAGGTAACTTTGCTTAAGGTGGATACTCAAGGCACGCATCTCAGATGGTCTGAGAATTGACTTCTTAATCGATATGAAGCCCAAAGGGCAATGCTGGGCACATAGTAATGCAACATAAGACTAATTATTAGAATGTATGACTACAGTCTCAAAGACAAGGAGGTAATTTGTTCAACAATTTTTTTTTTTTTTTTTTTTTTTTTGTGGAGACAGAGTCTCGCTGTATCCCCCAGGCTAGAGTGCAATGGTGTGGTCTTGGCTCACTGCAACCTCTGCCTCCCAGATTCAAGTGATTCTCCTGCCTCAGCCTCCTGAGTAGCTGGGATTACAGGTACCTGCCACCACGCCTGGGTAATTTTTGTATTTTCAGTAGAGGCGGGGTTTTGCCATGTTGGCCAGGCTGGTTTGGAACTCCTGACCTCAGATGATCCACCCACCTTGGCCTCCCAAAGTGCTGGGATTACAGGTATGAGCCACCGTGCCTGGCTTGTTCAACTATTCTATGTAGAGTACTGCTCACCCATTCTCAGACTGACTTTAGAACCTCAACCTGCATCTTCATCTGTTTTTCAGGAGATGACAGATGGCATTCAATGAAATTCAGTTTTCTCTGAGCCAAATTGTGAAATGTGCAGCAAACATTTTCTTGTCCAACTAAGTTAAACACAAATTTACTGCCTTTTTGACAGTGAAATTCTTGAGGTATAAGAGAGCTACTTGAAGTCATGTATGCTTTTCTTTTTTAAATTTTTTATTTAAAATTTTTTTACAGATGGGTTTCTCACTGTGTTGCCCAGGCAGGAGTGCAGTGGTTATATGCAGCTGTGATTACAGCTCACTACAGCCTCAAACTCCTGGCCTCAAGAGATCCTCCTGCCTCAGCCTCCCAAGTAGCTGAGATTACAGGTCTATGCCACAACACCAGGTTCATGCATTGAGATCTGGTCCTGATGACCAGGTCTCAGGACCATTGAGCAGTGACCATCAGTTCTGTCTCTTGTGAAGGCTAGCCCTGTTTAGAATCCATGATCCCCACATTTGTGTATCTTGATGTTTTTTCAAAAATGGCTAAATTTGTAAAACCACACAGGCGAAGGATAAAGCCCTCATTTTGCTGTTAGTTGATTAAAAGTGATTGAGATTATAAAATATTAATGGACTTAAAATGGCTAGTGAACTTTGGGAGGCTGAGGTGGGTGGATCATGAGGCCAGGAGTACAAGACCAGCCTGGCCAAAATGATGAAACCCCATCTCTAATAAAAATACAAAAATTAGCTGGGAATGGTGGTGGGTGCCTGTAATCCCAGCTGCTTCGGAGTCTGAGGCAGAGACTTGCTTGAACCCGGGAGGGAGGTGGAAGTTACAGTGAGCTGAGATTATACCACTTCATTCCAGCCTGTGCAACAGAGTGAGACTCCATCTCAAAAAAAAATGGTTAATGATGTCTTGTCTGTTGAGCAAACTGTGAACCAATTCCTGTCAGAGCCAATTAACTCACATTTTCAACTTTTAGGGAATGTACTGACATTTCCCATTCACTTAAGTCTTCTATTTGTTGGGTCAGCTGTTCTCTTTTAAGGTACAGATTTTCTTGTGAATTCTTCTATTCCATTATTTAAACTAAATCAGTAATATTTTAAAACTGTGTATTTCCCACAATATCAACTTCCTCTATCCTGAGATATCAAAGCACAGCAACTCTTAGGCAACTCTTCTGTCATCTTGCCAAACGAGGTGGCATTACTGACACTTCCTTTGGACTTTGTTAGGAAATGGCCCTGTGTACATGATGAATGACTAGGAGATGCTGAATCAAGAGGCTGCTAAAGACCAGGCTGCCAAAAGTGTCAGTACTTGCCAGCAGCTAGCACTAAATATATTAAGGGTGGAGGAGGTGGAGGTGAATGGCATCCTGCAGCAGTTTTTTAAGTTATTTGTGAACAAACTAGTTAGTGTTATCTCCTTAATTTCTTAAAATCTTTGTGAGTTAAAAATATTCCTGAAGCAAAAACAAACAAACAAACAACAACAACAAAAAGGGATCTATAACCTGGCACCAATATTTTGTCAGTGTTCATCACTTATAATTTCAGGATAATTTTTATAAAAGAAGAGTACGTATTAAATCAGGACAAAAGTAAATATAAGTCTAGTGGTGTGCTGGTAAATGTTTAACAACCAGCTCTCTGGAAAAATTTTTCTTGAGAATCCCCGGTTTTTAGCATTTGCTAATTTCTCTGATAAGCACTCCCACAGTGGCTGATTTCAGGCCACCACTATGACCTCACTGAACATGGAGCTGGAAAGAGAGGTGCACAGTCAGCTCTGGTGAGCAAGTCAGTCACTCATCCTCTCATCGGTGCTAATAACAGTATTTACGGTAATGATTGTAACAGGCTTAGCACAATACACAAGGTATCGATTGGTAGTAGGAGGAAAAGCAGTGTGTGACTGTATCATCTTATATTGAGACTCATTCTCGACATGAGATTAGTTCACAAAATTTATCTTGAAAATGTTGACAGCTCTAGGCTCTGCTCCCCAAATCCCTTTGTTTCTCTGTTCTAGAGTCCTTCCTTGGAAATGTTCCCCCAAACCATCTACCCTACTCTAACTCTGAGCCTTTCTCCAACATAATCAAGTCAAAAACATTCCAAATTATAAATTTTAAAATACCAAAAAAAAAGCATGTATTGGAAGTTTTTGTACTACTTCTATTGTTGTAACGTTATATTTACATTGTAGTCATAAAAGCAATAATGTATCTTTGTGACTGTTTTTCATGCACCTTCTCCCAGTTTGTGGTAATGCTGTAAATTACTCATTGTTATATTTAAAAATGAAGCACCTTTATTTAGGCAGGCACTTCTTCAAGAAAATCCAATGCAGAAAATCAAAATTAAACAACTTTGGCAGTGATTATTTTCTTTACAAAATGTATTCAACAAACAAAACTTATTCTTAAATATGTAGCTTATTCATTAATTTAACAACTATTGAGCATTGTTATGTATCAGACACTATTTTTGTGCTAGAAAAAGTGCAGAATGAGAAAAAAAGATTCTTGTCTTTTTTGTGTAAGGGACAAACTGTCTAACCTTTATGTATATTTAAAATAGAATTCATTTTAAGAGAAATTATTTGAAAAATATATTTATTAGAAAAAATCAAGGAACAAACAGTGGGTATAATCCACAGGGCACAAATTCAATTGTGTGAGAATTTATATTTTGCTTTGATTATTCAGCTTTATCCCTAATTCCACTTGGATAGCAGCAGAAAGCAAAGTTTAAAAACGTAAACAGTAAAAACAAAAGACAAAACCAAACCAAACCAAAACACCAACCCAGAAAACAAAATTGTTTCAAAATGCTCCTCTTTGTGAGTGGGAGTTATTGATGCCACCTCTTCCCATGGGCTGCCACCAGTGATTTTTTTTTTTTTTTTTTTTTTTTCATGAAACTGCAGGATCTATGTAAGGCCTTTATGTGATTCTAAATATATTCAAAACCCAGAAGCAAAACCTTTCTAAAAATGGATTCAATCCCAGAAAAAAAGGTACAGCAGATTCTTTATAAGCTCTCCAGCCGTATTGCTATAATAGATCCCGGCCAATGCTGGGCTGAGGATCACAAGACAAGACTCCCAGGCCACTGGTGTCTCTCAGAGGCCTCTCGAGTGCTGTGTGTGAAATCAGAATCTGATCTACTTTATCTTGAACTCTGAGGTCTCAGTCACTGCCTTCTATATTCCTCCAGGTTCACCCTGTCAGCATCAATCCACTCCAATCCAGCAAAATGCAACTAACTGCACATTCTGTACAGAACCACATTACTATAGCTGTACGAGGAGAATGTTATGAAACAGGAGGGCCAAAGGAAGAACAGTCCCCGCATGAAGTGGTAAGTGTGGTGGTGCACAGACTCAGGGACTTCCTGAGACTAAGTTAACACTGACCACCACAGCTGCCAGTCTTCCAACTGGACATTTTAGCTTTTTGTTCAGTGAAATGAAAAATGCAGGATGAGAGATAAACATACATTTGTAATCACTAAGAAATTCCTAATGATTTTAAATGTCTGCTCCTTGCAATTCTAACCTGTTGGAAAATGGAAGGTGGGACAAAATGGCTCTTCCAATATGACTGAAGCTTTCTCCCCAGGGTTAGAGCAGAATCTGTGTCTAATGTGTCTCTGGGACAGACCCCTTGGCTTTAGGAGGTGGCCCTTGGGTCCAGGATCGATCCTGATGATGTGAGTCCAGTGATCCTCCAGCTTGACCTGGGGTTATCCTGACAGGGCACTCCATGTACAATATCTCACAGTGGGCTCCAGGTATCTGTTTAATCACAGGAAACTCTATGGTGGGGACATGGGGCATGTGGCCACAGAAAAGTTTTCAGTTGTTTTCCCTCCATTAGCACCTACGTGACTAATCCCCTCACTGATAGGTAAGTACTTCTGGGGTGACTTTGGCATCTCTAATCAAAAGCCAAGGCACACACAGAATTAAAATCATCATTTATATCATGTCTCACTAAAAATAATTTATTTCATTTTGCTCTCTCTCTCTCTTCCACCAATTGTATTATTGATCTCATCTGAATAGTTTGCCCTCCATATCTGCAGGTTCCATACCTGAAGATTCAATCAACCATGGATCTAAAATATTTGAAAAAATAAAATAGCACAATAAATATAATAAAAATAAAAATACAGTATAATAATGATTTACATGGCATTTACATTGTATTAGGTATTACGAGTAAAATAGAGATGATTTAAAGTATACTGGAAGATCGTATAGGGTGTAGGTTAATACAGTACTATACAATTTTATATCAGGGATTTCAGCATCTGTGGATTTTGATATTTGTGAGGGTTCCCAGAAACAGTTCCACTGGGGATACTGAGGGATGACTACACGTTGTTTCAGAGAATTAATTTTCCAAATCCCCTCTTACTTATACTTCATAATAGCCATCTACTAATGCGTTTGCTCACATTGCTTCTTACATTCCAACATTCTTCCTTCTCTTCTTGTTTTTCTTCTTCCTGGAGAACATATCCTAGTAATTCTCTCAGGAAGATTCTCTGGATGATACATTTTCTGAGTCGTTGCATGTCTGAAAATGTCATTATTCCCACTTTATTTGGGTGTGACATTCTGTGGTCAATGTCATTTTCCTTCAGTACCACTTAAAACTATTTTTATTTATGTGCTATTTCATATATACTTTTCTTTTGTATATATATATGTGTGTGTGTGTGTGTGTGTGTGTGTGTGTGTGTGTGTATGTACATACAAAAGACACTATGTATGATATTGAATTTGGGGTAAAATGTAAAATAGTGAAAACTATAAATAATAAAGTACACACTAAATTATTAATAAAGCACATACTTGTAAAGCAAGACCTAAGTTTAAAAACTGAAATATAACCAATAATATTGAAACTGTCCATGTGTTCCTGCCCAGGCCTCATCCCTGATCTCTTTCTCTTCCCACTGTCACTACCCCCAAAAATAATCTGGGAATTTGTGTTTACCATTTCCTTGCATTTTTCCCACAGTTTTACCATAGATGTATACATCTGTAAACATCATATTTAATTTTATTTGTTTTTGGACTTTATAAAAATGGGGCCATGACATAAATAGTTTTCTGCACTTACTGTTTGTTTTTAACCTTATGCTTTTGCAAAGAGTTCCAGTTTATTCAATTTTTTCACTCTCTATAATATATACTATTGTGTGGCTATGCCTCACTTTATTTATACATTCTTCTATCATAGGACATCTGTGTTGTCCTTCCTCAATTCTTTACTGTTATTAGTTACAATGGTGCTATGAACATTTTTCTACATATCTACTTGTACATATGTGCAAGAGATTCCCCCTAAGGTATATACCTACTACCAGTATTTTTGGCTCATGACATATGCATATCTGCAACCTTATTAGATAACCTTAATTTTTCCATATGGGACTTTACCAATTTAAAATCCTATAGCAACATACAAAATTTCCACTATTCCACATTACTCCAACCTTGGTATTATCAGACTACTTACTGTCTCAGTCTATGAGATGTAAAATACATCTCTTATGGTATAAATTCTCATTTTTGTGTGATGGCATTTGCTTACTATTTTTTTGCATCTGTGTTAATAAATGTAACTGGCCTATATTTTCTCCTTTTTCATCAAGATTATGGTAGTTTTATAAATGTTTCCTCATCATCTTCCATGTAATGCTGCTGATGAGAAACCTACTGGTTTTCTAGGCTGACTTTAAAATTTCCTCCCTGGAGGTTGTTGGGATTTTCTTATTTCTTGATGCTCTAAAATTTTGTTATAGTGTATCTAGATATAAAGATTTTGTTCTTGGTTGTGGTGTTTTCTTGTCATTTTTTGGCACTCAATGGGTTCCTTTAGCCAGGGAACAAAAGTCTTCTTTCATTCTAGAATTTTTCTTCTACTGATTCTGTGACTATTGCCTCCCTTCTCCTGGAATTACAACCAGACCAAAGTTGGGATGCTTGAAGCTTGACCAGAATATAGGAGGCACCCTTTCCCTGCACAAAAAACAGTTATTAGAAATCGTTCTTTTTTCTTTTTCTTCAGATTTAACATCTTTTTATCCCTTTGCTGCACCCTTGGATGTTTTTGGTCTTGGTCTTAAGCTCATTCATTTGTCCTCCAGCTGTATCTGTACTGCTATTCAAACCACCTATTGTTATTTTCTATTTGAATAATCAGGCTTTTAAAAATGTGTGATGTCTAGTTAATTATTTTTATAAATGTGATATAGTCTCAGGTCGTTCTGGCAATTTTAAACTCATGGAACAAAATGTTGGATTAAAGAAAACTGAAATTGCAATAAGAGGCAAGAAAGTGGATGGGGGAGAAGGGGTAAAAAAAACAACTAGAAATTGTGATAAGTATAAAGCAAACAAGTTAAAATTGGAGAAATGATATTTAATGTAATTGGTAAATATATAATATAAATATAACCAGCTTATGATAAGAAAGAGACTCTAAGACTGTATAAAATAAATCCAGCTACAAGCTATTTACAGGAGATATATTTGTTAAGAATATTTCAGAAAGTTTTTAGATCAAGGTATAAAATAGATATCACAAGCTGTGGAAATAAAACATTACAATTACCATTTATTGCTATTTTATCCTTGATTAAGATTAAGCTGACACCAGAGGCCGCAGGTCTCAAATGGCAATTTAGTGGATGAAGAACCTTGAAAATAAGGGAGACTATTAATATAGATGCTATGAAAATGAATGCAAAGTGGTGAACTAGCCATTACCTCCTATAATAGGAATAAATGCAAAAACTGAAAATATTTACAAAGCATCTAACTTAAAGACACTAAGAAAATAAACATTAGTCAAGATAAGTTGAAGGTTCTTTCTTGTCAGGTTTATGCTTAATTGTATATCTTGCCAACATAAAATTGAGTGTCAGAGTCTATTTACAACAAAGGGAAATGAGCTTTCTGACAATGTTGAACAGTTTAATTATCCCAAAGATGGTTGACCTGTGACCTTGACCTTGAGACCATAAGACCTAATGTAGTTTGCTATAGGAACAGATTTTTTAGAATGTTTGTCGTAGAAAACCATGCTTACTCATTATGATACTGTAAATTTTGGTTTAGAAATAAATTTTTGTTACCAATCTTGTATTAAATAATCTACTAGTATCTTATTATTAAGACTAACCCAATCAGTATACCCATTGTGATAAAGATTGTGCTGATTATCTTAGGACTGAGAATATAGATTAACGCAGTCCTTTTTTTTTTTTTTTTTTTTTTACAAGTAAATGAGTAACTGTGCTTTAAACAAGTAAAAGCATATTTTTATAATTAAATAAGTGAAGGAAGTTAACTTTTAAAATATTTTAATATTTTTAAAATTATTAATAAATAATATATACATAAGGTTTCACTTTTATTAGTTTTATGTGATGACGCGCAAGGTTTGTCTTGGGCCTCAGAATTTAGCTATTGTACATGTTTTAGTTTTCACATGGCCTTCAGTATTGTGGAGGCTGAGAAATCAAATACCTACTTCAATGTCATTTGTTATTTTCCCCTAGAGAAGTTTCTGAAATTGAAGTGCATAAAGCAAAAGCTGAAATAAGATGGAAATTCACAGGCAATTTATTATCTTAAAAGCCAATTTTGTTGTTCTAATGCTGCATTTCTAAGTCCAATGTTTAACAAATGTTTTCTCAAGTGAGTGTTTTAAGAATACAAATTACAACTGAAGATAAATAACCTGAAGTCTATATATAGATTCTGTGAAGTCACATCATTTAAAGTGTACCAGATCTTCAAATCCAGAAGTCTCTTTTTTATTTTTTTAATTTTTTTACTATTAGAGAAGACAGCAAAATTAATAGTACAGTGGCAATAGCTAACAGCAGGACCTTACACTGCCAGACCTGGTTAAAAAGCCTCTTGTTCCTATACTAACTTTGGTTGGAAGAATAAAACTATTTGGTATTTAACATGTTCAGTATATGGTCTCATAACAGTTGACAGTGTTTAAAAAAGAATTATTGTCTCTGGACTATAGTGTCATACTTTTAAAATGTGACTAATACATTTTAATAATATAATTGTTATTACAACTAAACATTTATATGTATGTTTATATATATTTTCTTGAATCCCAGAGGATTGCTTTGGGATGCTGATATTTTGCTTCAGCCTTGAGCTTAACTATCTATTAATTTTTAACATTCAGCCATCAGGATTGGGCCAAAATATGTAGTCAAGTACAAACTTAGTTTTTTGTGTACCTTCTAGTATTTAATGCAAATACAAACAAATCTAGTATATATTTTTATTTTTTTCTCTTTCTAACATGAAAGAGAACATAAACACTCTTCTGTATTTTAATATACCAAGTTTAAATACTGACTAAAAGAAAGTAGCGGCAGGATATTCCTATCAGATATAGAATTCAATGTAAAAAGACTTAGAAGGCACAAAAGGTTTCATACTAGAGTATATAATACATATGGCATACAAAATATGTGTTATTCAACTATTTATGTTATAAATAAGGCTTCCTGTCAACAGTAGGCCATTAGTAACTAAGTTTTGGGGGAGTCAAAATTGCACAAAGATTTTTGACTGAACATGTCGTCAGTGCCCCAACCCTCCCATTGTTCAGGAGTCAACTCTATATGCCAAAAATAGGAAGAAATTAATGAAAGAAAACTAAAAGTTAATGAATAAACTAAAAGAGAAAAGTAACACTAAGAATAAAAAATGCAAAACTATTAGAGAGATGGAAAATTTACATTGTAAGAGAGAAACAGATTCACCTTTATACCAATAAATTTGAAAGCCTAAATAGAAAATGACAATTTTGTAGGAAAATATAAATTTTTTAAATTGGCTCAAGAAGACATGGATAACCTGAGTAACAGAAATTGAAATTATAGTTTCCCTCCCCACCACCCTCCCAATGGCACCATGCCCAAGCAATTTCATAGGTCTTTTCTACCAAACCTCTAAGGAACAGTTAGTTCCTTCTTTTACAACTGTTTTAGAGCATATATAAATGTGGGAAGCCATATAACTCATTTTATGGGACATAATCCTGATAAAAACAACTCTCAAATAAATAAGCAATATCATATATGGATGTAGATGTAAAAATATTAATTGAGTTCTGTAACGTATTAAAAATGGGATTAGTGTCTCTTAAAATAGGACAAGTAGGGTATGTACCAAGAATGTAAGTCAGGCTCAGTGGCTGGGAGTCTGTCAGAACAGATTAAAGGAGAATTAATGTAAACTTCTGAAGAGAAGCCCAAAAAAGTTTTATTAAATTTGACACCCATTTATGAAATAAACTCTTATAAAACTAGGAAACACCCCTAACTTGATAAAGGTTGGCTGTCAAAACTTGAGAGTAAACACCACATTTAATTCTGAAACTAGGCTGAGATCAGAGTCAAGGAAGAAAGGCACTTGCCTCCAATGCAGACTTTAAGGGGAACACCACAAACCTCAGTAATCAAGATAAATAGTATTTTCATGAAATATTTTTTAAAAATCAATGTTAATACATAAAATCCATGAGGACTTTAAAGTATCAAAATTTTAAATGAAAACTCATGCCATGCAGAGCCCTAAGGGAGCCAGAGGCAAAATATGTCCCTATATACATAACCTTGAGTGGTTTTATTTTAAATGACTACTTTCTTTTCCCCAGAACATTAAAGTAATATTAAAAATGAAACATAGGAATATTAAAAATCGCATTATTTTAAGTTTAAACTTTTATTCATATCCAAATCAGAATTTATTATACTTTTACTTTCCTGGTTTTAAATGAACTTCAACTCATTAGTAATATTTTCAAACTCTTTCTTGGCTTCTCAGTTGAGAATATAGCCATGTTTGACAATTTCTCCTGACCAAGTGACTGTATTAAATAACCACTAATAGGATGAAAAAAAAAATGGGATGCAGAATTTATAAATTGCTAGAAGAAAAAAAATGTCCAAGGAAAAATGGCATCATAACACGAAATTTAGAAAAGGTATAAAAAAGGAAAATACCAAAAAAGCTATCAAATAAGATAATAAGAATTAGATCAAACATACTGATTACATAGTAAATATAAAATGGTAATTTCTCAATTAACAAAGATTACCAGATAGAGTGAAAAAGACATTCTGCATGTACTGTTTGCAAGAGATATGCTTATAAATAAAAGACCCTGAAACATTGTTAATTAAATAACAAGGAATATTGATAAATTAATACAAGAAAGGGAGCAGGATGGCAATATTAAGATTAAAAAATTAGAGTTCAAAGAAAAATGCATTAAATGGGACAAAAGCATAAAGTCTAAAAGGAAACTATAGTAGCAGTAAAACAAAAAATAGCAGTGAAACATAAGCAAAAACATTTTCAAAAGAACAAAATAAAATTTTACATAATTAAAGTGGGAAACTTTCACACATTTCTTCTACAGTTTGATCAAGTAAACCAAAAAAATTTAAATGCATAATTATTAAATACCATTAAGAAGCTTGGTTTGATTAATATATTTAAACTCTACAGAGAATATTCTACTCAAATGCCCATAAGACATGTACAATAAACAGCCACAAAGAAAAGCTAAGTAAGTTTTCAGGCCAACAGGCTACATTATCTCATAATGATATTAAAAATAATAAATATAATAATAATAAATATAAAAATAATAAATAAAAATAATAAATTTGCAATTAAAAATGCACACAGGACTAGAAATTTATCAATATTGTACTCTTCTAAATGACTCCTAGATTAGAGAAAATAAACCAAAATTAAATCACGCCATTACCCATGCGTGTGTGTACTACATGCCCAGAACTCTTCTGTGTGCTAGAAATACAATAGTGAACAATTTGAGTTGCTGGGGTGGGGGGTTCATATACTCGCAGACAATAAGCAAATAAACCAATAAGTGTTTTTGTGTGAAATCTCACCACAGTCTTATGAGGTATTTTATTAGCTCAATACTACACATTAAAAAAATGAGACAGGAAGAGGTTAAGTAATTAGCCCAAGATCACCTATCTAGTAAGTAAGAAGGCTGGGATTCAAATACAGCAGCCTGGCTTCAGAGTCCACATTCTTAGCTACTACAGTGTACAGCCTCTTGTATATGAGAAAGAAGCCTATGCTAACAAATATAAACATGTAGATTTTTCAGAAAGAATGAACTAATGAAATTAATTAAAGAAAAAGTAGAAAATCCAAACAGACCAATAAATATGGAAGAAATTGAAGAGTTAATCAAAGACATAATGTCTATAAAAGCCCTAAGGTTAAATGGCTTTATAGGTAATTCTTATGTTATTTTAAATATTTCAGAGCCTCAGTATTAACAGCTTCATATTAAAACTCTTGCATTTATTTTATGAAGCTAGCATGACCTTAACACCAAACTTGACAGAGGTAACAGTCACACACACACACTCACATACACACACACACACACACAATTTAGCTCATTCTTATCTAAAAAGAGAAATAACAGCTAAGCCATACATAGTACTTACTAAGTGCCAGGCTATTCTAACTTAGTGCCAGGCTATTCTAACCAGTTTACACCAGTTATGTCATTTATTCTTCAAAACAATGCTGTTTCCATCTTATAAAAGAGAAACAGCCTGGGCACAGTGGCTCACGCCTATAATCCCAGTGCTTTGGGAGGCTGAGGTGGGTGGATCACCTGTGGTCAGGAGTTCGAGACCAGCCTGACCAACATGGAGAAACCCTGCCTCTACTAAAAATACAAAACTAGCTGGGCTTGGTGGTAGGTGCCTGTAATCCCAGCTACTTAGGAAGCTGAGGCAGAAGAATCATTTGAACCCGGGAGGCTGAGATTGTGATGAGCTGAGTCTGTGCCACTGCACTCCAGCCTGGGCAACAGAGCAAAACACAACCTCAAAAAGAGAGAGAGAGAGAGAGAGAAACAGAAGGAACAGGACTTGCCCAAAATTACACTGCAAATTAGTGGCAGGTAGTTAATGGCAAAGCTGGAATACCAACCCAGGCATAAAGACTTGGTTCAGAATTAGGAAATGTACTAATTCTACTCATACACAAATAAAATAAAGGAAAATAACTGTATTATCATATCCATAAAGGCTGAAAAGTCACTTGATATTCAGTTTCTAGTTAACAAAGAAACTTATGGTGAATTAGAAACTTTCTTAATATATTAGAGCAGTGGTCCCCAAACTTTTTGGCACCAGGGACCTGTTTTGTGGAAGTCAATTTTTCCACAGACCAGTGGGGTGGTTTCAGAATGATTCAAGCACGTTACATTTATTGTGCACTTTATTTCTATTATTATTACATTGTAATATATAATGAAATAATTATACAACTCACCATAACATAGAATCAGTGGGAACCCTGAGCTTGTTTTCCTGAAACTAGACAGTCCCATCTGAGGGTGATGGGAGACAGTGACAGATCATCAGGCATTAGATTCTCATAAAGAGCAAACCAGATCTTAACATGCTCAGTTCACGATAGGGTTCTCGCTTCTGTGAGATTCTAAAGCCCCCACTGATCTGACAGAAGGCAGAGCTCAGGTGGTAATGTGAGCATGGGGAGCAGCTGCAAATGCAGATGAAGCTTCACTCGCTTGCCCGCCACCTGCTGTGTGGCCTGGTTCCTAACAGGCCACAGACCCTTGGGGACCCTTGTGCTAGAGAATACAACATAAAACAAAAGTAACAGTAAAACACCAGGTGCCTTTCCACTAAAATAGCTACATTAATACCCAATATTTAAAAATATATAAAATGGCAGACTATACACTTATTGAGGGATATTTACACAATTGTATATGAAGGAATACCTGTATTTGTAATCAACTCACACATAGTGCCAATCTATGTTTTAAAAATAAACTGTTAGAATCCTGAGTTATTAATCTCTTTTATTTTGTCGAACCATAGTTTGGATGATAATATATATAACTCCTACCTCCTTTTGGATGTTTCTGATATTTCTGAGGACTTTTGTCTATTCAAATAAAGCAAACTGCAGTAGAAAGGCAGTCTTCCAAATTAACATTTTTAGGATTTTGTGATTCATTCCTTATACTAATCAACCCACAACTTCCCCTACCCTCTCCCTCAGTCCCACCTCCTAATCCAGTCATCAGTGGTTGATGAGCTGATGAGGGTTTCCAGACTCAGGATGTAAAAATATAGAATGGGTACTCAATTTAAACAGTTAAAACAATAATAGCTTTTTAAAGCATTTGTTAAGACTTTATAATAACCAGGTACTTTGCTGAGTACTTTTCAGACATCATTTCACATTGAATTCTAACAACACCTATGAGGTAGATATTATTGTTATTATTTTACACAGGATTAAAAAATGGAATCTCAGAGGTTAAATCATTTGCCAAAGATCACAACTAATAATAGTGTGGCCAAACTTCAATCCCACAATCTTAAGTTTTAACTCTTCTGCTCCAGAGCCTACCAGCTGTGCAGATTTCAAGGGGTGGGAAAGGTGAAACACCTAGTGCAGCACGTGACACACTGTAGGTGCTCAGTGATGGGATGTGCTCTTCTGTTGTGCAATCCAAAGATGTGATCAGACTCTCCTGGGTTCCTGAGGCTGCACCTGCCACCTTCACTGTCTCTGGATGAGCAGCACACCTGCCCGCAGGCACGCTGCTCACCCCATCCTCACTTCAAACCCCAGGAACGTCGCGTCTGCTAACGAGGCTGCTCCCTGAGAGCAGAAAGGCAGTGTAGTGGAGGGTGGGTTGCAAAACTGGGTCCCTGCCACACTTTTACTTTTTTAAAAAAACAGAGTCTCACTCTTGTTGCCCAGGCTGGAGTGCAGTGGCACCATCTCGGCTCCCAGGGTCCCAGATTCAAGCGATTCTTGTGCCTCAATTTCCCGAGTAGCTGGGATTACAGGTACTTGCCACCAAGCCCGGCTAGTTTACCTTTATATTTAAAAAATTAAAATTGAAGTTGTATATATTTAAGATGTACAGTGTGGTGTTCTGATACACACATAGCAAACTGCTCAGTGCAGTTAAACTAATACACTCAACTTTTTACATAGTTACCTGGTTTTGTGTATGGTAAGAACACTAAAGATCTATGTGTCAGCAAATTTTAAGTATACATACAGTGTTATTAACTGGAATCCCCATGCTGTATGTTAGATCTCTGGAACTAATCCATCCTGCATAACTGAAACTTTGTTCCCTATGACCAACATCTCTATTTCCCTATATTTTTATTTCAGATAGGCAGTGAATAATTTTTTAGGACATGCAATATTTAGGATATACTAAAAAAGTATTAACAGGAATTCCAATTAAACTGTGCAACCTGAATTATTTTACCCGGTAGCCCTAGGTTGATCCCAGGTTTTAAATTTTGCATTGTGTGTCTCTGAAGACTTGGCTAGCCACTAGAATGAAAAGTTTTCAATACCAAGTTTTCCTGACTTGTGTAAGTTTCAGCTATAAGTTCCATTTACACAATGAATCTGAGATATCTACTTTTTAGCAGTCTTATATATGAATATAAGTTCTTACATATGAATATTGTATAATTAAACTTTATTTGATTCCTATCTACCAAGCAAAGAAAATACAAATCTGTAAATGTTTAGCTAGAACAAGTAGACAAATGGGTGTTTTCTAGAGGCATTCCTTACTAAAAAAGAATTGCAGTGGAAGCATTTATGTACACCAAAAACAGGGCCCCGAAGAGCAAGACATACTACTTTTCATGATACCCACTGAAAATAAAATTAGAAAATGTGCCCTCGAGTAGTACAAAATGCTTATGTTCTAATCTTCAAATTTTAAAGGGTTGAGTTTCCTTGGGCTCATATTTAGAAATTTTAATAACACTGATTTGAAAAGAAGTGTTCTTTTTGTACATGAACTAGTTCTGCAAATACATACTGTGAGATTTGAGTGAAACATGAGTTTTCACTACATTAAAATCTAAATTCAAACCCAGATTCCACTACTTACTAGCAGTATGATTTTTAAATATAGATCATATACATTTTTTATTTTGAAATATTTTAAATTCACAGAAAAGTTGAAAGAAAAAAACTCATATACTTATCCTCCAGATTCACAAAGTATCATCATCTTGACACATGCACACATACACACACTGTCCTTTTGCCAAATCACTTTACTGTAGACCCCAGACATTGTAATATTTTGTATCTAGGTACCACGGTATGCATCTCCCGAAAACAAGAACATTCTTGTAACCAATCATAATACCATTATTGCACCTAAGAAAATTAACATTAATTCAATGATGTCATTCAACATATGAATCATACTTGAATTTCTCTAATTATCTGAAAAAAATGTCCATTACAGCTCTCTATCCCAGCCCCACGTAATATCAATCAAGAATCATGCATTCAATTTGGCTCTTTTTTATTTTTTAGGTCTCATTATGCTCCCTCAATCCAGAACCACTCTCCTCTTCCCTTGTTTTTTTTTTTTTTTTTTTTTTTTTTTTTTTT
>NW_016107548.1:2914257-2948473 GCF_001604975.1 Cebus imitator
GAGATGGTACCAACATTCTGAATTCTTCTGATTCTTTCTTTATGAAAATTTTCCAGCATGAACAGCACGATGGCAATATCTTACATCTCCCACAGCATCACATCAGGAGGCACAGAACGCTATGATGTCACGCTGTTCCACTACTGGCACTTCTTTATTATAGAGACACACTTTCCCTTTGGTAATTACTAAGTAATTTGTGGAGTGATCATTTGAGGTCATGTAAACATTCTTTACCTCAATATATCCTCACCCCATGGCTTAACCATTTATTAACAATTTATGCCTGTATCAGTTATTATATTGCACGTTACAAAATGAGTATTTTCTCTTATCATTTCTTTGTACACTTATTAGCTGTCATTATACTGTAAAGAAAAGCCTTCTCTTTCTCTTCCCCCTTCTCTCTTCTGATAGCATCATGAGTTTGTGATTCATTTTTAAAAATTCAATGTGTTATAATTCATTACCATCATTTTTCTTTTTGATGCTGAAATTGTCCCAAATTTGGTCAGCAGGTAACACTTCATGCTGGCTCCTGGAACCTTTTGACATGGCCTCATTAATCTTTCAATACATTGTTGCTTATGGCACAAGATGTTCCAAGCTCACTTTGTACTTGTACTTTCCTTGCCTCAGACCTAGAATCTTCCATTTCTCCAAGGATTCCTGGGTCCTTTTTATGGGAAATAATTTTTGGATATCACAATCTGGATTCTAAGTACAATTACTACTGGGGTGTAATGCCTTTTCTCTCTCTCTCTCTCTTCCCACTCCCTCCCTCCCTCTCTGTCTCTCTTTCTCTCACATATATATATATATATATATATATATATATATACACATATATATGTATATATGAATATATGTATCTTAAAATCATGAGTTAATATGAATAGGCACAATTGAAATCCAATACTATAGGACTCCTTCTCATCATCTTCTCTTCGGTGAATTGAAATCAACTGAGATTTCCAACAAAATTAAAATATTTACTCACTAATTTTATCCTAACAAACAAAAAATAGTACCAGAACTACAACAGCAATACTACTACCAATGGCAAATCTAGTAAGTAAAACTGTAAAATTACCTGCAACATCCTTATATTTCCTACCAAGTATACAGTCTAGAGAGTGTGCTTAAAAGCCACTTGAATTAACTCTTTTCTGTGTGGATAGTTTGTTAATTTTACATACTGTTAAAATCATTTATTTCTGTTTAAATTCCATTTTAGTGCTTGATTTGTCATACTTTTTATTTAGTTTTATTTTTTGTATATCTATAAAATATTGATATATTTCACAAGTCAAAACTATATAAAAGGGCATACTCAGTGAAGTCTCATTCAAACCCCTCTAGCATCTTCCCACCATAGATAAGATTGCGTGTCTATCTGTTGATATGCATTCTTATCTCTCTATGTCTATCTATTGATATATATCCTAGTTTACCTTCTTTCTTGCACAAAAGGTAGTATACTATATATTCTTTTGTTTCTTGCTTTTTTCACTTAACAATATATTCTAGATATAACACCATATTAATTCACAGAGAGCTATAGATCATTGTTTATTCAACCAGTCAGTCCTTTAAAAATGGGTATTGAGGTTGTTACAATATTTTGCCATTACAAATAGTACCATAATAAATAAACTTGTGCATATATTGTTTTGAATTTGTGGGGCTGTGTATTAAGGGTAAATCCTTAGGGGTGGAATGCCTGAATCATAAAGTAAACACCTGTACAGTTTTGTTAGATATTGCCAAATTCTCCTTCATAGGGGTTAAAACATTTTGCATTCCCACCAGCAGTGGATGACAGTTTCTTTTTCCCTAGCACCTGGTCGATGGACCACGTGATCAAGTTTCCAAGCTTATAGGTAAGAAATGATCAATTTAAAAATACTTTAAATTTGAAGTGTAATCACAGGCAAGTTACTGAGTCTGTCTGAGCCTTAGCTTTCAGTTAAGATAAATATGTCCATCTTAAAAGGTTGTTCAGATGACCAAATCTGTAACATATCAATTTATGGATATATAAAAATCCATGATTTGGCCATAATAAATATTCAATATGTGGTATTTTATAATTAATATTATTATGTATTTAGTAGGTAATAAATTTCTACTGTATTTTAATAAAGAAGCCTTGCTAACATGGAAAACTATCATACCTATAACTGTAGAGAATAAGAGTCAGAGACCTTAAAGATCATTAAAGGCAAAATGTTTTGATCTATATTCCATTTTTAATTACTTGGTAGTAGCTTCCAGGGTGCTATGTTAACAATGTTTCAAATGACAAATTTTTGTTTAGCAGCAAGAGATTGACCAGTTATACCCACTACAGGCATAAATATAAATTTTACCTACATATTTCCTATCACTGATTTGGTTCAATCCATTGTTTTTATAGTTAAGGAACTGAGGGCAAAGAAATTGTAATATTCTATAGATGATTCAGCAAATTAATATCAAATTCAAGGTTAAAAATTAGAATTTCTAACAGTGTCATGCTTTTTCTATTATACCATATCACATACACTCTCTAACACACTCTCTCATAGCTCACTTTCTCTCTAACTTGGTCACTTGTTCACTTGCGCATGCATGTACACACACGTACTCTCATTTTTTTCTCTTAGTTAATTGTAACACAATTTAGCCCTCTCTTTCTGGAAGAAAACTCTACCCTAATAATGCATATGCATTTACACCTGTAAATTTTAGCTACAATATGAATTAAGGTAAGGATTGCTTTATAATATTTAAGTTGCAAAAAATAGCATTTGAGCAGGCGAGATTCTTTTATGTAGACGATGATCACTTACCAATTAAGTTCCTTTTCATGGAAGAATGGTAAGCATCAAAGAAATGGAAAGGGTCCTCAAATTTATGTCTGGCTGATTTAATGTGACTGAAAAACTGAAGGGTAAACAGTTTTTAAGTGGATAAAATATTGATCGTTACATGCATCATATCGTTGATTCTGTTGTTCATTTTTATTTTTCCAAAGTGTGAGATAAGCAAAAGCAATAAGCCATCACTGACAGTGTGAGAGCTGTATGGTCGGGGGAGGTAAAGGGTTACTTGAAGAACAGTCTGGTTGCAGAGGCAGAAAGTGAAAAACAAAATGACAAGTATTCCTACAAAGCAATACATCAAGTGCAATTTAATACACGGTTACGCCTCATCAAGCCACCACTTATCTAACCATCTCAACTCTGGAACACAGCCTTAAATCCTGAATATGCAAAACAGCTGCTGAACAATAAAAATAAAAGTTAGAAAATGTCTTCAATTTATCAGAAACATGTAATTTAATACCAATATTGAATATTCTAAGGACTTTGTATTTTATTTTTAAGGAAAGAAAGAAGGCATTGCAGGATTTTGAGCAGAGGAGTGGCACGAACCAACTCCTTTTGGTGAGATCATTTTCTGTGCCATGTTGTGAGCAGACTGGTCGGGGAGGTGAGGGTCAAAGGTAGAAGCAGGGAGACCAGTTGGGAGGTTATTGCAACAATCCAGGCAGGAGATGACAGAGGACTGCCCTGAATGCAGAGTGTAGTCAGTAAAAATTGGTCAGATTCTGGGCGTATGCTAGTGGTAGATCCAACAGGATTTACTCTTGGAAAAGATTTGGGGATTGAGAGATACAGAAGACAGAAGGATGACTCCAAATTTTTTTGCTGGGCAATGATAAGTAAGGTATTGCTGATAAATGAAATGGGAAAGACTGTGGGAGGAGCAGTTTGGATCATTTGACCATTAGGAAAAAGTTATATTCAACAGACTTGGCTATAAAAGGCAGAACAAATAGGCGATATATCATTACAGAAAATTTACCTTTAAAAATAGTTGACTAATGATTAACAATTAAGAAATAAACTTAAGCCTTTACAATTTTCCCTTCTGTAGAATAGAGTATTCCTTCAAAAAACCTGAAAAATGAAGCAGCACGCTTGCATTACTAAGAATTGAGGGACACAAAGTACAGGAATAATAAAACTTAACTGGGCTGATTTGGAGAAAGTCTTCAGGGGTAGTTAAGGTTTAATCCAGAAGAAATATTTCCTAGAAGAAAGACAGAAAGAGCAGGCACCTATGCGATCTTCTCAGGAATCTTAGAGACAAATGGTTTTCCTGCTTGCAGAATTCAAGAAGCCTCCCGCTAGAACCCAAGTCTATTGATTTAGAGACATAGGAGACAAAATTGATCTGTGAAAAGCTCTGAGAGAAAGAGGAGGTTGACACAGGAGTCACAAAGCAAGAAAAAGAATAAATGGTTAGGCATTGGAAGTTTTGAGGTCCCACTAACTTGATGGGCAAGTGTTTATTTTGTCTCCAGAGGGGTTGGCCAAATTGTGCCAAAGGCACTTTTACACGCCGATTAAAATTCTCAGATTTTAAATGAGACTTCCTCTTTAAGCCTGGGAAGGGGTTATTATTCAGAAGATATTAACCAACTGTTCATCACCTACAATAAGTACAGGATGTGAGGAAAAGAAGGATAGGTTAATTCTAACAGAATTTATTGCTTTTTATTAAATCCCAGAATGAGGTCCTGAGAACAATCTGCCACCAGATTAATCTTAAGTACCACTTTGATTGTGTCATTGGCCTTTGCCAAACCCCCATGGCTTTTTGTTGCTACCAACTCCAGTCTCACTTGCTCAGATTTCTGTGGTCTGGCCCCACTGTGTCTGGGCAGACTCATCACCCACCCTTCCTGTCCCCATGCCTTAAGGTCCAGTCAATCTGGTTGCCCACCAGTCTTCAAATATGTAGTGTGCATGGTAGTAGCACCTCTCCTGGAATGTCTCCCACCTTGCTTCTCCTTGACTGTTTCCTTCTGAAACCTAGTGTCTTCATCCAATGTCTGTTTCTTATAACATAATACTTGAAACTGGGTAATTTATAAAAGAAAGGAATTTATTTCTCAGTTATGGAGGCTGAGAAGTCAGAAGTCAAGGGGACACATATGGTGAGGACCTTCTTGCAGGGAGGAAGTCCTAGTGGGAACAGGGCATTACATGGAAGGGAACTGAGCATGCTCGCTGAGGCTTCTCTTCCTCTTCTCATAATGCCAGCAGTTCCACTCCCATGATAACCCATAAATCCATTAACCCCTTAATCCATGAAAGAATTAATCCATTTATGTACATACAGCCCTCACGAACCAATCATCTCTTAAAGGCCCCACCTTATAATACTGCCACACTGGGTATTAAGTTTCAATATGAGTTTCAGAGGAGACAAACATTTAAAGTATAGCACCTAGTGATGCCTAGATCACCCCAGGCAAAGTAATCAATTTATGTTACTACTTGTCTAGCACTTATATCCTACCTTGTGGCTTCATTATCTGTACACATTCATTGATCATTTCTGGTATCCTTAACATATCCCTCACAGTATCTTATTACAGCTTAGTGATCTGTGAACAAGGGAATGGGTATTCCGTTGATCCTTTTAGAAAATAAGACAGAATGATTTCATATCAGTCTTGGATAACAAAGTCCTGATTAAGAAGCAGGGAAAAGATTAAGGATATACCTAATTAATGTTCACAAGTTTCCAGTTTGATATGCATATTAACTCTTCTTGTTGGGATATCTAACAAGACCAGTATTATGCTGTGATACATGCTGGTTAATTCTAGATACTGACTTTGATGAAGTATGTTTTTGTTTATAGAACAGAAAATCAGCAACAATTTAAAAAAATCAGAAGCACAAAGTATGCTATTTTAGGGTATACATTTTTAATATATCCAACAAACAAGAATCATATGTATTAGCTAAAATTAGGAATTGAGAGTGAGGAGGAAAAAAGAAGAGAGTAGGAAAGGAAAGAAGAGAGAGGCAAAAACAATATGAAGTTCCTGAAAGACAGAAGAATAAATGATTTAGTGCCAATAATGAACTGAATTGGAAGTTTGCTCTTTTTAAAAACCATGATTTAAAGTATGAATATATTCCTCAAACTTTGAGAAACATTTGATTAAAATTTGAGAAAGTACTCTTATTTCACTCTGGGCAGTAACAAAAAAAAAAAGAAAAAAAAGGAAAGAAATATGGAGATCTTTGTAGTGAGGGCAAGGAAGCTATGTCATTAGGGAATAGTAGCAAAACACAGAGACAGAATTTCAAATCTGTTCTGTAGGCAAAGTGATTGGGTTTATTGATTGTACCAATATATGCCTAAATCTGCATGGCAGTACATATATTAAATTAAATTAAATTGGCCTGCAGCTAAGAATCCCTATACCAAAACATATCCAATCCCTGGAACATTTTGCATTGGATGTTTTATAGATCTCTGTGTTACTCTGGTCATTTACGTTTGTGTTTCATTTATGATAATTCGCTCAGGATAGATAGTCGGTAAAATCATCATGTTGGAAAAAACACTGATATTAATAACCTGATTTAATGTAGAAAATAATACCATCCTAACATAGCTCAGCATTCCTTTCGTTTCAAGTTTTGAATTCCTAACTCTATGCATGGAATTAAAAGGGAAAAAAAGGGAAATCTTTTAAAAGGAAAAAAAAAAAAAAGAGGAAAAAGCACTCACATATGACAATTGTTTTAAAACTGTGAATTTCTAGCATTTCTCTCTTGAAACTAGTCCAAAATATTCTCATCACTTTTAGGAAGCTTTAAATCCCTAATTAAGTAAATGGTTCCATTCTTTATCTTCTTCTCTTCTTTCCATAAAGAAAAATCTCACTTGCTCAGACTTCTGTGGTCTGGCCCTACTGTGTCTAGGCAGACTCATTACCCACCCTACCTGTCCCATGCCTAAAGGTCCAGTCAAGCTGGCTGCCCACCAGTCTTCAGATATTTCTTCCAGAAAAAGAAGGTGAAGAGGTTTTTTTTAATTTAATGAACTTTATTCTTATCGGTGGAAGAGGGAAGGGAAATAAAAGTTACCTACTCCACTCCTCTCAATAAACTAAATAACACATGACTAATTCCTGAAGTAGGGATGCATTTCTCTCCCGCTTTTCCTGTACCCACAAGGAGAGAGGAAGAGTCAGCCACAACTCTCCTTCAGGACTGTCCTCTCTGCTCCAATCTTTGAGGAACAGCATCCCCTTCTTCCTTTCCCTGGCCACTGCTGCTGCATCCAACGTCCTCTCTGGGCCTGGGACCCTCTCCACAAAGGGGATGTGGCCTGTGGTCATGACATAACCTGGTGGCAGTAGGAAAAACTCCCTTTTGTGAAAGGGAAGCAGACTGGACCATAAGGAAACAGCAGGACTGGCTCAAGGGCCAATGTTGCCCAGGCCAGTCTAGAACTCCTGAGCTCAAGTGATCAGCTCCACCTTCCTCAGCCTCCCAAAGTGCTGGGATTTCTGGTGTGAGCCACTGCACCTAGCCTAGGTTGTTATTCTTATGAGGATTTTTTTTTTTTTTTTTTTTGGTCCTTGTGAGATACCGTGTGTGTGTTTAAATTGATTTTTTGAGTTTTTGATGGTAGTGGTGTTCAGTCTGCAGCCTAGATGCTTTTTCTTGTTATCTGATAGGATAATGATAGAACTGTTAGATGATTATGATATAGATACTGGACCATAAATATTATGCTAATCTCATAAGAGTGTGGTTACATGTAAATAACATGCACAACTAAGTACACACAGTGCTTTACTGGATTTTACATGAATGAAAATGGTTTAGTGTCAGATCTCCCCATCCGAATTAACTTTTCCCTCCAGTAAATTCCTGTGATACTTGAGTGTCTGATATGGTTTGGCTCTATGTCCCCACCTAAATCTCATGTGGAATTGTAATCCCCACGTGTTGAAGGTGTGGCCTCGCGGGATGTGCCTGGAACATGGGGGTGGTTTATAATGGTTTAGCACCATCCCTCTACTGCTGTCTTGTGATAGAGTTCTCACAAGATATGGTTGTTTAAAAGTGTGTGGCACTTCCTCCTTCAGTCTCTCTCTTTCCTGCTCCACCATTGTGGAGATGTGCAAGCTTTTCCTTTGCCTTCTGCCATGATTGTAAGTTCCCTGAGGCCTCCCAGTGATGTTTCCTATTAAGTATCTTTTCTTTATAAGTTACCCAGTTTTGGGTAGTTCTTTGTAACAGTGTGAGAATGGACTAATACAGTGTCCATCTAGTTTATATTACAGACTCCCTCATTTCCCAGTAAGCTGTAAAGGCAAGGGAAAGGTGGGAAGCCCAACCGGTAAGTAAACCAAGTCAACCCAGAGACACTAAGCTGGGTTAGGAGTTTGATGCAACCTAGGTTATGTTTTCCTAATTTAAAAAAGGAGAAGAAGAAAGATAAATAGAAATTTTTGTTCAGCCACAGTGACAGGGGACATGCCAACTCAGAGGGGCCAGTAAAATTGCCTTTGCAAAGGGGAAAGAAGACAGAGGAGGGAGGGCAATGCTTAGAGGAAAATTCTGCAAAGATGTTAAGAGAAAAGGGATGGTGAAGAATAAGAAGAGGACCTGGAGAAAGCCATTCTTTTCATGCACGTTTAAGGGGCATGCATTAACTGGGCCAAAGCAAGTCAAATTAGATATGTATTCATTAATGTTAATTCTATAAATAAGACAAAAATGATCAAAGAATGAAAGAAAAAATTCTGGGAAGTGATGACTATTTTGTCATTTATATAATTTTACTTTTATATGATTTAAGACTACCCCTTAGACAAACAGTTATAGTTTTGGGAGAACCAAATTAGAAAGCTCCATGTTCCACCCATTTAAAAGCCTGATATTTATGGTGCTGGCTCAGCTCAGCCCTTAATTAGTAAGCTTGAATATTTGGTTCCCTCAGTGGAATGTGTCACTTTCACCTATTGATCCTGGCTTTGAATCTAGAATACCAGATCCTGGGATGGATGTGCCTTTAAGTATCAAGGCATTCAATCTTCTACATTATTATGACTGGGCTCTGTTGACTTAGTCTATTTAGGGAGATTCCTATAGGTGCTCTTAGTCTATTTAGGGAGATTCCTATAGGTGCTCTGTTACTGATTTTTGCTCTCTCTACCTACATTTTAATTAATAGAGTGAACACCTTCTGCTTAGTAAGAACAGTCTTTCTCACAGTAAAACCTAATTCTACTTCTCTTAATGAAAGTTTAATGTATATTCTATTACATCCTGTGACCCAACAGGGACAGAAACATTAAGAGTAGCAGGATGAGATAGAATGTGAAATACTGCAAGATGGGAATCAAGGAGTCAAGCTGCAACTAGGGATTCAGATCCAACTCCAAATGGCAGAAAATTCAGTCAAGAGATGGTGCACTGTATCCAGAGAGAATGGTTCTGGCAGGCACTGGTTATCATCAGAAGAAAGAAGAAATTGGGAAAGGAGAGCACCACAATCATTTGTATCATAACATTTCATTTCTTGCAAAAGAAAAAGGATTAATGCAAATACAGCAAAATACAAAGATCTGTTAAATCTGGAGAGTGGGTGGATGTATACATGTAATCAATCAGTAGTCCTCAAGATGAGGTCCCCAGATCAGCAACATCAGCATCACCTGGAAACTTGTTAGAAATGCAAATCTCAGGCCTCACTCTAGACCTACTGAATCAGAAGTTCTGGGTATAAAACCCAACCATCTGTGTTTTAACAAGCCCTCCAGGTGATTATGGTACACACTAAAGTTCAAGAACCACTGTAATCGAGTATTCTCTGTATTTTTCTACATGTTTCTTTACCAAAAAAAAAAAAAAAAAATCACAGTAGTGATGGGAAAGTCCTGACAAGGGGAGTTGGTGGAGGGCAGCTATGGAGAGAGGTTCAATTGGTCTGGCTGTCAGCAGTTTCAGAAATAGGACCTTGGTAACCTGCAGAGTGAGGAATGGGGTGGGCAAGGGCTGGGTTAGAACAAGTCAGTGAAAGGCAAGACTGTTGTCTAAAAGGAATGGTGCTGGGCAGGTTAACCAAGACAAAGTCTCAAGTACAGGATAATAAGGCAAGGACCCTGTTTGCAAAGGACATGCTGGTGTTACTAAGTGGGGTCTCACTTCAGCGCTGGACTAATAGCACAGCAAGGCTGACTTGGCGCTGAAATGCTTGGGCTACACAGAACTCCCGTTCTTTTCTCCCTCCTTCTCCTCCTACTCACGGAACTCCCTTCCTTCTCTTTCTCCCTCCTTCCCTTCCCACCCAGGGCAAATCAAAGGCAAAACTGCAGGTAGGGTAAAGGTGTTTTGCAGCAATTGGCAGGTCAGACCAGCCAAGAGTAAGGCAAGCTGATATCTTTAAGACAACACTTCTTCCTGTAACAAAGTTGCCCCTTTGCTTGTCTATTTCAGACCTAAGCAACAAGAACAAAGCTAATATTTAACATAATTTCAACTGTATAAAACATAGTATATAGTTTCAAATGCACAGAGTAAGTTTTCCAACAATCATAACCATGAATTATATTTCACAAAACCTTCAAGTCTTCAGATTTGGCCTGAATTAACCCAGATGTTTTTCTCATATTTTGAGTTTCTCATATTTTGAGTTTCTCTTTCCCCCGAAAGTTCTTAAAGCTCCTGGAGATTTAATGTGCTGACCCAGAGCTCCCTGCCAAGACATTAGTACTAATGGCCCAGGCTGAAGAGGTTGCTGTATTAAGACGTCGGTGCCTGATGCTTGAGTCACATTTACCTTGCTCAAGGATCCCTTATTATTTAGCTCCAACAGTGGTTGCTGAGGAGGAAAAAAACATGCAGAAATGCAGAGAGCCTGAACTCTAACTTTTTAAGATTGCTTTTGAATTTAGTATAAATAGCACATCATAAACAACACACTCACTGTTTCAACACTCTCAAGTTTATAGAAACTAATTGCATTAAGTGTTTTGTGTCCTCTAAGAGTTACTTGGCACGCCCTAGGAATGTTTGCATTGAAATTCTGTCATTTACAAAAATGTAGGAAAAACACCATATCTCCTCACAGGGATATCTAAAATCTCTAAGCTCTACTAAAAGGCAAATTATTATCATTATACAGTGTTTAAATTATAATTGAGGTACTCATTTTAGTTTCTTTCCTCTAATTCAGCAGTAAAATTCCCCAGGAAGCATGCTGTGTGGAATTAGAGGATCTAGGGAAAGTGAAAATATTCCAAAATGAAAATTCCAATTTTGTAATAATAAAAATTATTCTGAACACAAACATAACGATAGCAGGTGTGGTAAGCAGAATTAATGGTCCTGGGAAGATAGCCACATCCAGATCCTCAGAACCTGTGAATATGTTAGGTCACCGGAAAAGAGGCACGAAGGTTGTTAATAGGGAAACTTTTTTTTTTTTTTTTTTTTTTTTTTTTAGGGGGTTTTTTTTTTTTTTTTTTTTTTTTTTGAGACGAAGTTTCGCTCTTGTTCCGCAGGCTGGAGTGCAATGGCGCGATCTCGGCTCACCGCAACCTCCGCCTCCTGGGTCCAGGCAATTCTCCTGCCTCAGCCTCCTGAGTAGCTGGGATTACAGGCACGCGCCACCATGCCCAGCTAATTTTTGTATTTTTAGTAGAGACGGGGTTTCACCATGTTGACCAGGATGGTCTCGATCTCTCGACCTCGTGATCCACCCGCCTCGGCCTCCCAAAGTGCTGGGATTACAGGCGTGAGCCACCGCGCCCGGCCGTTAATAGGGAAACTTTAAAACAGGGAAGAGTATCATAGATTAACCAGGTGGACCCAATGTAATCACAAGGGTTCTTAAAGGGTAAGCTCTGGGAGGGCAGCAGATTGAGATGGCAGCAGGAAGACTCAGCCTTAGGCTGCTGGCTTTGAAGGTGGGAAGGGGCTGTGAGCTAACGACAGTGGGTAACCTCTAAAAGCTGGAAAAGGTAAGGAAATAGATTTACCCTTAGAACCTGCAGAAGGAATGCAGTCTTGCCAACACCTTGGTTTTCAACCAAATGAGACCCATTTCAGACTTCTGACTTTCAGAATGGTAAGATAATATATTTGTGTTGTCTTAGGTCACTAAGTTTGTGGTAATTTATAGAGTTGGTTTCTGTGAGACAGAGTAGAAAAGTCAGAATTTCTGCTTTCTAAGACCTGCTTTGAAAACTCATCCATTGTGAACACTGCTAAGGGGGAGGGGGCGCGAGCAGGTGTACTGAAGTCATGCAGGGCAGATTCTTCTCTCAATCTCTCTGGAAGTGAATCTTCCCCTACAAGAGAGAATTCTGAGGGAGAGTAGAGCTGGGTTATGGGGGTAAAGTCTGAACACTGACTTCTTAATTTATAAACAAGACGTTTAGGTTACATCATTTCAAGAGAAAACCAGGTCTGTCTCTGAAGTGCCAGGTGGTATAATAAGAACTATATTGGGTTTGTCCCTGGTTCCTGGCACAGAGCCACTAAAACCTTTAGAAGTTCCTGAGTGATAGGAGTGTCTTTTATTATTCACAATGAGTTCCTTTGGATCACATGTGAATGTATGCTAATGAGATGACTTAGGGTGGGGCCTCTAGTTAGCCTAAACATGGAAATGGTCACCAGAAAGACCAAGCAATTAGAGGGTTGGAACTTTCAGCCCTATTCACCTACCTCCAGGAAGGCACTGGAAATCAAGCTCTATAAAAACTCTTTTTCTCTCTTTCCTTCTTTTGAAACGGAGTCTTGCTCTATTGCCCAGGCTGGAGTGCAGTGGTGGGATCCCAGCTCACTGCAACCTCCACCTCCCAGGTTCAAGCAATTCTCTGCCTCAGCCTGCCACACAGCTGGGATTACAGGCACCTGCCGCTATGCCCAGCTTATTGTTGTATTTTTAGTAGAGACAGAGTTTCACCATTTTGGGCAGGCTGATCTTGAACTCCTGACCTTGTGATCCACCCACCTCGGCCTCCCAGAGTGCTGGGATTACAGGTGTGAGCCACCACACCTGGCCTAAAAACTCTTGAACAAGATAATTTGATGAGTTTTTACTTTGGTAAACTGATCAAGATGCTGGGAGGATGGCATGCCTGGAGAGGGCACGAAGTTCCATGTCCCTTCCCCATACATTATACCATGTACCTGTTCATCTGGCTGTGTTCATTTGTATCCATTATAATATCATTTATGACTGGTAAATGTAAGGAAGTGTCTCCATGAGTTCTGTGAGCTGTTATATCAAGTTACTGAATATGTGGGGTTGTGGGAACCCAAAATTCATAGCCAAGTCAGTCAGGAGTGTAGGTAACCTAGGGACTCACTACTTGTAATTGGCCTCTGAAGTGGGGAGGAGTCTGTGGGAGGGAGCCCCGTACAACCTGTGGAGTCTACACAAACTTGGGGTAGTCAGTGTCCAAATTAAGTTAAACTCTGTCTTTGGACAGCCAGTTGGTGTCCCAAGAGAAATGGAAAATTCCTCAGTGCAGAAAACCTACACATTTGGTGGGTATCAGAAGTATGAGTAGAAAAACAGTTTTCCTTTTATACCTTAATTCCATCAATGAGATAATGTTATGTACAACATGGATAGACTCTGTTACATTCAGGTTTTAAAAAGCCTCAAAAATGTAAATCTGTATGTTGGTTAAAGAGTGAGGATTTTGGATATTCAACACCATTTTATTGTTTAAAAGGCCTATATTTTCCATATGAGAAAACTTCTGAACTTGATTCATAATTCCTCAAACATGGGGCTAAATTACAACCAAGAAAGAATCCAGGTGGTCAGTATATGGGTGTTTACTATAAAATTAGGATATTTGTATAATAAAACATTAAAAAAAACTATAACCAAGGAAGTTACTGTAGTATGCCTGGTTTTATGAATATGAAATGACTGGAGGAACAATAACTGCTAATGTAGAATAGGAGAAGCTAAGGTTGTATGTCCAGGTGAAGCTCAGCAGGATGGGATATCTTCCTACAGTGGAGCTCTGGTCTCTAGCTGCCCCTCACGTGATTCTGTTTCTGAGAATCCACAGTGTTCCAGCTACTGAACTTACTGAAGAGTGAACAAATGAGTGGATTCATATGCCAGCTCTTGACTGCTCATATTCATTTATTCCATGCTGTATACAACCCAGCAAGGAAGTGGGAAAATACAGTGGCTGTTGATGCTCAGTACATATCTGATTTGCGTTACTCCATCCATGTTTGTCCTATCGTATAGAGAAGATAAAGCTGTCTTTTTGGAAAAACTGAAAATGTTGCTTTGACGAACATTCTCATACTAATGAGATGAAGTAGAGAGAATTCCTTCAGTATCTAAAAACTAAAATCCATTAACATTTCTAAGGAATAATAAATATTTTTAAAAGTCAATCCAATGAAAGTGAGTTTCTGCCTTACACTGAGTTGTAACAACGTGGAAAAACTGACTCATGATCTGCACGTGTCATCCTTGCATTTTTCTCTCTCTCTCCTCTCATTAACTCATTTTCCACTTAATTTTCTATCTGTGCAATTACCCAAGTTCTGATATCAACTCATGTGTCATGAGTTTCTCCCAGTGGCCTTATGTTTGAATGAATTGGGATTGGCTATCTAAAATACATCGACGAATTCTCTAAAGCATGAATGAGTTAGTTAACGGTTCAATGTATCCTCTACCCTCTGAAACTAATATTACAGTAGAGATTGACCTGATGGAGTATCAGAAATAATAACAAGAGAAGAATACAGAGAACTTGTTTCCAGATAATAACTACTAGCATATTTTTTCCCCACAGTACTAAAGAATTTTAAATAATTAGCTGAAATATTTCTTAAATAGGCACATTCCATGAATAACTTATTCTAACAACCTGTAGTATTTAAAAGTACCTATTAGAAAGTTTTGGCCAAGTTGAGTGAAATAATACGTTTCCTACTTTCCATTTCCCATGATGCTGGAATATTACCCAGGAAATAAACATGATTGAGTCTGTTTGTTTCCGAAAGCCATGAGAAAAATGTGGACCGCTTGGAAAGTTTCACCCAAGGGAAAAGGCTCATGCTGAGATCATTGATGTTGTGAACGTGTTTGGTTACTTTTCTCAAGAGCCCACTTCTGATCACTGGGTTAGGAAGCCTGTGGCCCATAGAGAAACAGCCTCATGTCCAAGGTCAACAGAGTTGGGAAAAAGGACTAAGCTTAATAGATCTCCTTAATGTCCTAAGATGTTGACAGTAGCAGAAATATTGCACTCAGCCTTCTACATGTGTCAGCTCCTTTGAAAGGCATGAATTTGATATTTGAAGTATAATTTACTTGATGCCTTCAGTCTAATAAAAAATACACATTACATGTCTTCTCCTACTCCCCAAGCTGCCTTTGTTTACATTTCTGGCCTCAGCTTTCATAGAGTTAATTCTTTGTTTAGCTTGCTTACAGTCAAATTTATAAATAAAGTGGCAGGCCGTAAAGGATTTTTTTTGGACAATTGCCATCATGAGAATAGGGAGTAGTAGACAGAGTTGGAAAATAATGGTGGAGGGAAACAGAAGGAGGAGAAAGGAAAGGGGAGACTCAGTGACTGAGAGGTGTCACGAGGAACACAAGCAAATGAAAAACCCAAGACCGGTTAGGGGAATCAACAAGCAAAACAGGATATGGATCTTTTGCAAGGCACAGCAGAAGAGAGAGGGTATTGAGTTTGATTATTTTCTAAATATAGCTCCCATGGCCAAAAGGTCAGGAAACTGGCTGAGAAGTTAACTGGCTGAGAAGGCAGAACCTACAGAGGATAGTGAAAATTCAAATGAGATGTTTGCATTCTATTTTAGCATAGATGCTATAAACTTTGAATTTAAAAACTAGTGATGATGGAGTTAAAATGAATACTTACAATGCTTTCTTAAAAAAGAAAACCCTCAAAATCCTTCTTTTGAGAAAGCTGTGTTAGCTCTTTCATTAATTTCCTTGCTCCTCATGAGAGTGCTCTCTGAGTTTGGCTTTGCTTATTTGGAGCTTTTCACCTAGCCAGGACTGCATTTGCTTTCTGGGGTCTAGGATCTTTCTCTTTAAAATTTTCTGGGAGTATGGGATCTTGTTATATTGCCCAGGCCAAAGTGCAGTGGCTATTTCACTGACAAGATCCCACTGCTGATCAGCATGGGAGTTTTGACCTGCTATTTCTGACCTGGGCCAGTTCACCCCTCCTTAGGAAACCTGGTAGTCCTGGGAGGTTACCGTATTGATGCTGAACTTAGTGCGGACATCCCATCAGCATAGTGTACTACAGCCCGGAATGCCTGGGTTGAGATGATCCTCCCTCCTCAGCCTCCTGAATACCTGGAACTACAGGTGTGTGCCACCACACCCAGCAAGGCTCTTTCTATTGGACATTTCACACTTCATCTCATATCTCCCTGTCTTCTTGCTGAGGTACTCTCTGCTTGCTACTGACTTTTTCATCCATAAAACATTTCAAAGAACAAAGGCAAAATCATGGCAAGTCATGTTCTCTTAGCAGCTCATAATGTTGCAATAGCTCTAGAGCTCAATTCAAATATCATTATTTTTCCTTAGAGCCATTTGTTTTCCTTTAGGTACCCTTTCTGCCCCTCCCCTCCGGCTATTAAAAAGCACCTGAGTTTATAGGCCTCCTTGAGTTATATTTTTCTGTGAGCTTCTATATGTATTGAAATCAAATTTTGTCTCTTCTCTTGCTAACCTGTCAGTTTAACTCATATGCCCCCAGACACAAAACTTAAGAGGGTGAAGTTTCTTTTCTCTAGCATGAGGCATTCAGTATGAGTTTTCCGATGTCCTACTACCACACGGCCTCAAGACAGCTGTGTCTGCTCATCCACTGCTCCATTCTCCGTTCTCCACTGGACCTGGCCCTCCTCCTCGCCACTTCGCATGGGCCTCCCTGTATGCTTGTCAACCTCTATTTAGGAAATATTTAAGATTTATTCCTGAATTCTCTTTGTTTTTCCTTCATGGATTAGCAAATTCTAACAGTGGCAATAGCTAACATCTCACTGAACACTTAAAGTTACCATGCCAGGCAGTGTTCCCATTACCTTCCATAGAGCTTAAAAAACTTGCCAGAGTGTGAAACCTCCAGAGGATGAAGGGCAAGTTTTCCTTTTACCCTACTGTAGAAATTAATAAAGCCTGAAAATAAATGTGTGCAAAATAATCCAGAAAATACTACACAAGCAAAGTCCATTAGAAACCAAGGTGAAGGCGGCTCTGAGACCCAGCTGGTCTCTTCTGGGCTTCTTTCTCCCCTGGTCTCTCTGCTTCTCTCCATTCATCAGCCACCTCATCCCCCTGCCCTCCAATAGCTGGTTCTATTTGCTTATTCATAGTCTGAGCCTGTATCATGCCAGGACCACCTCTGCATGACCTCTCAGGTTTCAGGGGTTACCATCACCTGGAACAGCATCTCAATCCCACAATTCGAAAGTCCCTGAAAAGCAAGCTGACTTGCCTGTTCTTCATTTCTTGCCTAGCTTTTAGGAGAAAAACCTACATTTTTTTTTTCTTATGTTGCTTTGGAATAGTTTGCTATGTGTCCCGCTGAGGTGGAAAAGTACAGGAGTGAATATTTACAGCTTTTTTCTACCCTTTAAATGTCCATTGTTGCAGGAGGTCCAATGTCTTAACTCATTGGTGAGATTATAAAGGACTTGGCTTCCTTGGGCTGATTAATAAGAGGGTGCTGTATCCCTCAAACCACTAGCCCTCTGACTCTTTCCCTCCCTTTCCTTGTCCTTTCCCCTCATACAACTGCCTTTTTTTCTCTTTTCTCCTCCCCTCTCCTTTATTCTTTTCTTCCCTTCCCCTTTTCTTCTCTCACTCTCTCCCTTCTTTCTTCCTCCCTCTTCTCCTCCTTCCCCTCAGCTGCACTTAGGGAAGTAGACTCACCTTGTATATCCAATCTCCATGAAGCAGGCACACCAACACACTTAGCTAGAGCTCCACTTTTTGGCTCCACTTTTCTGCCTACACCTGAGTCTAGTAGATCTACCCTTTCTTAGGAGTGGATAATCTGGAAGGCTCCATTTTGGTTTCGGAGCCAAATTCTCTAATCCAGCTTTACCAGGAAGCCTGTGCTTTGAGAATTACTGAATCTATACAATAAAACTTGATCTCCATTGTATCTATTCTTAATTTGTTAGAATACAGAGCAAAGAAAGAGTATGATCTTTTTTCCTTTGGATTCCAGCACAGACCACAGACTAGCTTATGCTTGGGATGGCCAGGAGTCAGGTGTGGCCAAGAGTCTGGGTCAGGTAGTCTTATTGCTGGGTTAACTCCACCTCCTGGTTTGCCAGGGACAACCCCAGTTTACAACTCAGGACCCTACATGTTTATTATTACAGCCTTCTTTCTCTCAAAATAGTGTGCTAGTAAGGTCAATGAGTTATGTAGTCACCCCATCTTTTGCTCCCCTAACAAGAACTGTTCATCAGTCAATTTCCTTCAGAAGGGAGCATTTGTGCAGCTATCACTGTAAAATATGTCAGTACAAGCTATAGATTTCTCAATTTGGCATTTCAGACCTTTCACAATCCTTTTCCTGATTACAGGCTTCCATGCTTCTGACACTTCAGCTAGACTAATATGCCTGGTAATTTTTATGATTACAAAATATACAAATTGTAGCATAGTCATACAATAGTGTAATATATTCAGCAATATAAAAAACTACTAGTACATACAACATCATAGATTTATTTACACATTTAGATTCCACTTATATGAAGTTCTTGACCTGGTAAATCTATTCTATGGTGATCAAACTCAGAACAGTATTTGCCTATGTGGGATATAGATTGACACTTGGGGGAAGAAGGGAATAATTAGTACCTTGGTTTGGGTGGTGTTATTTGGGTATATATATTTCTCTACACTCATTGAACTGCACATTCAAAATACGTGCATTTTGCTTTATGCAAATTTTAACTCAATTTAAAAATAGGGGAAAAATTGAGCACTTTTAAAAGATAAAATATTTTAAAACTTAAATCATGTTATTATTTTCAGTCAAAAATACATCAAGTCTTCAATGAACTTTTTCTCTTTTTCCACACTGTCAAACTGAGAAAGTATGTTTGTTTGGCTTTTTAAATTTATTGCCATAGGTTATTGGAGAACAGGTGGTGTTTGGTTACATGAGCGAATTCTTTAGAGGTGATTTGAGAGGTTTTGGTGCACCCATCATGCAAGCAATATACACTGCACCTGATATGTAGTCTTTTATCCCTCATTCCCTTCCCACCCTTTCACTCTGAGTTCCCAAAATCCATTGTGTCATTCTTATGCCTTTGCTGCTTTCACACTATACCGGCATAGTTGAGTAGTTGCAACAGAGACTCTGTATCCTATAAAGCTGAAAGTGTTTACCCACTGACCCTTTACAGAAAAAGTTTACTGCCCCCTGCTCTAAGAGTTTAAATGACTTGCCCAAAATTATACAGCTTGTAGGACAAGATTCTGCAACTTGAATCCAGATCCACTGATTATCTCAGGCTTACTAATTAGAAGTCTCTTTGCTTTGTGTGTATATATATATATATATATATATATATATATATATGCACACTCACATATATATAGACATATATATATGGAAAGGGGGTGAGGGATAAGACTACATATTGGATGCAGTGCATAGTGCTTGCATGATGGGGGCACCAAAATTTCATCATTATTATTACTTATAAAAGCATTGTTACTAATATATATATATATGTCTACAAATCAAAGAGACTTTAAATGATTCAAAAGCATAAAATTATTTAATGCTTTTGAATCATTCTGGGGACAGCCAAGATTCTTAACTTAAACTTCAATTGTAAAAAGCTTTAATTATGGAGGCATAGTAAATGCAAAGTCCACAAATGCAGCCTCTTGAGTGCAGCTGACATAAGTACCTCCTTCTCACAACTAATCAGAGAGCGCCACTCTTCTGTCCCAAGCTACACTCCAGCTGAAGTGTGTCGCCTGCAGGATACTTATCCCTCCCAACAGTGCCATGATGGGACTTATTCTCAGCCTGACCCCAGCCATAATACTTGTCAAGAATATTATACCCCTTGGTGCTCTTGTGACTAAGGAAAACCAATATAATATACTATCAGATGATACCTTATTAGTGGCTTCTCAAAATTTTTTGTAATGTTTACTGACAATATTTGTTCTGCATACTGTATATACAAGGAATGCATTGGAAACTCAAATATTTACCTCTTTTGCTTCAAAGCAGCTTTGTCAGATGGCAAGCTTACAATAACTTGGAAGATAGCCATCTGTTCTCAATAGGAAGTAAGTTGCTCGAAGGATTTGAATAGGAGCAAGATGGCCAATTTGGGCAGTTTCCCAAATATTACTGTTGGTTTGTGGTTATCTATTATTTTCTTTTTCTGTATAAATTCCCAGAAAGTTAATCACATCCATATCTAAAATTAAATATATACACATATTTCAAAAGTGAACTAATTTTTGCAACACTCTTAAGTTTTGGAATAAGGCCCATTCTCTCTTCCCTGGGTGAGGGCTGATAGCCTAGAATTGAACAAGCTGTTTCTTGCATGTTAGAAAATATGTGCATTTCACTCTATGTAATTTCTTTCCCAAATATTACATGGAGTACTAAGGCCAATGATCCATTAGGACTTCATATACTAATAGCTCATGTAGATTACAGTTATTAATGAATTTGTCAAGAAAGAAGACAAAACACACGAATACTACAATAAGAAAATCTCTGTTAGATACAGTTATAAGGCAGTTTGTTTTGTCATCATCATCATTGTTACTAATAAAAGCCTATTGGTCTTCCACTGGTTGAGGATTGAAAAATAAAAAATAAAAGCCAATAGGAATTATACTGGGCTTGACTCTCTTCTGAGCTGTCAGGGAAACCTTTAGCAATGTAGCAATGTGGTAATCTAGAGTATAGAGAATGAGCAGGGCATAAAATGCTTTATGTGCCTTAGTTAAAATGTCATCAGATCATGGAGCCCTCCTAACGCTATACAAAACAGTTTGCAATGCAGCCTTCTACTGCAGGTTTTGTATCTTAGGTTTTTATTTGAAATACAGAAAAGTTGTAATAATTTCCATATATCCTTCACCCAGATTCCCCTAAAGTTAATATTTTATATTTGCTTTATTGTTGTTGTGTAATATAGCGATAGATAGATAGACATAATTATGATTTTGCATCACTTGAAAGTAAGTTAGAGACACAATGCTCCTTTATCACTAAATATTTCAGTGTGCATTTCCTGAAACCAAGGACATTCTCTTATATAATCACAGTACAGTTATCAAAACCAGGAAATTAACTTTGATACAATTAAATCAGGAGACTAATTTTGATCTACAGATCTTTTAAATTTTGCTAATTATCTCACAAATATCCTTTATAGAAAAAGAAAAACATTCTCTTCCAAGATTTCATCTAGGAGCACAAATTGCATTTAGTTTTCTTCTTTCTTTAATCTCCTTTAATCTAGAATCTCCAGTCTGATGGCCTTGATGCTTTTGAAGAGTCCAGACCATTTATTTTAAAGAATATCTCTCAATCTGTAGATTCTGATATTTCCTCATGGTTAGATTCTTACTATATGTTTTGGGCAGGAATACAGAATGATGTTTGGCTCCTTCTCAGTGCATCAAATCAGAGGTACATGATATCTATCTGTCCAGTTACAGGTGATATTAATTAATCTTGTACCTTGGTTAAGGTAGTATCTGCTGGATTTCTTCATTGTAAAATATCTATATTTCCCCATTGTCGTTAATAAATATCTTGTGTGAGGTTACATTAAGACTATTTAGTATCCTCTTTCTCATCAAACTTTCAGCTAGTAATTGTATCATATATTGGTGGTTTTTGCATGAAACAATTATCAATATGGAGGTTACCAAATGTGATTTAAAAAATTTAATCATTTTTCTACACCAGTTACTATATGGAGGGGCTTTTCCTTCTTGCCCATTTATTTATGTGTTCATTTATGTCAGAATAGATTCATTAATTCTCATTTGGTTCAATACATTTTAAAGTAGTACTGTCCTTGTTTATTTTGATGCACAAATGGTGGAAGCCGTGCTGACAATCTCTGAGGTGGGCAGTAAGTTAATCTGAACTGTGTCTTATGTGGTAGTGCTGGCAGCACTGTAGAGGGTGCTTTGGAAATGCAAGAGATAAGAGGTGGAGAAAACCATTAGTGATGAGGAGTGCACTAGGTACAGAAAGGACAAATGGATTTTAGTGATCTGGGGAAGCAGAAGCAGTAGGATTGAAATCTGCATGTAGAGGTAAAGGAGAAAGGGGTTTTGGCCCGAGTACCTGTGATGCTACAGGTAGAAGCAGAGGATAAAGAACCAGAGGCAAGGGTGCAAATGAAGACAGGGAGTTTTCTTTTAAACGTGTGAGTTAAAGTCTCCAAGTATACATCTATGTGTAAACGCCTAGCACAAGTAAAAGGCCTGGAACTCAGAAAAGAAATACAGTAGTTCCCCCTTTATCCACAGGGGAGATGTTCAAAGATTCTCTAGTAGATGCCTGAAATTCTATGTGTACTATATTTTTTTGATCTGATAGCCAATCTGACTACAAAGTGACTAGGAGGTAGGCAGTGTACTGAGTGTAGATACGCTGGACAAAGAGATGATTCACATCTGGAAAAGAATGGAGCTAGATGACATGAGGTTTCATCAACTACTCAAAAGAGTGTGCAATTTAAAATTTATGCACTGTTTATTTCATTCAGTATTTTTGGACCATGGTTGACTATGGATGACTGAAACTGTGCAAAGTGAAACCACAGATAAGGGGAGACTAATTTAACGGTAAAGAAGTAGCTTGATTTAGGAATTGTCAAAAACTGAGGCTTTGAAAGTAAATGAGCTCACTTAGCAGGAGTGTGAGGCCAAAACAGAAGAAAAGAGGACCTTCATTCTATTCAAATTTGACTCCATTTACTACTCCTTCCATTTGGAAATTGTCTTTTATCTAGATTTTGATAATATATCAAAAAGCTCTTTGTGATGTTCTTACTTTCTATAGTGTCTTTCCCTTACTCCACCAATCACATTTTAATTGTAGGTGTTCCCTAAGACTAAGCCTCTTTTCTAGTATTTTGCCTTCACGAGCCTGCTAAATGAGCTCATTTACTTCTCAAACCTTCGTCTTTGGCAATTCCCAAATTCACTTCTTTACTATTACAGTAGTCCCCTCTTATCTGTGGTTTCACTTTGCAGTTTCAGTCACTCACGGTCAACCACAGTCCAAAAATATTAAATAGAAAATTCCAGAAACAAAGGATGGGATGAGGCCATGAACTTGACAATTAGAAAGCCAGTGTTACATTTGAGAGAACTGTCTCCATATAGGTGAGTATGGTGAGGCGAGGAAATGATAATAGTGAATATGACCCACACTTTGGGAAAGTTTGGCAGTGTGAGAAAAATAGAGAGTGCCTTTGGATGAAGCAGGAGCAAGAGGATTTTTCTTTGATTGGCAGGCCTAACCATTGCTTTATCCTAAGGGACGTAACACTGGACAACATCAAGAATGCAAGGGTTACTGTTGCAAAGCAGAAAGTCCTACCTTACCTGGACTGTAGAGAGAAGAATGAATGCAAGTATAGAGGAGTGAGGAGTCTTGAAGTGAAGGGAAAAGCTTTTGAGGGACGATGATATTTGAACTAAGTAACCCTGATTTTCTCAGTGTAGTCAGAGTAAAAGGAAAAGAATACGTTCAGAGATTTTTGAAGAGTGAAAATTATTTTAGAGCAGCCATGAGGAAGAAAATATACCTAAGAATAATATGGCAGCATTCTTTTTTATATAAGGGCCCCTTTACATGTAAAACCGTGTCAGTGATGGCTGCATACATGAACACCTCAAATCCTCTATAGATTAGAGAATATGAATATCATGAATGTGTTAGGCTATACCAGAAGGTGATGTCAATTCAGGATTAAAGATGCAACAGATTTATTTTGGGCTGGGGGAGGCCGTTGGGGGTAATGCCTGTGTATTAGTCTGTTTTCACACTGCTCATAAAGACATACCTGAGAGTGGGTAATTTATAAACAAAAAGAGGTTTAATGGACTCACAGTTCCATGTGGCTGGGGAGCCCTCACAATCATGGCAGAAGGCAAAATGCATACCTTACTTGGCAGCAGGCAAGAGAGAGAATGAGAACCAAACAAAAGGGGTTTCCCCTTATAAAACCATCATATCTCGTGAGACTTATTTACTACCACAAGGACAGGATGGAGGAAACTACCCCCGTGATTCAGTTATCTCCCACCAGGTCCCTTCCACGATGTGTGGAGATTATGGGATCTGCAATGCAAGATGTAATTTGGGTGGGTACACAGCCAAACCATACAGTCTGTGAAAGATAGAAGAGTGGGAGTCTCAGGCAGGAGTGTGATGTGGATCTGACCCCTGTGAAGGAGAAGGGGAATTCTGAAAGCAGGATTAGGCAGGAAGAGCCTCAGTCTACAGTGCCATTCTAGAGTTTGACCAAGCCATAGAGGAATCTTTGAGCCAAAGTCATCTGTTAATGGAGGCTTCTATCTTGCAAGAAAGGACCAGCTTTACTACTTCTACCATGGGCAGTCACTGGCTGGAAGCAGCCTGTGGGAAGCATGGAGTGAGCCTGAGTCTTGATCCAAGGGAAAAGTGGCACAATTTGCTCTGCAGCAGAGGATTTGAGTGCCACATTTCCATGGCTGTACAGTGGGCATGTAATAAATGTATATTTTGCAAGAAATATATATTTCTTTCTGGAAGAAAGAAAATGACCTGAAAGAATGCCCAATGGAAGTTCCAAGGACGGACCAAGCTGAAAACGGCCTGGGGGTGTGTGTTAATCTCTAATCAGTTGCGACACAGGGCTAAAAATTCAACCATTCAAGTGCATAGATGAATTCAGGGAGTTATGGAAGGTTTGAAACGCTGGCTCAGAGTTGGGGAGTATAACCTAGACAACATTCAGCACATTGACTTATAGAGGCTCTGAGGACCTGACCTAACCACATTCGAATAGGCAGGCAGGGAGTCGGGAAGGAAGCGAGCAAAGGTGCCTGAACAGTTGTACTCCTTAAACAGTTGTGAGTGCTGTTACACTGCGATGAAAAAACTGGGTTTCAGTAAAGGTCTTTGCTGCTTTCCTGGAAAGTTTAACATTAAAAAAAGCTGTCGTTTGCAAAGGCATTTCTAGGATTTTCAACTGCTGAAATTACGGTGAGGTGAGTAAGGCAGGGTTGTCAGAATGAAGGGCTGGATCCTGTCTTTAAGATTTTGATACTTTGTGCATCACAGATTTTGTTTATCTACATTACTGAGGTTTTGGCGCCCCCTTAAATATTATGCCTAAAGTGAGTGCCTCACCCCAATGCCAACCCTGTTTCAATTTTGTAATCATTTTTTTCTGTTTTTGATGCTGGAGTATCTATTTCATGTGATGGCAAAAGGTATCAAAAAGAGAAAACACCACTGGGGATGCAAGCATTTGGGGGAAGATACAAGGATCTCTCTTTCCCTACCTCTCTCAAAAGACTGTGCTTTTTAGAGCAGTTTTAGGTTCACAGCAAAATTTAGAGGAAGGTACAGAGATTTCCCATATCCCCATTGCTCTTACACATGCATGGACTCCTCCATTATCAACATCCCCCACCAGAGCGGTACCTTTGTTATAGCTGATGAACCTATTGCCAAAACATTATCACCCAAGACCACTGTTTGCATTAGTCTTCGCTCTTGGTGTTGTACATTCTATGGGTTTGAACAAATGTTTAATGTCATGTGTCTGCCATTATGGCTTCATGTAGAGTAGTTTCACTGCCCTAAAAATCCTCTCTACTGTACACAGTTTTTAAAAAAATCTTCCTTATTTCTTAATGCTTCCTGAACAAATTTTGGATCATTTTGTGCTCTACATTAATAAGAGAAGCTGTTTCCTGATAGATGAATAAAAAGATTGACTAGAACATTCAGGGTCCAGCTGGGGTTGGATAAATTTGATTTTTAATAGTACCAGATAACATAATTATAGGGGCATTGTCAGATTTTTAATAGTACCAGATAACATAATTATAGGGGCATTCTAAAGGCTGTGTAGAAGAAGCAGGGAGGAGGTAACCTAGGATGTTGGTCATAGCCTCCATCTGTCACTTCCCCTTTTATTCTTCTAGAAAGCCCTTGCTAATCCTTAACTTAGGGTTAACCTTTTAAAATTCCTGAACAATTATAGCCAAGATACATACTACAGTGTAGAACACTGCCTGGAACATACTAGGCACTCTAAAACTATTTGTTGCATAAATAAAAATGTGTTCACTGAGATTTCATGAGACATCAAAGGTCATTTTGGAGAACAAACAAGAAAACCAATAAATGAAAACCTTTTTAATTTTTTTTCCTGGGTATTCCAACTACAGAAAGCATCAGGTCACTTTCATTAATGTGTCACCTCCATTATATATCTTTGTTACCTGCACATGTCCTGTTGCTGTTATTAATATTATCTATTATAGATAACAGATGCCCCTACCTTGAAAGTTGCTAATTGAAAATATAAGAAAATAAAGTTATGTGAATAAAGTAGTTAAATAAGTGACACTTCCTTAAACTATTCTTATGAAAATAACTTCCTCCTGCGTGGCTTCAATATATACAAAAATAAAAATCAGACTTCATTAATTTCCACATTTTCAGAATTACAATGTTGCATAAATGAGAACATTAATAAAGGCAAGACTGTTAAAAAGAGACTACTCCCATTTTAATATGAAGTGTCCATAATGCATGTAAAAGAGACAGAGTTCAGTGGCAGACTGCAGCCTCCTGGGTCAGAACAGTCTCCGCTCTGGTGATGTGTCATCATATTCTAAGATGTGAGCAAGGAGGCAGAGTCAGAAGACTTCCAATTTTAACTGAAGGGTTATGTGATTTTAAAATAAAGTCGGTTATTTTTCTAACTCAGTGTTAGACTTTATAAAGCATTGCTCTGAACTCAGTTGTTCTGTTGTGTTATTTTTATGTACTCAACTTTTGAGCAGCAAAGAAGCAGAACCCATAGAACTGCTATTGGTATGGCCTTGACCACACTCTGTAAAGGGTCATGTTCTAAGAAGTGTTCTCCTATCAGTGCCCCCCTCATCACTCCCCAGATGTTGGATTTTTGTTTTCAACAAGTGGGTACAGAACTAATTCTTCAAAACTCATTTGTCAGCTTGAGTAAATATGATTAAAAAGAAAAAAACAGAAACTCTTTATTTAGAAAATATCTAATCATCATTTAGAAAATTCTGTTTCCAAGTTTTTTAAGTAGACAGTTATAACATTTTTAAATGGGGATCACAGTTACATCATTTGTAAAAGTAAATAACAGTGGCAACATTTCTGTATTTTCTTTATATCCATTTTCAAAATGCCTTCTCTTTCAAAAAAGGAGATTTTTTTTCTAGTTCATTTTTTCAAACATCATCCTTGCTTTAATGGCATAGATGAATCTTTTAAAAGATTTTTCAAATTAAATGCTTGTTAGGTATGATTAGACATAATAGTTTCAACCTCTTCAAGTGACCCAAAAGCCTTGCAGTGCAAGGAAAAAAAGATTTGTCTCTGCCACATCCTTTTATTTACCTGTACTTGCTATATGATTTCTATCTCTGATCTGAGATATCTTTGCAGGAACATTTTTGAGGTCACTTGTTCATTTCTGAAAATTAGTTTTGTTAAAGTTAGATGATACAATCTATGAAGCCATTCATTGGGCCCATGTAAACTGAACTTTGCATGTGCTAAAAGCAAGCAAGTATGTGAGACTGTCATGTTACCCACTCCCAACTAATCCTATCCTCCCCTCAGGACATATCCTGTACCAGAACTGATGTGACCATCTGACAGGCAGTTGACATTGGAGTACCAGAGTCAATCTTCCTGTTAAGTAGTAGTAGTAAAGCTTATTTTTTTTTCACTCTACCCCCTGGGGATCTAGTTTCTTCTTGGAGTCATTTGTGGATTCATCCCTGTGAGGCCAAGGAAATTCCAAATATGAATCACTACAGGAACATTTAGGTCCTTCTAATCGTTCAGTATGAAGCATTATCAAGACAAACAAGCCTTCCTTTTCCTATACCAATATGCTCTCATAATATAACTTTGCTGCATTACTTTGCTAATGGAACTTCTACCTTTTCATTATTCCTTACTCTAAATACTCTGCCTATGTAGGATCAGGTGGTAAGAAAAAATAAGGACTCTTTTTTTTTCCGTGATTCCATTGGATGTCAGGTCCCATTTAGTCTGTGGCATGCATGGAACCAAACTCAGCCTGGAAGGCCCCCTCTAACACTGACATCCCATGAATCTGGTCCTTGGTGAAAGCTACCTATATTGTCTGGCACTGCCATTCCTGGGTGATGCGCACATTTTCCAAGTCCTTACTTGCCCCCATGTGAACATGTCCCACTCTGTCTTTGTTGAAACACAATGATAGCTTCAAAAGATGAGACTGAAAAAGGATATTCATGAGAATTAGAAACAAATCACTGCAGGGAGCTAACAACATAGAAATGCTTCAAACTGTGAGGAACTGCAGCAACAGTTCCTGTTGTGATGTACACAATGGACACAGCATGTGGGAAGCTATAAAAAAAACACTGGAAGAAAAAGTGTGTCTGTGAAAAGCAACTTAAAAAAAAAAAACTACAGAGAGCTCAAATTTCTCATGTGCAGAGTGTAACTTACCAAAGAAAAGTCTCTGGGGCCAAGAGGGTAAATCTGTAGGCTAAGTTTAAAGTTTGAATCCCAAAGTTAGTCTTTACCAGACCTCATCTATCTCGTGGTGCCTATAAATGCCCTCTCAGTGCAACCAAAGGTCCTCCTGCTTCTATCAGCCCCCAGGAGCTTGTTTACAAATAAGATGAACAAGGTTACCATGTCCATTCCAAAAATCACTTAATTATATAAAACTATAAAGGAAAAAAAGTAATCCAGGTTCAGTCCTCAATCTACAACAAGGTGTTTATTTCTAAACAAGTGTTTTAACACAGCTTAAAGTAGCTTGTGACTTGTTATTCATATATGTGATAAATAAATCAAATTAAATCATCACCATATTACTTTTAAATACAAACCTACCCTAGCATCTCAAGGAAAAATTACCCTGAATTGAACAAAGAGTAAAAATAAAAGTATAAGTCCCAAAAATCATCATGTAATATTATATGTGACAAAAATTATTTTCACATAAGAATGGCATTCCTCTGAAAAAATAAAAATAAAAGCATTTTTAGAAAGTCATACTTAACAGATAGAGAGATCTATCTGATGGTGACCCAGAAATCCTCTTCAATCTTGAAGGAATAGCTTTTCCTTGCTGGGTAACTGAAGTTTATTACACTCAATCTGTTTTTACAATCATTATCTCTTGATTGTAAAGTCCAAAGGGCAATGACTCAACGTTTTGTTGAGTGATTTAAAGACATTTCCCAGTAGGTATAGTATTAAATAAGCAAGGAAATTTTGTATCACTTAGGATGCTTTCAGCTGGAATGAACAGAAAACACATCTCAAGCATTTGAGATATGTATTACTTTATGTAACAAGTAGTCCAGGGTTAGGAGAAGTTATCAAGTGGCTTAATCACATTGTCAAAGACCCAAGTTCTTTCCATCTTTCCATTATCCTACCCTGAGAGTGTCAACTTTCGCTTAGAGGCCAGCTCCCCTCATGATTGTGACATGGCCTCCAGTTCCTGGCATCACAGGCAGAAATGTCAAAACTTGATGGATAGAGTGGCCATCTCTTCCCATGTATCTCTTTCAAAAAGCAACATTTTCCAGGAGCCCTCTGCATTCCTTTCTTTAGGAACTGGGTCACATGACTAGTATTAAATCATCACTGGTAAGACAATATAACCCAATGATTAACGTAGACTAATAAAAATTTAATTCTGAGACTCATGAGGGAAAGATGGACAATGATATCAGGTAATAATAAGTTTGGTTGTATGTAGCAGAGATCTAAAATAATTGAGGCTTAAATAAGAAAGGATATTGCCTACAGGTAAATATAAGTTATAGGCTGGGCACGGTAGCTCATGCCTGTAATCCCAGAACTTTGGGAGGCCAAGGCAGGCAGATCACTTGAGGTCAGGAGTTCAAGACCAGCGTGGCCAACATGATGAAACCCTGTCTCTACTAAAAATATAAACATTAGCCAGCTGTGGTGGCATGCACCTGTAATCCCAGCTACTCAGAAGGCTAAGGTGGAGAATCCCTTGAACCTGGGAGATAGAGGTTGCAGTGAGCCAAGATCATGCCACTGCACTTCACCCTGGGTGACAGAGCTAGACTCCATCTCAAAAAAAAATTTAACTAATAATATATTATTAATAACATGATAGATAATAAGTTATCTGTCACCACCCAATGTCTTAACATAATAAGCCTAAATTTAGCTTATGAATTTGAGGATCAACTGAGTAGTTCTTCTAATCTTGGCTGGACTTCCTCTGTGCATTGGTATCAGTGGTTGAGGCAGCTACAGGTTAGATCTGTGGGTGGTGGATAGGTTTCCTCATATGTGAACTGAGAGAAGTAGGCTGACTCCACTGTATTCCACATTGTCTCTAAATCTGAAGTAGACTAGTTTGGGCTTATTCCTATGACTGAGGCAAGCATTCCCGAAAACAACCCAAAATATGCAAAGCTTTCTATTATGACATAACAAATCTCCCCAAAACGTATGGTCTAAAATGACAACCATTTACTTAGCATGTAAGTTTGCAAGTTGGTAATTTATGTTGGTCTCTTCTGGGCTCCTTCATCTATCTGTTTATGTACAGCTATATCATGACAAGGTAACTGTGCAGTCAGGCCTGGCTGGCCATCAGCTGGGACTTCTCAGCTCTCTTTCACATGTTCTCTCATCCACCAGCAGGCCAGCCAGAGCTTGTGCTAAGGGTGGGAGTAGGGGGTCCAAGAAAGAAAGTGGGCGCATGCAAGGGTGCTTGAGATCAAGGCATGAAACTAGCACATGGCCACTTCTGCTGCATTCTCTTGGCCAGATGCAAGGTGTGAGAAAATAGACTTCACATCTTGATGAGCATAGCAGCAAAGTCAAGTTGCAGGGATTATGGATTCAGCGAGGGAAATGGTTGGGATCATTTTTGCAAAACCATCTACCACAGCAGTGGCTCTGCTTCTTTCAGCTCACCACTCTGCTATGTTGAGGGTGAGAGTCGCCTTGTCCTTCTGGTCCAAGATAGCAGGCACTGCATCCACAATCCAGGCTGCAGACTGAGAAAAGGAATAAAGAAAAGTGGTGAATGGCATACCAGCTGTCTTTTAAAGAACATTCTTAGAGGCTACAAAGTCATTCTTTTGTTTATATTCCATTGGCCAGAACTTAGTCACGTGGTCACACATGGGAGGCTGGGAAATGTGGTCTTCATTCTGAGTGTCCAAGGGAGTTGAAAAAAAAAAAATCCTATTCATACGAAGGAAGAAGATAAGCATTATTGTAAGTAAACTATCAATCTGCCACAACACTCAAAATACATCAAGCAAGGAAGGGGAAAGGGATTAGATATAGAGAGCCCAACCAGCAGTATCTGATACAATTTCCCATAAGTGTTTTCAATTTATAAAAACAAAACCCCTTGAATAAAATGTTTTTCTTTTTAACAAACTACCACCATGATTCAAAAAAAAATCCACATTAATTTTATGACTGTCATTTTTCTTTCTCTATAGAGGTGGAAACTGCTCTGAGCTAAACTAGGAACAATAAAGAATCCCTTTGTACTCTGCTTCCAGCTCAGCTTGCACCTGGACGAATTGATGAATCTCCCAAATATCACTCGTAGCCACCCTGAAGAAGAGTGTTATTACATGACTTCTAAGCCAGGATAAAATTTGTCAAGAATCACACTGAGAATTTGTTCCTGTACTCTCTCATTCATGCTAGATTATTGACCTACATACGTCTTTGGGGGATAGAGAGAAGCTATGAAATTAGAGGATGTACTTGTCACAATTTTTCATTGCATCAGAAATTAACTTTGGTTAAATAGTAAAGGAATTTCTTGAAAGAGATAAGATATATTCAGAGAATTAGTGAGAAGGCTAGAAACCAAGGACTGAGCAGGACTCAAAGGTGATAAGGCAAAGCTGAGATCAGCCTCAGTTACAGCTGCTTAGTAGTTGGCCTCTGAGCTAATTCCCCTGGACACTCTCCACCACAGCACTGGCTTCTAGACTTCACAGCAGCCACCTGAAAACCCTGTGACTGAGGCTGCTCCTCCAAGTCAGTTGTTTAAGATCCAGAGTTCCAGGCAGAAGCATCTGATTGGCCACTTTTAGGTCAGATGCCATGCTCTGGTTGCCAGGGCAATGAAGAGAGAAATATTTCTCCCTCCTTCAGTTTTTATAAGAATAATTTAAGCTGTTTCTTTTCACCTGCCTTTAGATTTTCCACAAATAAGAATGATATTTGGAAGCCAGTCAGCCCCTACAGAGGCCAAGTGTTAGTGCTAGAGAGGGAGGGAGCTTCACTCAGCTGTGCAGGACATTGGGATGGTGGAGTGGAGACACAGTGAGCTAACGTGGGGAAAAAGAAATTCATTTTATGTGTATTTGAATATATGCTGATTATCAGAATTCCATGGGGGATATGTGAATCAGCTCAAGTGATTTAAATATTTTGTATTTCAATATTGGAAACATTCAGTTAAATGAGTAGTGCAAACATGATAGCATATTCTCATTGAATCTTTACATCTTTACATTTGGACATCATAGAAATGTTAAAATAGGGTGGAAAAGAATTGAAACTGAGGGCCCCTCACCAACAGAAAAGGTTAAGTAGGAGATTAAAATGGAAATTTTCAGACATGCAAGCTCTCAAAATATGTTCATTTTTTTCTACCCTTTTCAGGGAACTGCTAGGGCATGTATGGCACTCAAACAAGGAAATAAACCAAGAAAGAGAAAGGCATGGGAACCAAGAATTAAGGTACCCAGTGTAGGAAAGCACTGTGAAGAACTCCTAGGGTGAGGAAAAGAAGACCCCAGTTCACAGCTCTGCAACAGACGTAGCCAGCTACCAGGTCCTAGTGAGAAAAAGGATGGAGGACTGCAGGACTGAAGGCTCCAAAGAGTGGGGGAAATGGATACATAGGGGTAAAGGTAAGCAGATATTTGAGGGATAGATTGGTGATAGATGCATAAAATACAAAGCAAGTAGAAAATGCTTTAATTATTAACTCCAGGGAAGATATAAAATTATATAAGAAAGAAAATAGAATCATAATCTTCTAGACAGGTCAGTTGTAAATAATACATAGGGATAAAAATACCAACATTGAATATTGACCTAATAAGAAATAGTGCGAAAAACCAGATGTCTGCAGTTTGCTTTGAATTAGCATGAGATGGTGGGGAAAAGGGCTGGGGTGTGGATGGGGCAGGATTACCCATAGGTTAATGGCTATCAGGGCTGGGTGAGTACATGAGAGTTCATTATATAGTATCCTTCTGCGAGTTTGTTCAAAATTCCCTGTAATAAAATGGGGAATTTAAAAAATTTCCATTTTATTTTATTAGATTTCTGCACCATGGCTAGGGTCCCTGCATTTAAAATTTTTAAATTTTAAAATGACAATATAACCATATTGGAAGACATGGGGAGAAAGGAGTAGGGGTATAAGTGTAGAGTTAATCTTCGTCTTCCATAGTAGAATATACATAGTGTCTGAAACTAAAAATTCAGGTAGTAGCTAAGCACACATGTGACTTAGAATTATGGATATAAAAACCAGATGGTTTTTATAAAATAAATTTAGAGAGATAAAAGAGACAAAATCAGGTTCCCTGGGGAGAAGGAACCAAAAATGAGGAGAGTGAGCCTGCTGTTTTCCACTGTTGACCTCATAGAACAACTTGGCTTTTAAAGCTATGTGTCTGCACATTCTTAAAAATTAAATCATTAACATTCAAATAAAATAATTTTTTAAATAAAAGAAAAAGAAGTCTGTAGTGGCTGGGAGCAATGGTTCACACCTGTAACCCCAAGCATTTTGGGAAGCCAAGGTAGGTGGATCATTTGAGCCCAGGAGTTCAAGATCAGCTCAGGAAACATGGCAAAAACCATATTTTTTCTACAAAAATTAGCAGGGCATGGTGATGCACACCTGTAGTCCCAGCTACTCAGGAGGCTGAGGTGGGAGGATCACTTGAGCCTGGGAGGTCGAGGCTGCAGTGAGCTGTACTTGTGCCACTGCATTCCAGCCTACGCAACAAAGCAAGA
>NW_016107548.1:2948603-2951927 GCF_001604975.1 Cebus imitator
AAACTAGTTTGAAAAAGAAACATCTTCCTATGTACCACCTCTCTAGTCTGAATAGCCAGAGCACCTGGAAGGAGCAGAGGGCAAGATTGAAATCAGGCATGAGCTAGACTCAGCCCACAGGGGAGTTTCAAGTGGCTACCCAAAGCATACACTAAAGTTAACAAGATGATTAGGTAATCACAAATATGCTCCTGGAATGCCAATTACACAAAATCACAAACTGTCCAGCTACTCATAAGCTGAATTTCTAGTTTTGAGATGAGCACCGCTAAATACTCCTGAGGGCTGTGTCAATGATTTTCTCCTGCCTAAAAGAAGGAAGTTGACACTGAAGCTGCCATTCTTGCAACAAATCTTTGGGCTCTAGTCTGTCCTTTTCCTTGTGGCCTCTGCAGATAATTTTAGCTTGAGGTGTTATCAAATATATTTAATAACTGATAAAGTGTATGCCTTGATCAATTAGAAGGGACCCCAGCCATGATGCAGAAATAGAGTCTCTAGGTTGCCTGCCAGACCAGGCATTAATCCTTTATTTGCCAGACTGTAGGGAGATTCTGAGGGTCCCATGGGCCATGGCAATGTTAGGGGCATACCTGAGGCTTGGGACATTAGCTCCTTACCAATTCTTACCAACGTATTTCAATATTTTTAGCAAACTTTATCTGTTGTACTACAAATCAGCTGAATACTAGCCCTATTTCAGGATTCCCATCATTTGGCAGCTGGGCTGAGATGGGAATGATCATATTTTGTGCACGTCTGAAGCTTGGATCTGCTTGAGAACAGATTTTAGCACTGTTACTAGGACGTAGCCTTGGGAGAAAGGGATAATGAACTCTGCTTATCACCCTATCACTGATGTTTACTAGGTAACTGAAGCACAATATGTTTTTTGCTTTTACTAGTTTGACATTTTTCTCCATCCTACTATCTCCTTAATGCTTACTTTTCATCTAATACCCTTTATCCAGTTGTCTTGGTTTGTTCACTGTTGTATCCCCATTGCTTAGAATGGTGCCAGGCACGTAGAAGGCACTCAATAGTGCCAGGCACATAGAAGCCATCAGTGAATGAATTGATGGCTTCTAGAAAAGAGGAAAGGTACCATGCACAGAGAAAAGTGAAAGGAGATCTGAAGGAGATCACTGGAACTCTGATAATATCCTGAGAGAGGGCAATTCATGTAAGGAAACTGTGCTAGAGAACAGCACCAAAGAGTCCCATTCTCTTCTCAAATATGCAAGACTTAACAACCAAGTGTGTTAAGAAAAGGACAGTGGGTGATTAATGCTTTTGCATTCTTCTCAGTCCTATCTGCCAACAGGTCAGTTCACTTTGACAGGAAAAGGAAATTGCTTTGCTCTTAGATAAGCAGGACTGCCTTATTCTTACCCCTAACTGCTTCCTCAAAACCTGTCCAATTTGAACGAGAACTTCTCCCTTACAATCTGAACATGCATTTCCCTTACTCTGCCCTCTTCAAATGCACTTGTCCTTGGATTTACAACTTGCTGAGTCATGTACTGGTTTAATGCTTTTTTTCTGCTTTATGTCCACATCCAACTGTCTTGGATTCTAAATTCCAGGAAACCAGGGAATGAATCTATGTAACTGTAACATTAAACACACATGCAGTGAGACTGGCCCTTTGGTTTGCATGGGAGCTGGGTGACCGCCAGCTTTCCCCCACTTCCCTGACAACCCGTATGACCCAGCAGAGGCAGCCATAATCCTCCTAGGTAGATAACTCCAGTGACCTGGGAATCTCACCCCCATCCCCCACAGCAGCCACATAAAGACCTGCCCAAGGAGAGTCTGAGCTCAGACACACCTGGCCCCACCCCCACCTGATGGTCCTTCCCTAGCCACCCTGGTAGCAGAAGACAAAGAGCATTTAATGTTGGGAGTTCTAGGGCCCCACCCACTGCCAGTCCCTCTCCACACTACTACAGCTGGTGCTATCTGGAAAGCACCACCTCCTGGCAGGAGGCCAACCAGCACAAAAATAAACCATTAAACCACAAAAGCTAAGAATCCTTATGGAGTCCATTGCATTATCTGCCACCTCCACTAGAACAGGCACTAGTATCCATGGCTGAGAGACCCATAGACAGTTCATATCATAGGACCCCATGCAGACAACCCCCAGTAACAGCCTGGAGTCAGGTAGACTTACTGGGTGGCTAGACCCAGAAGAGAGACAGCAATCACTGCAGCTCGGCTCACAGGAAGCCACATTCACAGGAAAAGGGGGAGAGTACTATATTAAGGGAACACACTGTGGGACAAAAAATCTGAACCACAACCTTCAGCCCTAGACCTTCCCTCTGACAGAGGCTACCCAAATGAGAAGGAACCAGAAAACCAACCCTGGTGATATGGCTCTTCAACACCCTCTAAAAATCACACTAGTTGACCAGCAATGGATCCAAAGCCACAGTGTGGAACCCTGATTTACTTGAAAAAAGAATTCAGGAGGTTAGTTATTAAGCTAATTAGGGAGGGACCAGAGAAGGGTAAAGCCCAATGCAAGAAAACCCCAAAAAATGATATAAGAAGTGAATGGAGAAATATTCAAGGAAATAAATAGCTTAAAGAAAATAACAAATTTAGGAAACTTTGGACACACTTTTAGAAATGAGAAATGCTCTGGAAAATCTCAGGAATAGAACTGAACCTGCAGGAGAAAGAAATGCAGAGTTCGAAGATAAGCTCTTCAAATTAACCCAATCCAACAAAGACAAAGAACAAAGAATAAAAAAATATGAACAAAGCCTCCAAGAAGTCTGGGATTATGTTAAACGACAAAATCTAAAAATAATTGGTGTTCCTGAGGAAGAAGACATTTCTAAAAGCTTGAAAAATGTATTTGGGGGAAACATCAAGGAAAACTTCCCTGGCCTTGCTAGAGATCTAGACATGCAAATACAAGAAGCACAGATAATACCTGGGAAATTCATCATGAAAAGATCTTTGCCTAGGCACATTGTCATCAGGTTATCCTAAGTTAAGACGAAGGAAAGAATCTAAAGAGCTGTGAGACAGAAGCACCGGGTAACCTACAAAGGAAAACCTATCAGATTAACAGAAGATTTCTCAGCAAACCCTACAAGCTAGAAGGGATTGGGGTCTTGTCTTCAGTCTCTTCAAACAAAACAATTATCAGCCAAGAATTTTGTATCCAGCAAAACTAAGCATCATATATGGAGGAAAGACAGTCATTTTCAGACAAACAAATGCTTGGAGAATTTGCCATTACCAAGCCACCACTACAAGAGCTGCTAAAAGGAGCATTAAATCTTGAAACAAATCCTGGAAACACAT
>NW_016107548.1:2952333-2990204 GCF_001604975.1 Cebus imitator
GTCCAATGGCGTGATCTTGGCTCACTGCAACCTCTACCTCCTAGGTTCAAGCAATTCTCCTGCCTCAGCCTCCTGAGTAGCTGGGACTACAGGCATGAGCCACAATGCCCAGCTAATTTTTAGTAGAGATGGGGTTTCACCATGTTGACCAGGATGGTCTCGATCTCTTGACCTCATGATCCACCTGCCTTGGCCTCCCAAAGTGCTGGGATTATAGGTGTGAGCCACTGCACCTGACATTTTCTTTTTTTTTTTATTATACTCTAAGTTCTGGGGTACATGTGCAGATCGTGTAGGATTGTTACATAGGTATACACACATGCCATGGTGGTTTACTGCATCTATCCCCCTGTCATCTACATTAGGTATTTCTTCTGATGCTTAATCCCTTCCCAATCCCTCCACCCCCTGCTATTCCTCCCCTAGCTCTCCTACCCCTAAATGGGTCCAAGTGTGTGATGCTCCCCTCCCTGTATCCATGTGTTCTCATTGTTCAACAACCACTTATGAGTGAGAACATGAGGTGTTTGGTTTTCCATTCTTGTGTCAGTTTGCTGAGGATGATGGTTTCCAGCTTCATCCATGTCCCTGCAAAGGACATGAACTCATCGTTTTTTATGGCTGCATATTATTCCATAGTACATATGTGCCACATTTTTTTTATCCAGTGTATCATTGATGGGCATTTGGATTGGTTTCTAGTGTTTGCTATCGTAAACAGTGCCACAATGAACATACCTGTGCATGTGTCTTCATAATAGAATCATTTATAATCCTTTGGGTATATACCCAGTAATGGGATTGTTTGATATATCAGCTTGGCTAGGCTGTCTTTCTCAATTATTTAATCAAACACTAATCTAAGTGTTGCTGTATTTTGATTTTTTTTATAGATGTATGTGATTAACATCTACAATCAGTTGACTTTCACAAAAGAAATTACTTTCTATATGTGAGTGACTGAGCCTCATTCAGTCAGTTTAAAGTCCTTAAGAGCAAAACAGATTTCTCAGAGAAGATACACTGCCTCCTGACTGCAGCATTAACAACTATTGGTTGTTTCTAGCTTGCCAGCCTGACCTATGGCTTTTTGTCAGCTTCACAATTGTGTAAAGTAATTCCTTAAAATAAATCTCTCTCCCTTCTTTCTCTCTATCTATTGATCAATCAATCAACAGAGAGAGATATACAGAAAGATATCTATGTAGAAATATACCTGGATATCTAGATATATATCTAGAAATAGATATACAGAGATACAAAGATTCCTATGTTTATTTATGATTTACTAATATAAATATATAACTTTTATATTCATTTAAATATATAAATATAAAGGCCTTTATAGAAATATAAAATTTATACAAATTTATGTTTATGCAGAGACCTCTCCAGACAAAGAGAAAGTGAGAAAAATCTCTTTCAGCACTATTTTTATATTTCATTTCCTTTTCTTTCTTTTTTGTAAAGACAAGATCTTGCTCTACACAAGTTGGGGTATAGTGGTACAATTATAATTCACTATAACCTCAAACTCCTGGGCTCAAGTGATCCTTCCACCTCAGCCCCTGGAGTAGCTGGAACTACAGGCATGAACCACTGCACCCAGCTCAGCATCTTATTTCAAATCTCACTGCAGCATCTGCTTCTGAAGTTCCAGCCTGAAATAGTCGCTACAAAATATGTATCATATGGATTCTGTTTCTCTGGAGAATTGTAACTGAGGCAGAGTGCTTGAGGAACAGAAAGAAGGCCAGAATTACTGGAGCAAAATGGAAGTAGATCAAGGAAGGGTAGACTGGTGGGGGAGTGATGTTCAATGAGAACAAAGAGATAGGGAATGGCCAGTTTATCTTAGGTCTTGTAATTCCACGAAACAAGAATCCACAGATGAGATGACAAGTAACAGGTTAAGTGAAGAAGAACATCAAACTTTTACAGATCTGAAAATTGGATTAGGTGTCTTACCTATCAGAATATCAAATATTCCAAAGATTGACAACCCATTTTGTTGGCGAGGCTATATGGAAACAAGCACTCTCAAATATCTCTGATGGGAGGATAAAAGGGCATAACGCTTATGGATGGGAATTTGGCAATATCTAACAAAACTACATATGCATTTATCAGTTGATTAAGCATTCCCAATTCAAGGAATTTACGTTAAAGATGTGGAAGTATGAAAAACATTAAAGGTTATTCTTTGCAGCATTGTTTGTACTAGCACAATATTGGAAATGACCTAAATGTCCATCCACAGGCAATTGGTTAATGAACTCTTGTGTGTGTGCATTGTAGAGTTCCGTGCAGCTGTTGGGAAAAAAAAAAAAAAGACGATCCTTTTGTACTAATATGGAGTGACTTCTAGGATATTTGTTAAGTAAAAAGCAAGGAGCAAATGAATATAATGGGAATGCTACATTTAACATAAGAAGGAAAGAGAAATAAGTGTGTGTGTGTGTGTGTGTGTGTGTGTGTGTGTGTGTGTGTACGCGCGCGTGCACGCACGCACGGACGTTTATTTTTGCAAAAACAAAACTTCAGGCCAAAAAAAAAATGTCAGGAACTAAGAAAATGATTTCCTATGGAGTGGAAGGGAAGGGGATAGAAATGAGACTTTCTTGAGGATAACTTTTTACATGGTTTTGACTTTACATAAATATTTCAAGTAATCTAAAAAGTAAAAGTAAAACAACGTGGTCGACACAGAAATGTGCCCCCTGGATTCTCTTCAAGGAAGCACCAGCTGCCCAGATGTGGGGAATGCAGACAGCAGACAATCCCCAGCTGTCAGCAGTTTCAGGGTGGCCTGGGCTGTAGAACTGTCTCATGCAAAGTCATACTCTTCCTGGAGACAACCACAACCTATGACTAAGAGAAGCAGAGGCATGAGGTCCAATACAGGACAACTCTGTTGGACAATATTCCAGAGCTCTCCACCAGGTCGGCCAAGGTTTCGTGTTGCCTACACCACAGTTGTCATCTCTCTTTTCCTAAATTGTGTATCCTCTGTCTTCTCTTCACAGGTGTTGATCTTTAATCTTGCACCCCAAAGTCCATTTCAGCATCTGCTTCTGAAGAACCTAGTCTGCAACATTTGCAGTGAAGAACAGGATTTCCAACCACCTCGCTGGCAATAAGGAACCCTCCACTGATGGTTAGGGGGAAGATACACAGCCCCTGAAATAAGATGGTGGTCCAATTTTTCACTGGTTATGAGTTTGTTGGAAAGGTTCACCAGTGAAAGGAAATGCACTAAAAAGTGCCTTGTATCTCCTGTCTTGAGAAGTACGAGGAAATAGTAGCTCTAAGGATAACAATATTGGATGGCTATCATCAAGTGCCACTGATGCCTTAAAGATAGTGAACAGCTGAGGGCCAGTAACAGATAATTTAAAAGGTCTCTGGTAGCTAGAAGCCTTCTTTGTTTACATACAAATAAGCTTATCTCTTATAGCCAGGAGGGCAGAGAAAGTTGAAGATAAAGTTTCAGTGATCAGGGTTGTGTTGGGACATTTCCTTAAAAGTAAATAAAAATTATTGCTTCTGGTACCTTATTCCACAAAACAGGAAGTATATCAGCTAATAGGCCTTGGGTGATAGAGGCAACACATTCCATATCTAGTGTATATCTCAGTATATCTGGCTCATGAAATATTGTTATGTGCATTTGTAGTATTTATTTTTACTCTATTTTTAAGGTGCTTAAGAGGCAGAGTAGGGCCTCCAGCTCACCAAGATCAGTAACAATGCCACTGGGAATATTTTCAAAAATTTCCCATCAAGGATCTATAATAGCATTCCTTTGGGAGACACCCAGGATGGGATCACTGGGTCATAGGGCAAACACACCTAAGTTACTGTAAGCAAAGTGAGTTTCCAGAATGAAACTCCCACTAGCAGTGCACTGCTTACCAAAACTTGGTATCATTCATCTTTGTAATTTTTTCCACTTGACAGCTTCATATGGCATCTCATTAAAAATGTCAGTTTCTCTGGTTATTAGTGAATTTGAGAATCTTTTAGTATGTATACTGGACACTGGGCTTCCTTGCCTATGAGTGGTTATTTATGTCCTATGCCCATTTTTTAAATTATATCCTTGCTTCAATTCTAACCTTCACTTCATTTTCAATTTAATTTTGATATTGATGATTTGTTGGTTTCAAATCTTGCAAATAACTTTCCTTAGTCAGTTACCTGTCTATTAATGTTAACTATGGTGTCTCATCCTGAACAGAAGTTGTTAATTTTTTTCTTAATTTTGAAGTAATCAATATCCATTTTTCATCTTATTTTTTTGCCTTTAGAGTCTTGTTTAGGAAGCTTTTCTCCAGTCGTGTATCACAAATATATTCTTTTGTATTTTCTTCCATTATCTCTATTGTTTACCTATTGTCTGTCTACCTATTTAGATGGTGTAAGGTAGGGACCAATCGTATATTTCTAATGAAGTAGTTAATTCACTACTGACAATAGGTACTTTCATTCCTCCATTGTTTTAGGGTGTAAATTTTGCATATCAATTTTTAATACACGCAAACATACAAATATTATGTGTTCTGTTTACTCACTCCTGTTCCAGTATCATATTGTCTTTTACTAGTAAAGCTTTGATTCTGTCTTAATAACTGATAAGACATGCCTCTTCTCTTTCCTCTTATTTATTAAAATTGACAGTATAAATTTCTATTAATAAGTATAAAATTTATGAGTTTGTCGGGTTTTTCTCAAAATGTCAGCTGAATGTATGGGGGGAATTGCCTTTAATTTATATATTAAATATGAGTCATACTATTCTAAACTGAACCATCATAAGCATAGCTGTCTCTCCATTTACTCACATCTTCTATATCCTTTAAAGTTTTGCCCATGAAGGTTTACATTTTTGGTTAATGATTAGTTCTTGTTCGTTTTGTTAATGATATCCTATTTTCAATTACATTTAAAGCTGGAAGTGGTTAATAATAGCATTTTGAAGGGAAATTCATTTGGTAGTAAGTTGATGTTTGTAAAATGCAGACACTTTTTTTTTTTTAGATGGAGTCTTGCTCTGTTGCTCAGGCTGGAGTGCAGTGGTGCAATTTTGGCTCAATGCAACCTCCTCCTACTGGGTTCAAGCAATTATCCTGCCTCAGCCTCCCAAGTAGCTGGTATTACAGGTGCACACCATTATACCCGGCTAAATTTTTTTTTTTTTTTTTTTTAGTAGAGACAGGGTTTCACCATGTTGGCCAGTCTGGTTTCGATCTCCTGACCTCGTGATCTGCCCTACTTGGCCTTCCAAAGTGCAGGGATTACAGGCATGAGCCACCACATCTGGGCATGAAGACACTTTTAAACCACTGTCTGCGTGTCTGTCTCCTTCCACGAGGAATCTCATACCCAATTGTATTTACTCACTTCCACCCTGCTTAGGACCACCATTCTAGCTTCTTTTTCCCCATTATTAAAAATATAATCTTTAATGAAATCAAAATAATATGGAGTCTGGTATAACCTCTATATTTACATGTGTTTAAGATTTTTCTTTCATTCAAATCCTTTTCAACTCTGATATTTCTTAACTCAAAAGATAAGTGCTTTCAAGGTGTTTTCAGACCCAGAAGTGCCCAGCCTGAGTCTAATATCTTGCCAATGTTTGTATCAGCTGCTAGGGAGGTGATCCATTTATGTAAACTAAGATGATTCATGCTATAATCTCTTGGTTTTTTGTAAGAATTACCATTATAATTTAGAAAAAAAATGGCTGTGGACTGCTTATGATAGCTGCATGAATGGGGAAACAATTTAATTACATGTTATTGCAGTGGGAATTTATGGAGGAGAAAATATGATTATAGAATTTAAGAAAAGTATACACTAGAGTATTATATCTTTATGTGTAGTTACAAAGATATTACCATATTTTGTTTTGATGAAGATGCTAACATTTTGAATTATGACTCTGACATTACTTAGTGTGAGCTCTAAAACTGCTGCTGATCTTAGATAAGTTTGCATAAGAAGAAAATAAGTTTTTTAGTTAGGGGAAAAAACCTCCTGCTGCTGAGAATTATATCTATTACTAAGAAGTTTTAGCAATAATTCTATTGTAGAATGTCCCAATGTGAACCTGATAGTAAGAGAGAAAAATGTTTAGTTCCAGAATAATAAACTTGAGCTTATGTGTAACTTACTGAAATATATTTTTCCCGTGCATTTGTGGAGTAAAGAGGATCGGGTACCTTTGCTGTTACTCAAGATATTTTTATTCTGATAAGCAGAAATGATGAGAAAATTAAGTCAAATTTAAGAAATTTGTAATTTTAGTTTACATACTTATTAACTCATCAAAATTAGAATCAATGCTATAGGGTTTTTTTTGTTTGTTTGTTTGTTTTTTGTCTAGATAAGCCCTCTCCTAAGTTCTCTCTTTAAAATGTCTATCTCCTCAGTAACTTATACTCTTCCAGAAATAAATCACACCCACACTTCCCCTACCTCATTTTATTGTGTATGAAAGTTCATCTTTCAGTTGTAATTGCATTTTTTAGTTCTCACTATGGAACGTAGCTTCATTTTGAATTATAAATCTCCTTCGGCTTCCTTGCCATCATCCTGTTGTGGTTTCCTTTCAGAATTCCTCCTTGTTCAGCCTCCTGAGTAGCTGAGACTATGGACCTGCACTGCTATGCCCAGCTCCTCTTTCGTTTCTGATACAGGTAATTTGTTTCTTGTCTCTTTTTCCCCTTGGTTAATCTGGTAGGAGTTTAACAAATTTACTGATCTTTTCAAAGAGCCAATTTTTTATATTGTTTATTTTCTCTGTTGTTTTCCTTTTTTCAATTTTATTGATCTCTGCTCTAATTTTTAGTGTTTCTTTTTTTTTATTGCATTTTAGGTTTTGGCGTACATTAATGTTTCTTTAGTTCTGCTTTCTTTCAGATTAAATTGGTCTTCTAAGCCCCTTAGATGGGGGCTTAGAGTATTAATTCTAGATATTTCTTCTTTACTAATATATTTTGTTTGAGACCTCAAAAGATATTTTATTTTATTATCTATTTATGTACAAAGTACACTAATATATTACTTTAACATATTATAAATCTCCTTTTAATTATTTCTTTTACTGCATGTTACAAATTCAGTAAGCTGTATTTTAATTTGCCTTTAATTCAAAATATTTTAAAATTTCTCTTGAGGCTTTTTCTTTGGCCCATGTGTTATTTAGAAGTGTGTTGCTCAATTTTCAAATACTTAAGGAATTTTCCAACTATCTTATTGATTTCTAGTTTAATTCTCTTGTTGTCTGATAGCATTCATTGTATAATTTTTATTCTTTTAAATTTCTTAAGGTATGCTTTATGTCTCAGTATATGGTCTAGCTTGGTGAATATTCCATGTGAGCTTGAGAAGAATGTGTATTTTGCTGTTGTTGGATGGAGTGTTCTGAAAATGTCAATTAGATCAAATTGATTGAGCATGTTGTTCAGTCAACTATACCCTTACTAATTTTTTGCCTGCTTAATCTATCAATTACTGAGAGAGGAATCCCAACTATTAGTTAATTTGTCTATTTCCCCTTTGACTTCTATCATCTTTTGTTCTTTTTCTTTTTGAGTCAGGGTCTTGCTATGTTGCCCTGGCTGGAGTCCAGTGGTGTGATCATAGCTCACTGTAGCCTCAATGAGTTCCATCACTTTTTGCCTCACATATTCTGATGCCTCCTTTAACCTTGATAATTTTCCTCATTCTGAAGTCTGCTTTGTCTGAAATTATAACAGCTATTTGAGCTTTCTTTTGATTTGTGTTACCATAGTATAGCTTTCTCTCTTTACTTTTAACCTATTTGAATCTTCACACTTAAAGAGAGTTTCAGCCAACTGTCATGGTGCATACCATAGTCGCATCTACTCAGCAAGCTGAGACAGGAGTATCACTTGAGACTAGGAGTTCAAGGCTACAGTGGGAAGAAAGACCTTGTCTGCTACTTCTGCCTGTAATAGAGCTCCCATAACACAGGGCTTGGGGAAATGAAACACGCCAGCTACCTGCCCATCTTTGATCATCATAGTCTTAGACTGGAGCAGGGTGGTGTGAAGTAGATGGGATAGTAGGGAGAGAGAGAGGAATCCCATTCTTTTTGGTACCAATACCTGAAGTAAAGCTTTTATCATGTGTAGCTTAGGAAGGCCATGATGGAATAGTCTGTGGCTTAAATGTTCCAGCCTCTCACTTTTCTTACTCAAGATTTAGTAAATTCTCTTGAATGAATGTTTCTTCTTTTGCTGGGTGTCCTTAGTACAATTCCAAAGATGGGAATGATTTTTTTTGTTATTTTCATTAGTTAAATTGTTATTTTGCTGGGAAGGGGGACTACTGAGCTCCTTAATTTATCATTCTAAAAGTACTTACCCAAACACAGTTTTAGCAGGTGCAGGGTCTGGTATGGTGAATTGGAATGTGGAGGAACAAGGTAGGACAGAGTGCAACAACACAAGATTTTATCACACTATTCAGAATGGCACAAATTTAAACTTATGAATTGTTTATTTCTGGAATTTTCCATTTAACATTTTCAGACTGGCTGACCACAAGTAACTGAAATTGCAGAAGGCAAAATCATGCATAAGGACTACTGTTCTCTCTTATCATATCAATTATTCTTTAAAAGTGTTTTAGCGGTTACCCTAGAGTTTCCGTTAGGGATCTTAAAAACTTCATGAAAAATGAGTATTATGAGAAAACTCTATAAGGATTTAAAAATTTTTTGGCATTGAGATAAACTTGGTAAAACATTTCTAAACAGGATCTAGCATGAGGGACAAAGATAAATAAGACATCAGTTTGAAAAGATCCCCTATCAAAACAACATACATTTGTTAAAAATGAAGCAAGAAAAAGCGTCAAATTTATGCTTAAGCTTGGGTGGGAAAATGGTGAAATCATTGATGCTTTACAGAAAGTTTATAGGAATAATGCCCCAGAGCAATCAGCAGTTTACAGATGGATAATTCATTTTAAGAAGGGATGAGACAATATTGAAGAGAAACCCATAGCAGCAGGACAACCACATCAATTTGCAAGGGAAAAGTTCATCTTGTTGTGCCGTAATTGAAGGGGACTAATGATTAACACTAGCCAATACCATTGGTTCAGCTTACACATTCTGACTAAAAATTAAAGTTGAGCAAACTTTCCACTCAATTGGTGCCAAAACCATTCATCCCAGAGGAACTGCAGAAAAGAGCAGCGCTTCGATGGAAATTTTAAACAAGCACAGTTGAAGCCCTGAAGCATTTCTTCAAAGAGTCATAACAGAAGATCAAATGTGGCTTACCAGTACAATCTTGAAGACAAAGCACAATCAAAGCAATGGCTACCAAGAGGAGGAAGTGGTCCAGGCAAGGCAAAAGTGGGCAAATCAAGAGCAAAGGTTATGGCAACAGTTTATTGAGGATGCTCAAGGCATTTTGCTTGTTTATTTTTTGGAAGGCCAAAAAATAATAATATATGTTTATTATGAGAGAGTTTTAAGAAAGTTAGCCAAAGCTTTAGCAGAAAAAAGCTTTAGCAGAAAAACGCCCAGGAAATCTTCACCAGAGAATTCTCTACCACAACAATGTTCCTTCTTATTCCTCTCATCAAACAAAGTCAATTTTGTGAGTGTTTTGATGGGAAATCATTAGGCATTCACTTTGCCATCTTAGTTTGGCTCTTTCTGACTTCTTTTTGTTTCCTGATCTCAAAACAGTCTTTAAAGGGCACACATTTTTCTTTAGTTAATAATGTAAAAAAGACTGCATTGACTTGGTTGAATTCCCAGCACCCTCAGTTCTTTAGGGATGGACTAAATGGCTGACATAGTGCTTACAAAAGTGTCAAACTTGATGGAGCTTACATTAAGAAATAAAGATTTTATTTTTACTTTTATCTATTAATTTCATTTTCATGAACTTTTTGTCTCCTCATATAAACTATTTTAAGTCTACCTTTAAATAACACTATGCCACTTCACACATAGTATAGATACCTTATTACAGTATTAGTAATTATTCTATCTCATTCTTTATGACATTGTTAACCAAAAAGGAAAAAACTGAGGTTAAAATTAATGTAAGTGGGGAATTTAGACCAAACTTGAAGACCGTAACCTGGGAGCGTATATTCAAGTTGCCCTGAATATATGCTCTAATTAGTGGTAGTTACAAGTGGATTTTCAAAGAAAAAGAAGAAGGATTCCTGAGTTGCTTACCAAGAGTTTTACATAAAATAATGCAAGTGATTGATCACCACATATTGCTCTTTTTCTTACAAATTCCAGAATTTCCAGAAGCTAACAAGAAAAGCAGCTCAACAAGAACAAATGACTACAAACAACTGCTCTCAGGAATAGGAGGGTGAGATTGGGTAACTGAAGCCTCACAGTCTCTCTGGGCCTGATGAAGTTTGCATACCTCACATAACTAAGACTGCTCTGAGCTATGTTTCTTTTCTCAACATTACTGTCATTCTTTTTGTTTATCTTGTACCGTAATCACCAAGTACTATTATTACAATTGTTGCTTTAAACAAAGTTATTCTTTAAATCAATTAAGAATAAGAAAAATATGATAAACACAAGCTTAACCAAAAAAAAGAGAAAAATATAATTTCTTTTACCTTATTTATTCTCCAATGCTCTGTGTTTTTTATGTAAATCCAAGTTTCTGACTGATGTCGTTTTCCTTTTTAAATCATTTATTTTACTATTTCTTTTAGGGTATGTCTGTTGGAAATGAATTCCCAGTTTTTATTTGTCTGAGAAAAAAAATATTTTTTTTACTTTTGAACTTTAATGTCTTTTGGATATAAAATTCTACATTTGTGAGATTTTTCTTTTATTAAGTATTTTATTCTATTCTTTTCTTGTTTGTATGATTTCTGATGAGAAGTCTACTATGATTCTTATCCTCTTACTTCTAAAGGCAAGTTGGGTTTTTCCTCTGACTTTTTTCAAGATTTTCTCTTTGTCTTTGATTTTCTGTAGCTTGAGTAAAACAAAGCTAAATGTAGTTTTTTGGTATTTATTTTACTTGTTGTGCTCTGAACTTCCTGGACCTGTGGTTTGGTGTCTGTTATTAATTTTGAAAGATTCTCAGTCATTATAAATTTTAATATTTCTCCTGTTCTTTCTTCTTGTGTTCCAAATGCATATATTTTACACCTTTTGAAAATGTCTCAGAGTTCTTGAATATTCTGTTCTGTTCTGTTCTGTTCTGTTTCATTCCGTTTTCTCTCTTTCTTTGTATTTCAGCTTGGGAAGTTTCTATTTACATATCTTCAAGCTCACTGATTCTTTCTGTGACTACCTGATGAGCTCATTTAAGGAATTTTTCATTTCTTTTACAGCGTTTTGGGATTCTAAATCTTCCTTGTGACTTTTTCTTAGAATTACCATCTTTCTGCTTACCTGACCCATATGTTCTAGCATGTTGTCTAATTTACCTACTAGAACTTTAAGATATTAATCATACTTACTTAAAATTTCCCATCTGATAATTTCGTCATCCGTGTCATCCCTGTGTTGAGAGTCTACATGCAGCTTGGAGAATGATTTCAAGTCTGCTTCATGTCTTTCTCTGATTGCTCCTGAGTAGGTGCAGACTATTATGTGCATGCGCCTTTCAGACCCCCGAATTGTCTGTGATCTCAAAAAGGCTCTTGTTGGCCTTTATTCCTGGTTCTTTCTATTATGATTGCTGTGCTATTTTGCTTCTACAAGAGTACCAGCCTCCTTTTAACTGTTCTCCACCAAGATAATACCCCTAGTCGTGGATGTTAGTCCCTTCAGGTAGATCTGCAAAGTTCCTTGTCTTTACAGTCTGCCTTTCCTGCTGGGCAGAACTCTTGCACAACAGCACTAAAGCTCTGGGCTTCCTCCCCTCTCTACTTCTAATGACCACCCACTGCAGGGGAGGCGGAACAGGTCTGGTGTTCTCAGCTTGTTCTTACTAGTGCAGAAACTTCTGCCTACTAGCCAGTCAGGGCTGAGGTAAATCGGAGCCCTAGTGTCTTCAGCTTGCCATACTGGGGTAAGGTTTTTGCCCTTGAGAGGAGGTTGTTTGGGAAGAGAGACCTTGTCTGCTATTCTTGCCTGCAATAGAGCTTCCATAACACAGGGCTTGGTGAGGGTAGGAGAAACACCAGCTACCTACCCATCATTTTCCATAGCCCTGGACTGGGAGCAGGGGTGGTGTGAGGTGGATGGGGTAGTAGGGAGGGGGAGAAGAATCCTATTTTTTTTGGTACACATATCTGAAGTAGAGCTTCCATCATGTGGAACTGATGGGGTCTGTAATGGAGTAGTGTGTGGCTTAAATGTCCCAGCCTTTCATTTTTCTTGCCCAAGATTTAGTAAATTCTCTTGAATGAATGATTTCTCTTTTGCTGTATGTCCTTAATACAATGCCAGAGATGGGAATGATTTTTTTAAATCATTTTCATTAGTTAAATGTTTTGCTGGGGAGAGGGCCTACTGAGCTCCTTAATTCATCACTCTAAAAGTCCTTCCCCACACATTTTTAACAGGTGCAGGAGTTTGGTACGGCAAATTGGAAGGTGGAGGAACCACAGGAAATAATTAGTCCTCACCATCTGCCGGGAGCCAGAGAAAAATGCTTTCCCATTTCTTTTCCAGATAGATGGTCTGGAGACACATTTTTTATAGTGTGCAGTCAAGGAACCAGTCATACATAGAGGCAGCCAACTTCTACAAGTGCTGTGTTTCTTTCCTTGCTTTTCTTATTTACCTCCTTATCAAGCACTTGTTCTTAAGCCTATGCCTTAGGTCCTGCTTTCTGGTGAACTCAGAATAAACCTTATTCCATGCCTTTAATTATACTCCTTGCTTTTAAACAAATAAGCTTATTCTGTAGTTCTACAGTTTGTCAAAAACATATTTAAAACTTTTTTTGGGGGGCGGTGTGGGGACAGGGTGTCATTAAGTTGCCTAGACTGGAGTGCAGTGGCACAATCTCGGTTCACTGCAGCCTCTGTCTCCTGGGCTCAATCAATCCTCCTGCCTCAGTCTCCCAAGTAGCTGGGACTACAGGTGCACAGCACCAGGCCTCACTAATATTCTGTAGTTTTTTTGTAGAAATGGGGTTTTACCATGTTGCCCAGGAGAACATTTTAATCAAACATATATGAAAAAATATGCTGCAATTAACAATACAGTTATTTCTTGAACAACACAGGTTTTGTGGGCATTTTTTGTTTGGGGTTTTTTTTTTTTTTTGGTGCTATTAATTGTATTTATTCCTACAATCATTGTACCCAGTCAACTATGACAAGCAATTGCATTTTTAAAAACTTCAAAACAATGTCAACATTCTTGTCTTTCTCATCAGTATCAATGTTTCCTATGTTGATAGGTATGCAATGGGTGCACATTTCTTTTTAAACAAAATTCCCATGAGTCCAGCAAATAAATACATTAATATTTTAAAAATACATTGGGTGGAAAAGTAATAATAAAATAATCATGAGTTGCTGGTTTATGAAATGTTTACTTTCTCAGAAATATGGGCCATTCAACTTTACCTTCACCCCATTTTAACTAGTTCCTAAAGACTGCTTATTATGAAAGATGATATGAAGTAAGCTGAGAGTTTTTTATCCAGTTTTTCAAGTTTAGAAAATCTAGTATAAAGAGGACCTGGTAGCTTGAATGACACAAGTTTGAACTGTGTGGGTGCACTTATGTGAGAATTTTCTTCTGCCTCTTCCATCTCCCTGTCTTCAAGTCGAGTAGGCTGAGGAGGAGGAAGAGCAAGACCAACTCCTCTTCTTCCTCCCCTTCCTCAGCCTACTCAACTAGAAGATGATGAGGAGAAAGACCCTTATAATGATCCACTTCCACTTAATGAATAGTAAATATATTTTTTCTCCCTTATGATTTTCTTTTTTCTTTTTAATTATGCTTTAAGTTCTGGGGTACATGTGCAGATCATGCAGGTTTGTTACATAGTTATACACATGCCATGGTGGTTTGCTGTATCCATCCTCCCGTCATCTGCATTAGGTATTTCTCCTAATATTATCCCTCCTCAATCCTCCCATCCCTTGCTATCCCTCCGCTAGCCCTCTTACCCCCAACAGGCCTCGGTGTGTGATGTTCCCCTCCCTGTGTCCATGTGTTCTCATTGTTTAGCAGCCACTTATGAGTGAGAACATGTAGTGTTTGGTTTTCTGTTCTTGTGTCAGTTTGCTGAGAATGATGGTTACATTTTCTTTCTCCTAGCTTATTTTATTGTAAGAATACAGTATATAATCATATAACATAAAATATGTATTAACCGACTGTTTATATTATCAGTAAGGCTGTTTATATTATCTAGCCAACAGTTAGGCTATTAGTAGGTAGTTTGGGGGGAGTCAAAATTTATACATGGATTTTCAACTGTATGCCATCAGCACCCCTAACCCCTGTGTTGTTCAAGGGCCAGGTGTATTTCAACTTTCCCAACTCATTCTGATTACAATGGGTTAAACAAAATACTTCTAAGTGAAAAGAATAATAAACATAATTCCTAGGCTGGTGCTGTGGCTCATACCTGCAACCCCAGCACTTTGGGAGGCCGAGGCAGGCATTTGCTTGACTTTAGGAGTTTGAGACCAGTCTGGGCAACATAGCAAAACCCCATCTCTACAAAAATAACAAAATGTGACTGGGCATGGTGGCACACACCTGTAGTCCCAGCTACTGGGGAAGCTGAGGCAGGAGAATCATCTGAGCCTGGGAGTTTGAGGCTGCAGTGAGCTGCAATCGTGCCACTGCACTCCAATCTGGGTGATGAGTGAGACCCTGTCTCAAAAAATCAAAAAACAAAAGACAACAATAAAAACACCCCATAAACAAAGCCCCCAAAAACCAAAAACATAATTATTATCATTTGTGAAGTATTGGTAAGTTTCTTTTGAATTAAATGACTAATAACTAGGCATAATCATTTGCAAGCAAAACTTCTGATTGATTTCTTTCTTTCTTTCTTTTTTTTTTTTTAGATAGTCTCACTCTGTCACCCACGCTGGAATGCAGTAGCACAATCTTGGCTCACTTCAACCTCTGCCTCCGGGGTTCAGGCAATTGTCCTGCCTCAGCCTCCTAGGTAGCGGGGATTACAGGCGTGCATCACCAAGCCTGGCTAATTATTGTGTGTGTGTGTGTGTGTGTGTGTGTGTGTGTGTGTGTGTATTTTTATTTAGTAGAGTTGGGGTTTGACCATTTTGGCCAGGCTGATCTTGAACCCCTGACTTCAAGCGATCCATCCACCTTGACCTCCCAAAGGGCTGGAATTACAGGCGTGAGCCTGGCCTGGTTCTAATTCTTAGTGTTACAAGGGCCTAATCAAAAAAATAATTTTGATAATGAGACATAATATTATTTTTAGCATGTAACCCTGAGGGAGTTTAGAGAATTAAGTAATATAATATTAGGTTCTATGCCAGACCTTGAATCAGAATCTGTATTTTAAAAGGATCTCTAGGTGATTTTTATGCACATCAAAGAGTGAGGAGCACTGGTGTACATAATCTCAAATGAATAATTTAGACAATGCAGTGATAGTCAACGTGTTTATTTTTGCTTAGAAAAAGTTGCCATTTGCTAGCTTTGAGGCTTAAAATTAAAAAGTGATATCTAACTAGTACCAAGCCTCAAAAACACCCAATTCTTTACCTACCTTCTCCTTAACCTTATCCTTCTGTCCCAATTTCTTCTGTGCCCTGGCCAAATAGATCTGTCAATTCCTTGTGCATGACAAGCTTTTGTTTCCTCAGGGCTTCTACACGTGTGGTTCCTGGAATGCTACTCCTCTCCCTCTTCACACAACCAAACTATCCTAATCTAATCTTTTGAGACAGAGTCTTGCTGTCACCAGACTAGAGTACAGTGGCATGATCTGGGCTCACTGCAACCTCTGCCTCCAGGGTTCTAGTGATTCCCCTGCCTCAGCCTCCTGAGTAGTTGTGACTACAGCCATGCGCCACCATACCTGGCTAATTTTTTGTATCTTAGTAGAGACAAAGTTTCACCATGTTGGCCAGGATGATCTTGACCTCCTGAACTCATGATCCACCTGCCTTGGCCTCCCAAAGTGCTGGGATTACAGGCATAAGCCACCACACCCAGCCTCTCTCCCTTTTATAAAAAGATATATTTCAACTTTTATTTTAGGTTTGGGGGTGCATGTGCAGTTTTATTACAGGAGCATATTGCAAGATGCTGAGGTTCGGGGTATGACTGATCCTGTCACCCAGGTCCTAAGCATAATACCTACTAGGTAGTTTTTCAGCCCTTGCCCCTCATCTCTTTCCCTCTCCAGCCTCTAGTAATGCCCAGTATCTACTGTAACCATCTTAATGTCCATTGGTACTCGATGTTTAGCTCCCACTTATAAGGGAGAACATAGAATATTTAGTTTTCTGTTGCTACATTAATTTGCTCAGAATAATGGCCTCCAGCTGCATCCTTGTTGCTATAAAGGACATGATTTCATTCTTTATTGTGGCTGCATAGTATTCCATGGTATATATGTACCACATTTTCTTTATTAAATCCACCATTGAAGAGCACCTGGGTAGATTCCATGTCATTGTTATTGTGAATAGTGCTGTGCTGAGTATATGTATGCATATCTTCTTGGTGGAATGATTTATTTTTCTTTGGGTAAATATACAGTAATGAGATTTCTGGGTTAAATGGTAATTCTGTTTTAAATTCTTAGAGAAATCTCCAACTGCTTTCCATGGTGGGTGAACCAATTTACAATCCCACCAATAGGGTATTAGGGTTTCCTTTTCTCCACATCCTTGCCAGTATTCATTATTGCCTGCATTTTGAATAAAAGCCATTTTAACTGGGATATCTCATTATAGTTCTGATTTGCATTTCTTTGATGGTCAATGATGTTGAGCACCTTTTCACATACCTGTTTGCCATTTGATATGGTTTGGCTGTGTCCCCACCCAAATCTCATCTTCAACTGTAACTCCCCAAATTCCCACAGTTGTGGGAGGACCCTGGTGGGAAGTGATTGAATTATGGGGGCAGGTCTTTCCTGTGCTGTTCTTGTGATAGTGAATGAGTCTCACAAGATCTGATGGTTTTAAAAACGGAAGTTTCCCTGCACAGCTCTCTCTTTGCCTGCTGACATTCATGTAAGACGTGATTTGCTCCCCCTTGCCTTCCACCATGACTGTGACCCCTTCTTGGCCATGTGGAACTGTAAGTGTGTTAAATCCTTTTTCCTGTATAAATTACCCAGTCTTGGGTATGTTTTTATCAGCAGCATGAAAATGAACTAGTATACCATTTATTTGTCTTCTTTTGAGAAATGTCTATTCAGACCTTTTGTCAAATTTTTAATTGGATTATTAGATATTTTTCCTGTAGAGTTGTTTGCACTCTTTATATGTTCTGGCTTAATCCCTTGTCAGATGGGTAGTTTGAAAATATTTTCTCCCATTTTGTGGGTGATTCACTGTTGATTGTTTCCTTTGCTGTGCAGGAGTTTTTTTTTTTTTTTTTTTTTTTTTTTTTTTTTTTTTTTTTTTTTTTTTTTTTTTTTTTTTTTTGGTTGCCTAGGCTTGTGGGTTATTACTCAAGACATCTTTGCCCAGATCAGTGTCCTGTAGAGTTTCCCCAATGTTTTCTTTTACTAGTTTCATAGTTTAAGGTTTTAGATTTGTCTTTAAACCATTTTGACTTTTTTTAAAATATATGGTGAGAAAAAAGAATCTGGTTTCATTCTTCTATATATAAATATCCAGCTTTCCCAGCACCATTTATTGAAAACGCTGTCCTTTCCTCAATGCATGTTCTTGGCACCTTTGTCAAAAATGAGTTCACTGTAGATTTATGGATTTGTTTCTAGGTTCTCAATTATGTTCCATTGGTCTGTGTATCTGTTTTTATACCAGCACCATGCCATTTTGGTTACTATAGCTCTGTAGTGTGCTTAAAATCAGGTGGTGTGATTCTTTATTCTTTTTTTTTTTTTCTTTCTTGGAATGGCCTGGCTATTCTGGGTCTTTTGTGTTTCCATATAAATTTTAGGATTTTTTTTATTTCTGTGAAGACTGTCATTAGTATTTTGATAGGGGTTGCATTGAATCTGTAGGTTGCATTGGGTAGTACAGATATTATAACAATATTGATTCTTCTCATTCATTAACATGGAGTATTTCATTTTGAAATGTCTTCTTTTTACATGCAACAGTGTGTTATAGTTTTCGTTGTAGAGATCCTTCACTTCTTTGGTTAAAGTTTATTCCTAGGTATCTTATTTTATTTGTAGTTATTGTAAACAGGATTATTTTCTTGATTTCTTTTTCAGATTATTCACTTTTGATGTATAGAAATGCTACTGATTTTTGTAAGTTAATTTTGTATCCTCCTTCTTTACAAAATTTATGAGTTCTAAAAGTTGTTTTTGTGGAGTCTTTATTTTTTTTCCAAATAAAAGATTATATCATTTCAAACAAGAATAATTTTATTTCTTCCTTTCCAATTTGGATGTACTTTATTTCTTTCTTTTGTCTGACTGCTCTAGTTAGAATTTCTAGTAATAAGTTGGATAACAGTGGTGAAAGGGGACATCCTTGTCTTAGTCCAGATCTTAGATGAAAGGCTTTCAGTTTTTTACCATTCAGTATAATACTAGCTGTGGGTTTGTTGTATTTGGCTTTTATTATTTTGACGTATGTTCCTTCTATGCCCAGTTTTTGAGGGTTTTTATCATGAAGGGATGTTGAATTTTTATCAAATGCTTTTTAAGCATTGGTTGAAATGATCATATGGTTTTTGTCTTTCACTGCATTGGTATGATGAATCTCATTGATTGGTTTGTGTATATTGCAATATCCTTGCATTGCTGGCATAAAAGCCACATGGACGATGTGTTGCTAAATTTGATTTGCTAGCATTTCTTTGAGGATCTTCATATCAATATTCATCAGGGCTATGGCCTTTAGTTTTCTTTATTTGATGTGTCTTTGTTTTTTTTTTTTGTTATCGTGGTAATAATAGTGGCCCAGTAGAATGAGTTTGGAAGTATTTTCTCCTCCATTTTTCAAAATAGTTTGAGTAGAATTGGTATTAGTTCTTTTTTAAATGTTTGGTAAAACTCAGTAGGGAAGCCATTGGTTCCTGAACTTTTCTTTACTGGGAGACTTTTTATTATGGTTTATATCTCATTATTTGTTATTGGTCTGTTCAGGTTTTGTATTTTGTCATGGTCCAATTTTGGTAGGTTCTATGTGTCTAGGAATTTATCCATTTCTCCTAGGTTTTCCAATTTACTGGCATGTCGTTATTCATAGTAGTAGCTAATGATCATTTAAATTTCTGTGGTATCAGTTATAATATCTCCTTTATCATCTCTGATTTCATTTAAGTTTTTCTCTTTTTTTCTTAGTCTGGCTAAAAGTTCATGAATTTTATCTTTCAAAAAAACCAGCTTTTAATTTCACTGATATTTTTATTTTTTTCTTATTTCAATTTCATGTATTTCTGCTCGAATCTTTTTTATTTCTTTCATTCTACTTATTTTGGGTTTGGTTTGCTCTTGTTTTTCTAGTTCTGTAAGATGCACTCTCAGGTTAAGTTTTTCTACCTTTTTTTTTTTTTTTNTCTCGTTACCCAGGCTGGAGTGCAATGGCGCGATCTCGGCTCACCGCAACCTCCACCTCCTGGGTTCAGGCAATTCTCCTGTCTCAGCCTCCCGAGTAGCTGGGACTACAGGCGCATGCCACCATGCCCAGCTAATTTTTGTATTTTTAGTAGAGACGGGGTTTCACCTTGTTGACCAGGATGGTCTCGATCTCTTGACCTCGTGATCCACCCGCCTCGGCCTCCCAAAGTGCTGGGATTATAGGCGTGAGCCACCACGCCCGGCAAGTTTTTCTACTTTTTATGTAGGCATTTGTTACCATAAACTTTCTTCTTAGTATTGCTTTATTTGTATCCCATAGGTTGTGTTATGTTGTGCTTTTCCTTTCATCTGTTTCAAGAAGTTTTGAATTTCCTTCTTTATTTCTTAATTGACCCACTGGTCATTCAGGAACATAATGCTCAATTCCTATGTTTCAGTATAGTTTCCAATGTTTCTCCTGTTACTGATTTTTAGTTTTATTCCACTGTGGTCAAAGAAGGTCAAAGAAGATACTTGATATGATTTCAATTTTTGAAATGTTTTAAGACTTGTTTGTGGCTTAACATATGAGCTATCCTTGATAAGAATCCATGTTCTGAGAAGAATGTGTATTCTGCAGTCATTGGCTGAAATGCTCTGCAAATATCTCTTAGATTCATTTAGTCTATGGTGCAGATTAAGTCTGATGTTTCTTTGTTGATTTTCTGTCTCAAAGATCTGTCCAGTGCTGAAAATGGGGTTTTGAAGTCTCCAGCTATTATTGCATTGGGGTCTTTCTCTTTAGCTTCAAAAATATTTGCTTTATATATGTGGGTGCTCCAGTGTGGGGTGCATATGTATTTACAATTATTATGTTCTCTTCCTGAATTGAGTCATTTATCTTTACATAATGACTTTGTCTCTGTCATGAAATCTATTTTCACTGATGTAAGTATAGCTTGTTCACTTTTTTTTAAATTTCCATTTGCATGAAATATCTCTTTCCATCCCTTTATTTTCAGCCTATATGTACCTTTATAAATGAAGTATGTTTTTTGCAGGTAATAAATTGTTGGATGTTATATTTTTTAAATATCCATCCAGCCACCCTATGTCTTTTGGTTGGAGAGTTTAGTTCATTTACATTCAAAGTTATTATTGATAAGTAAGGACTCACTCCTGCCATTTAATACTATTGGTTTTTTGATTGTTTCGTGGTCTTCTCTTTTTCCTTCTTTCCTTTCTGTCCTACTTGTTTTGAAGGTGATTTTCTCTTGTGCTATGTTTTAATTTATTCCTTTTTATTTTTTACGTATCTGTTGTAGATTTTTTGATTTGAGATTATCATGAGGCTTGAGAATTACATCTTATAACACATTATTTGAAACTGTTGACAACTTAGCACTGACTGCAAAAACAAACAAAGAAGCAAAGAAAAAACTAATACTAATTATACACTTTTAGTTCATCCCTCCTGCTTTTTAGCTTTTTGTTATTACTATTTATATCTCATTATACTATCTATATCTTGAAAAGTTGTAGTTATTATTTTTGCTAAGTTCTTTTAGTCTTTCTTTTAGTATACAAGTAGTTCATATACCACTATTACAGTGTAATAATATGTTCATCTGTGCACTTACTATTACTGTGAGTTTTGTACCTTAAAATGATTTCTTATTGCTTGTTAATGTCATTTTCTTTTAGACTGAAGAACCCTGTTTAGCATTTCTTATAAGACAGGTCTAGTGTTCATTAATTCTCTCAGCTTTTGTTTGTCTCTGAAAGTCTTTATTTCTCCTTCATATTTGAAAGATATTTTTGTTGTGTACACTATTCCAGGATAATTTTTTTCTTCATTACTTTAAATACATCATGCCACTCTCTCCTGGCCTGTATGATTTCCACTGAAAAGTCTGCTGCCAGACATATTGGAGCTTCTTTTATGTAATTTTTTCCCTTTTCTCCTGCTGTTTTTAGGGTTCTTTCTTTATCCTTGACTTTTAGGAGTTTGATTATTAAACACCTTAAGGTAGTCTAATTTGGGTTAAGTCTGCTTAGTGTTTTATAACCTTCTCTAATTTGAATATTAATATATTTCTCTAGGTTTGGAAAGTTTTCTGTTGTTATGCCTTTGAATAAACTTTTTACCTCCTCCTTGAGGCCAATAACTCTTGGATTTGCCCTTTTGAGGCAATTTGCTAAGATATTAAAGTCATGCTTCATTTTTAAAATTCCTTTTTCTTTTGTCTCCTCTGACTGTATTTTCAAGCAGCGTGTTTTCATGCCCACTAATTCTTTCTTCTGCTTGATTAATGTTGCTGTTAAGAGGACTCTGATGCATTCTTCACCATATCAGTTGGATTTTTCATCTCCAAAATTTCTGTTTAATTCTTTTTAATTATTTCAATCTCTATTAAATTTATCTGATAGGAGTCTGAATTTCTTCTCTGTGTTATCCTGAATTTCTTTGAGTTTCCTCAAAATAGCTGTTTTGAATTCTCCATCTGAAAGTTCACATATCTCTTTTTCTCCTGGATTGATGCCTTATTTAGTTTGTTTGGTGAAGTCATGTTTTCCTGGATAGTCTTGATGCTTGTGGATGTTAGTTGGTGTCTGGACATTGAACACTTAGACATTTATTGCAGTTTTTGCAATCTGGGCTTATTTGTCCACATCCTTTTTGGGAAGGCATTCCAGATATTTGAAAGGAGTTGGGTGTTGTGATCTAAGTTTTTGATTACTACAGCTATATTTGCATTAGGGACCACACCAAGCCCACTATTGTTATGGCTCTTGCAGACTCATGGAGGTACCACCTTGGTGGTCATGGATAAGAGCTGGGAAAATTCTCTGGATTACCAGGCAAATACTCTTGTTCTCCTGTCACTCTCCCTGCCCCCCGCTCAAAATGGAGTCCCTTTGTGTGTGTTGAGATACTTGGGGTTAGGAGAGAGGTGATACAGGTACTCCTGTGGCCACCATACTGGGACAGTGCAGGGTCAGACATGAAGCCAGAATAGAACTGGATCTCACCCAAGGTCAACGGCGACCACTGCCTAGCTACCGCCTATGTTCACTTAAGGCTCAAGAGCTCTTCAGTCATCAATTAGCCAATGTAGCCATGCTTGTGTTCTTCCCTTCAGGGCAGCAAGCTTCCCTCTGGCCCAGGGAAGGTTCAAAAATGTCATCTTGAGCCAGGGTCTAGAGTCAGGAACCTTCGGAAGCTACTTGGTACTCTATTCTACTGCAGTTGAGCTGGCATCCAAGACACAAGACAAAGCCCTTCCCACTTTTTTCTTCTTTTTTTTTTAATCTAGAAAAAGACTCTTCTCATAGCTACTATCACCCCAGGACCATGACAAGCACTACCTGGCTACCTCCAATATTGACTAAAGGCCCAAGTGATCTTCAGTCAGCTTATGGTGAATGGTGCCGTGCCTGGGTCTCTCTCTCTTCAGGGCAGCAGCCTCTCCTCTGGCCCAGGGCAGGTTCAGAAATGCTGTTCAAGAGCCAAAGCCTGGAACTGGGGACCACAGGAGCCTGCTTAGTGCTCTACCCCACTGTGGCCAACCTGGTACCTGAACTACAAGACAAAGTCCCCTTTAGTCTTCCTTCTCCTTTCCTGAAGCAGGAGTCTCTCTCTATGTCCACCACAGCTGGGAATGTACTGGATCACACTAAAGCCAGCATGTCTCTGAGTCTCATCCAGATATTCAACAAGACCCTCAGTGAGTGCTACCTTATTATCACCGATGTTCATTCAAGACCAAGAGCTCTTTAGTTAGCAGGTGATGAATCCTGCCAAGGCTGGATCCTTCCTCCAAGACAGCAGGTTTCCTTCTGGCTCAGGGTGTATCTATTGTGCCACCTGGGAGCTAGGGCCTAGAATGGGGACTTCAAGACTGCCTGTGCCATATTCTACTGTGACTGAACTGCTATCCAAGTTGCAAGACAAAGTCCTCTTTACTTTCTGCTGTCCTCTCCTCAAGTGAAAGGAAAGAATCTCCTGGAGCTACAAGCTGCACTGCCTGGGATTGGGGAAGGTCGACACAAGCACTCGCTTGGCATCCCCAGCTGTTGTCTCAGTAGGCTGCACACACCCCAAGTTCACTGGCTCAGAGTGCAGCACAACAGCAGGACTTGCCCAGGAATTGCAGTTCCTGTGGCCTAGACTGCCTTTTAAGTTATTTAGAACCCCAGAGCACTTTAGCCTGTGGTGGAAAGGTTTGCTGGAACTCAGGTTCTGGCTGCTGGGATGAACAATTCAACTCTGGCTAGGGCTGGTCTAAATGCTCAGCTGGATGTCAGCTGATTTCTGCCCTGTGTTGCTTTCCACTGTAATAGGGCAGCACTGAATTCCCAAGTGAAGTCCTACAATCACTGCACTCTCCTTTCCCAAGTGTACAGATTCTCTTTCCAGGAGATGGGGGAGGGGTGGTTTAATCAATTCAAGACTGTCTTTACTACCATCTTCAGTGCTCTTTCCTTTATATGATGTTAAAATTAGATATTGTGATCACGCAACTGATTTTTGGTTTTTATGAAGGTGCTTTCTTGTGTGGACAGTTCTGGTATACCTGAGTGGGGAATGATCACTGGAGGATTTTATTCAGCCATCTTATCACACCTCCTCTTCCACTCACTGAATACTAACAGTAGCTGGTTGTTATAATGATTATTTCACACAGCAAATATGAATATGCAGTGTTAGTAAAAAATGTAATGTCCTTTAAATGTAACAGATGTTGAATTATTGCATCATATTTTAAGTTGATAAGTATAAGCAGTAACTGCAAGCACTAGATGATGGTACCTTTACTTTTAAAGTATGGTTCATTTAATGAATATTCAAATAAATTATATGGTAGTTTACATTCAAATACAAGCTGTGGCATTTATTGGTTTTTAAACATTCTTTAAGATGTTTAATATAATGTTGTGTCATCTGAAGCTAATTGTTCCTTCCTTCCTGTAAATAACCATTTATTGAATGTTTAACTCATGTAAGACTCACTTCTAGGCCTAAATTCAAAGATCTGTAAATAATTTTTTCCTCAGAGAAATTATAATCAGTATGGAAAAAAAAGATATTTCAAAACAGAAAAATTGGAAATCATTGTGGTACACACTTTATTGATAACATAATGGTAGTGTATAGTTGGTATCAGCTGTGATTCTGGAGGTAGAGTGCCTGACTAAGGCCTATATTTGGCAACCTTATCTCAGTTTTCATAGCCACTGCAATTGGATTGAGAATATACATGGGACCCAAAAGCAGTCAATGAATCACAAACCAGTGTGACAAGATTCTTGATCTTTCTTCCTGGATCAAAAAAAACAAAAAAACAGGAAGAGTATCTGCCACCATCTTGCTACCATGGCAAACATGACATTGAAGCCAGCATAACAACTGGCTTTGCTGAGAGTCCTTCTTACAAGAGGAGATTAGGACACTTAGTGAGATATGAGGGATGTGATTGCACAGAGAAGGGATTATGTGAAGACACAGAAAGAATATGGATATCTGCAAACCAAGGAGAGAGGCCTCAGGAAAAACTGAACCTCCTAACACCTTGATCTTGGACTTTCACCTGCCACCTCCCAGAACTGGGAGAAAATAAATTTCTGTTAAGCTCTCTGATCTGTGTTTTGTTATGACAGCCCTAGTAAACTAAAACAAGTGTCAATCATATTAGGTGTGGAGAGAGAAAGTATACATTGAAGAGAGAACCAAAGAAAAAGATAATTAATTGCATCAAACTATGTTATTTTACTTTAGAATCTGTAGTATATGCACACATTATAAAATGTCATATATGTTTAATAAATGGTTACTGTTATTATTTACTGCATGTTTGTGAAGCACATTTTATTTTACTCTAGTATAAAACACATTTTCATTGTGAAAATAACAATGTAAATAGAAAGGAGCTAAATCTTGGCTAATTTGGTGGCTACCTTTGTATTTTGAAAGCAATCTATTTTATCTCTAAATAATCCTTTTATTGTGCCTGAAATGATACAGTTAGAAATTTATTACATTCAGTCTCTTTAAACTTGAAGATTTTTGTCTGCATTGATTTATTTTTATGGCTTTATATAAAAGTGAAATTTATAAGGGCAGAAAGAGGTATGGAGGATAACTTCAGGGAGGCCATGGGAGACTTAATTAATCTGATTCAGAAGCTGGCCTTTGTATGTAAACCTCTGAATGGAAAATAAGAGGACCAAGGGAGAAAAGAGAAAGCTAAAATAGATAAACTTCACCTTTTCACCTTGGGCCCACCTTAAAAATATAGTGTTCTGTGGGAAAAGGATGCCCTATTCAATAAATGGTGCTGGGAGAACTGGTTACCATATTACCATGGTAGCCAGTTGAATAACCAGATGAATAACCAGAATATATGCAGAAGATTGAAACTGGATCCTTTCATACCATATACAATATTTATACCGTATACAATAATTAACTCAAGATGGATTAAAGACTTAAATGTAAAACCCAAAACTATAAAAATCCTGGAAGGTAACCAAGGGAATACCATTCAGGACACAGATACAGGCAAAGATTTCATGAAGACAATGCCAAAAGCAATTGCAACGATAGTAAAAGTTGACAAATGGGCAGTAATTAAACTAAAGAGCTTCTGCAGAGCAAAAGAAACTTATCAACAGAGTAAACAGACAGCCTACAGAATGGGAGAAAATTTTTGCAAACAATGCATCCAACAGAGGACTAATATCCAGCATCTATAAAGAACTTAAATTTACAAGAAAAAAAAACACCATTAAAAAGTGGGCAAAGAACATGAACAGACACTTCTCAAAAGAAGAAATACGTGCTGCCAGCAATGTTATGAAAAAAGCTCAACATCATTGATCTCTAGAGAAATGCAAATTAAAACCACAATATCATCTCACATCACTCAAAATGGCTATTAGTAAAAAGTTAAAAAAAAAAATAACAGGTGCTGGTGAGGTTGCAGAGAAAAAGGAACATTTATACACTGTTGGTGGGAGCGTAAATTAGTACAACTATTGTGGAAGACAGTGTGGCAATTCCTCAAAGACCTAGAGACAGAAATACCTTTTGACCCAGCAATCCCATTACTGGGTACCTGCCCAAAGAAATGTAAATCATTCTATTATAAAGACACATGCATGCATATGTTCATTTACAGCATTATTCACAATAGCAAAGCAATGGAATCTACCTAAATGCCCATCAATGATAGACTGGATAAAGAAAACATGGTACATATATACCACATAATACTATATAACCATAAAAAGAATGAGATCATGTACTTTACAGGGACATGGATAGAGCTGGAAATCATTATCCTTAGCAAACTAATGCAGGAACAGAAAACCAAATACCATATGTTCTCACTTATAAGTGGGAACTAAATGAAGAGAACAAATGGAGACACAGAAGGGAACAACACACACTGAGAGCTATGGGAGGATGAAGGAGGAAGAAAACTAACTAATGGGTACTAGGCTTAATACCTGGGTGATGAAATGATCTGTACAACAAACTCCCCCGACACCACAAGTTTACCTATGTAACAAACCTGCACGTGTACCCTTGAACTTAAAAGTTAAAAAAATAGTGCTCTTCAGTGGCCAAAAGAAAATTTCCTACGTTGTTTTTTTCTTTTTAAAAAATCACTAGACACACAAACAAACCTGTACACAGTTGTTTATAGTAGCTTTATTTGTAATTGCTTCAAACTGCAAACAACCAAAATGTTCCTCAATGGGTGAATGATTAGACTGTGGAACATCCATACCTTGGAACACAACTCAGCAATCAAAAGATCACACTATTGCTATGTATGACAATTTGGATAGAGCTCAAGGGAATTATGTAGAGTTAAAAAAGCTGTACCTAAAGGTTACATACTGTACACTTTTATTAACATAACATCTCAAAATGATAAAATTACAAAGATGGAAGACAGATTAGTGGTTGCCAAGAGTTAGAGATGTTATCTGGGTAGAAGGATGGGCGCGTCTATAAAGGGGGTAAGAAGATGGAGATCTTTGTGGTGGTAAAAGGTCTGTATTGTCTGTAGTGATAGTCACATGGATTTACACAAGATAAAATGAAATAGAGCTACATACAGACGTTGTGCCAATGTCATATTCCTGGTTTTCATACTGTACTATAATTATAAAAGATGTAACTATGGGGAAATGGGGTGAAAGGGTACATGAGACCACTCTGTACTATCTTTGCAACTTCCTGTGAATCTATAATTATTTCAAATAAAAAGTAAGATAAAAAATCATTTGAGGGTTTTCATCATTAGAGAAATTCTTATTGAATTCTCTGGAGGCAGTTTCTTTGGCGTCCTTACTTTAACGATGTTGGAGAAAAATGAAAAGGTGGGAGGCTGGAGAAGGCAGTAAGCCTTGCCATGCAAATTTAGTAAGCCACATGAGATGTCAGAGAGCATAATGATTTTCACAAGACTAAAGACCTTTAGAATAGAGGCTTCTAAAATAAATAATTCATTTATACAATGTCACCTAATGCATAGCTGTAGTTACAGGGTGACTCTTGATCATAGGGATGGAAAGGAAGTAGAGGCAGAAACTTCCAGATTCCCACAGTCCCCTCACATAGAGAAGAGCCATAGTGACCGTCCTTCTCTCCTCTAACCTCTTAACTCTTCCCCTTAGCTACAGGGCAACTTAGTTTCAGTTTAATTTTTGATTTGGGGAACTTTAACCATCTCTAGGTAATTTCTAGTTCAGAGAACTTGTACTTGCACAATGTCCTTCTTGGGTAAAGTCTGAATTGCGGTGGTAGCAAATTTGAATCCTTGTGGGTGGTTCCCTTCTTAGGAAACAAAGATTAAGAATGACTAGAAATCTTCCAGATGTTGAAAAAGACAATTGAAATTGTTAATTTCTTTGTAGAGGGTCAGAAATAAACTCTAAAAAGTTAATTTACATTAGGGCAGTATGAGTGTCCAGGTAGCATGAGGAAGTAACTAAGACAGTGCATGCTTTTCTCCTTTTGGTTTTCCTCCAGTCCTTCCATAAACCACTTCTGTCTGGGCGTCTATTTCCTTATATGCATTAACAGTTAATTGTGGTATCTCATGTGTTTTCTGGCATTGTCTTAAATTTGGTTTCATATCTGTTCCTTTTGAGGTGAGAGTGTAACTGCCATGTGGAAATGTTAAGGTTATAGTAAGTACCTCAGCTCCGGAAGGAAGTCAGAACTAGAGATTTAGACATTTAGAACTTGAGAGGCAGTATACAGTAATACTTCGGAGCCACATTGCTTGGGTCCAAACCCTGGTTCTCTAGCAAGTTATTTCACCTCTCTGTGTCTTAGTTTTTCAATTTGTGAAATGGAGATAAATGGGGATAGTGAGAATAGTCTTCACAGGATTTGGGGAAGATTAGTCAAGAACTCCTGCTAAACGCTGTTTACTATTGCTAGTATACTAGTGTTTTCCACTTTTCTCTCCGATAGTTTGTACATAACAGGTGCGCAGATAAATATCTGCGACATGCCTCTAATTCCAAGAAGTCGTTTGTCTTGGTTCACTCGCTAAATAATATTAAGAGCCTTTCTCTTTAAAAACAGAGATCAGTACGTTACTTTTCATTAATATCATCCGCATAACAATAGACTTAGTTGAGAGATTCAGCAGGCAGCATTTCACACAATCGAGACTCCTTTACTGATCATATCATAAAAGCATTTCCCTCGATTTCGTAAGGCCTCAGTTAACGTCCTACACCCATCCGATGCTCCTTTTTCGTTAGCCTTCTTCTCCTAAGTGGGCTTATCTGTCTCCTGGTATTAGGAAGGCACTAACTTTTCCTTCGGGTTGTTAGAGAAGCAAAATGATTTCCAAATTCACGGTTCTGGCTCCGTCTCCAGCCCACGGAGGTGAAAACGGGGCGAGGCGCGGCCGGATTCCTGGGCGGAGCTTGAGTGGCGTACCTCGAGGCGCCGGCGACGCTGGCGTGTGACGTTATCGCTTGACGCAGGCGCAGTGCCGCCCGACCGCGGTTGGGACCCCACCCCTCCTCCTCCGCCCACCTGGGTGTCGGTGGCTGCGGCAGGGGTCTGGACCTGGGCGGCGGGCCCGGGCGGCGGGGCTAGAGGGTGTGGGCATTGGCAGAGCGCCGCAGGCTGCATCCGGCTCGGTGCTGCTGCCGCCGCCGCCGCCCCTACCGCCGCCCAAGGCCCTCGGCGTTCCCCAGAGAGAGACCAGAGCGATTCCGGGCTGTCTCGGCGCTCGCCCAGGTGAGGGGATGGGCCGGGCCAGACACGGTTGAGATTGTCCGCATCTTTTTTCAGTGTCTCTGGAACTCAGCCTGGTCGGAGTCCGAGAGTTGGCTTCGTCGCGGCTGCCTGCTGCAGCGGCGACTCTTTCTTATTTCTTTGCCATCCTTACCTGCAGCGCGGGCATCTAAAGACCGGGTGTTGGAGGTTAGTGGGAAGGTCTGGAAGGGCCATGGCAGTCGGATGGCTGGGGACTCGGATGCAGGAGCGGTTCCTGCAGGTGATGGTAAGGCGCTCCACTTGCTGGCGTGTAGACTCGGCGGAAAGGACCGTGCGTCCGCAGGCTCGGACTTCAGCTTTGCCCGCAGCACTGGGTTGTGGTAGACTCCATGCTGCTTAGTATAGGGTTGGTTGACTGAGGGCGGGGAAGCTTTGGAACAACCCCCGCTTTCTTCTCCAGGATGGATGTGTTTTGTATTCTGAATTGGTGCTTGCTGCACTGCACTCTGGAAGAGTACATTTCAGCACAATTTCCTATTGGTCAAAGGAAGGTGAAGAGAAGTTGACTTTCCATCTGGAGAGTATTAGTTGTTGTCGTTTTTTGTTTTTTTTTTACCTTCCTGTTGGCCTTAGTGTTGACGTTTGTTAAAGGTAAAAAGTTCATGTAAATTTCCTCTTTAAGGAAATCGTGGGCTTTATAACTGTCTAAGCACCTGTAAGTTTCAATCGGTTTAGTGTTGCTGCTTTCACCGTGGGCCGTAACAACAAAGTTGTTATATTCCATGTTAAATATACAAAATATAAAAATAGGTGAATAACCAGAATAGTTTGTTTTGTAACTATTGAGTGGTACATATAATTATGTGCATATATTATCACATTTAATAATCATAACAATTCTATAATGTCTATTATTCCAATTTTCTGTATGAAAGAACAAAAAGTCCATAGAGCTACAAAGTAACATGTTCGAAGTCAGATCTGTGATTCAAACCAGGTAATCTGACTTGTTTGCAGTCCCTTGGTCAGTAGACCATACAAACTCCCAAGCACCCTGTGATTTTCCAAGATTTTCATTTGATTAAAAAGTATGCCAAGAAGGACATTTTGGCACTGTTCTTGCCAGCAGGGACCTAACAGTTTGAGAGAAAAACTTTTTCAAGGTCACACTTTGAATATGTTGTAAACATAGGATTTGATCTCTAGGACCTTTGATTACCAAAGTCATGCTCTTGTACAGTGGTTTTGGAACCTTTGGAAAGCTTTAGTTTGGAAGTTGTAGTCTTATTGTAGACTTAGGAGCATTTCTTGTTTGGAAACTTTAAACAGGGAAATGTAATGTTGGGCTAAAAGAGTTTCCTCCTGTTTGTGCATGAGTAAGTAACCAAATCATGTAATCAGAAATGGTTATGCTGCCCAGAAAGGCAGAATACCTTATATGATTGGTTAAAGTGCCATTCTTTTCAGATTTGTTAAGATGAAACACTGCAGAAGGGCCGTCTGAAAAAAGGGAGAAGGAAAAACAATGTTGCAAACTCTGGAAAAAAAGTTGGGTACGTATTTTTGGCTAAGTTTTAAAAAGATGAAATTTTCAGTTAAAGCTCGGAGAAAAATCTTCTGACTTTCTGCTTCACTTGTGGTTTAATCTGCCTATATTGCTAGGGAATGGGGGTGGGGTGGTGGCGGCGATATGTAATGTAACCTGTTAATAGTTTTGCCTGACGTTTGAACTATTGATATCTGATTGACAATTAAGCCATGTGCTTACCCTATGCATTGGCAGGAGAAAGTAGGGAAATCCTTTGCTTATCAGGTGTCAAAATTCTTTTCTCTTTTGCTTGCTCTTTAATCTACCTATGTTTGTAAAGTGTTTTAATAAATTAAGGAAATGAAGAAAAGTAGTTGACTTTTGGTTTGTTCGTAGAATATTGTGTATGGCTGAACTCAAGTATATTTTTTATTGTGAGTTCTACAGAGAATAATAGAAGACATGATCAAAGGTGATTAAGAAGCAGTGTAATTCATTTCATAACTATCTATTGAGTATCATATGTTACACATTATTCCAGGCTTCTGGTAATAGAGTAATGGTCTTCATGGCGCTGGAGAGCACTACAGTAGTGCATTTTCTCTTAGAAGGTAACGTTTTTGTGAACTAATTATTTTCTTTATTTTATAAGCAAGTATGTTTTTAGTTTATGTAAAAGACCAGGAAGTGAGCATTACTCGTATAGTAAGTGTCATAAAAAATTTCATATTATTTTAGTTGATAAAGTAGGATTCTCTGTGAGTGCTGCATTAATGGACAGTGGGAAACTAGGAATTTTTTTTTTTTGAGACACAGTTTCACTCTGTCTCCCAGGCTTGAGTGCAGTGGTGCGCCTGGGCCCATTGCAATCTCTGCCTCCCAGGCTCAAGTAATTCTTGTGCCTCAACCTCCTGAGTATCTGGGATTACAGGCGTGTGTCACCACACCCAGCTAATTTTTATATTTTTAGTAGAGACAGGGTTTCACCGTGTTGGCCAGGCTGGTCTCAAACTCCTGACCTCAAGTGATCCGCCCACTTCTGCTTCCCAAAGTGCTGGGATTACAAGTGTGAGCCACTGTGCCTGGTGAAACTGGGATTTTTGTAGACTTTGTTTTAGCATACTACATTTCATATTAAAGATAGTGACAGAATTTTAAAATTTTATGGGAGTTTAGCAAAATTAATTTTTTAATTGAGAAAATTGGGGGAACTTATGTAGAAGATACATGGTCAGATAGGCAACTGTTTAGGTAATGAATTGGAGGGAGGTTAGCTTTGAAGACTGGTGGTCAGTTAGAGGCTATTATAATTACTCAGGTGGGAAATGAGAACTACAGTGCAAATTGTAATTAAGAAATGGAGATGGACTTAATAGATGCCCAGAAGGTTGATGGATAGGATTTAGTGAGCTTGAGGGAAAATGAAGTCAGAGTAATTTCTAGTCACCATCATCTTCATACATGTATTCATGTTTAACAAATACTTTTGGGATGCTTATAATGAATTATCTGGCTTAGGAAACTGAGTAGATTCTGGGGCCATTTACTGAGGTAGAAGTATAGGAAGAGCAGCAGATCAGGGAGCATGAATCAGGGAGATGAGTTCAGTTTGGTCCATTAAATATGAGGCATCTGTAACTTTTAAGAAATGTCATTAGGCAGTTGTATATATGGATCTGAGTTAAGAAGAAGACCCAGCTTGAGATGTAAGTTTTGGAGTCACAGTTTAAAGATGATAGTTAAAAGCAATGGCAATGGATGAGATCACTCACAGGAAAATGCAGAGTGAGAATAGAAGAGAAGAGGATGGAGAACAACAGCATTTAAGGGTGAGGTTGAAGAAAAACATACCTCAAAGGAGTAGGCCGGGATGTAGGGTTTGACAAGAGAGTCACAAAAGTCAGTGGCAGAACTGAGTTTAGAGAAAAGGAGTATTAGACATCTGTAGCTATCAAATAGGATGAGGGCAACTAAAGTATCCATTGGATATATCACTTAAGAAATCCTTGATGACCTGAGCAAGAGCAGTTTTACAACTGAGGTGAATTCACACTGGGTAAGAGATTATGGATGTTGAAATAGCTAATGTGATTTACTATTTCAGAAAGTTTAGTTGTAAATGGAATAGAGAAGGATGTAGCTAAAGCTGTGAGTTTGGGAGAAGATTTTTGTTTTTTAAGGTATAAGAAATGTAAGCACATGTTTATTTGCTGAGGATAAAGAATCATCAGAATGAAAATCTGAAGATATAGGAATGAGGCAAAATAATTGGTGAAGCACTGAAAAAACTGGAAAGGATGTAATACAAGGGTTCAGGTCAAGGCTACTTTAGATAGACTTCTACTGAGATAGGGTGGAAGGAGATTATGATTATGTATACAGGTAAATTTGTAGGAGGCAGACTAGAGGGCTACTCTACAAAGTTTATGCAGGAGACTCTAGTGTATGGTGGAAAGAGGAAGTGGTTCACTCTTGTAATCACTAACTTTTTTGGTGTGGTATTGCTGACTCGTGATCTTATAGTAGGGAGGAGGAGATTAAAGTAGTTTAGCTTTAGATGACATATAGGAATCATCAAGTTATAGATACCTTGAAGATCTCTTGCAGAGTTACCCTTCTCATACTTTGTATTAATATCTATGACTAAATAAAATAAATAAATGGGAAAAAAAATCTATGACTAAATAACAAATGATCCCAGAACTTAGGGGTTTAAACCAATAAACGTTTATTAACTCAATTTCTGTGGATCAAAAATTTGGGAATGACTAAACTGGGGCTCAGGGTCTTTCAGGAGGATGCAGCAAAGACGTAGGCTGGAGCTTTAGTTATCTAGGATAGCGTTCCTTGACCTTTTTGGCACTAGGGACTGGTTTCGTGGAAGACAATTTTCCATGCACCTGATGGGGCTGGGGTGGGTGGGGGGATAGTTTCAGGATGAAACTGTTTCACCTCAGATCATCAGGCATTAGATTCTCTTAAGGAGCACACCACCTAAATCCCTTGCAGGTGCAGTTCACAATTGGGTTTGCACTCCTGTGAGAATAATGCCACTGCTGATCTGACAGGAGTCAGAGCTCAGGCAGTAATGCTCGCTTACCTCCTGCTGTGCGGCGTAATTCCTCACAGGGCACAGATGAGTACCAGTCTGTGGCCTGTGGGTTGGGGACCTCTGATCTAGGGGCTCGACTGGGGCTGGATGGTTTACTTCTATGATGGCTCACTAGTTAAGCTGTTGGATGGAGGCCAACAGCTTTTTTTGTCATGGTCACATAAAAGTTCAATTTCAATTATAGTAATATTCTTGGTTCACAGGAATTGGCTGTTATATGGATCCACTGGGCTCTCTCCTTAGCAGCACCCTAATAAAAGAAATAATTCCTGTGACCTCAGTATGATGAGAATATTGGTAAACACATGTGACCATTTTCTTCCTCCCTGTCTCCCAAGTTCCTGTTTTGTTGGGTGGGTAGTTTGAGTATGTATCAAGACTGGAAGATATGAGAAAATCCTAAATGCTACATTGGAAAAGAGAAATGGATTTATTTCAAAAAACCTTCAGAATTTTACTTTGCTGATGCTAGCATTTTAGCGTTATTATTTCGTGTTTTAGAGTATTTTAAATAAAAATGGAAGTGAGAAATTTAATTGTTGATTAAAAGAAACTTGCAGAATATGTTTGTCAGACAATATGAAAAGCATAAATGAAGCTCCATAACTAATTAATTTATGGTATGAAGACTAACCCTTTCCTTCATGGTAATTTCTATTGATCTCTTTGTATTGCTCATCATTTAAGGAGTATTCTGAAGGTAGTAATTACCACTAAAGTATTACCATTAACAGTAGATAATATTTAAAAGTCATGGTTTCTTCTAGATTTCAAGAGATTGTAGTTAGCTCTTTTTACCCTATTAGTTGATATGTTTTCTACAGCTTTTTAAGAGTTTTTGAAAAAAAATTATTTTGATAAGTATTTAGGTGAACCAGCATAAATTTCTGGCTGTGAAGGTGAGGTTTGCTAAAATACAGCATTTTTGGTTGGATGATACGACTTCTTAGATGTTAAAAATTCTTCCATATGTAAACACGAAGAACCGTTATTATAGCATAGATTATAATATTAAAAATTATGTTTGTTTAGTTTGCTGATTTGTAGTGTTTGAATCGTCAGTCACCATACCTGAATATTTCTTCTGCCTGGTATTTGATTTTCTTCTAACAATCATGCTCACTAGTGCTTGTGGAACTATATCATTCATATTGATACTTTCTTGTTATTTGTGGTAACTAATTTCATTTGGTTATAAATATAAATTCTGTTATTAAATATGTTTTTCTTTTACATATTGTAAGAAATGAAATACATGTTAATCATTGTTTACTGCCATGCATTTTCTTGTTTTTTAGCTTTCATTTTTTTTTTCGTTGAATTGATTTTTTTCTTAAAGAATATTAATAGGCTAGGCATGGTGGTTCATACCTATAATCCCAGCACTTTGGGATGCTGAGGCAGACAGATCAGGAGGTCAAGAGATTGAGACCATCCTGGTCAACATGGTCAAACCCTGTCTCTACTAAAAATAGAAAAATTAGCTGGGCATGGTGGTGCACACCTGTAGTCCTAGCCACTTGGGAGGCTGAAGCAGGACAGTTGCTTGCACCAGGGAGTCCGAGGTTGCAGTGAGCCAAGATTAAGCCATTGGACTCCAGCCTGGTGACGGAGTAAGACTCTGTCTCAAAAAAAAAAAGAGTATTAATAAAAGTAGCTAAGCTACTACTGCTATAATGTTTTTTGTCAAGTGCTGTGCTATGAGTTTTATGTTTGCTTTATGTTTTTAATGCCTTCAGCATCTCTTCAAAGAAGAGATGGCCATTCTACTACTTGGAAACAGGCTCAAAAGCTAACAAAAGTATGGAAGGGACAAAGACTGGTTTCCATTTCAAATCTAGTTTTAAAGCCTACTTTACTTCTAACATAACAGAAAATTTCTGTTATTTCTGATTGAATGTTATTTTACCACATAATTCTGTTGGGCTTTAGAATTAGTTAACAGGTGAAGCTATGTTTGTTGTATAGAATCCTGGGGCTGAAAAGGACCTGGAGTGACCCTTCCTAGGTAGCAAGGATTACACCTAATCTGTTTGACCTAAGAGGATAATTGTTTATTTTGTTTGCCTAAATAAACAGAATGGGACATTGTATAATTTTGGTTTATGTGCACAAAGATGCTGGCCCTAGCCAGGATTGTGAAGGAGGCTAAGTTTGCATTTATTGACCATTTCTTTTTGAAGATTTTTCCCCATCTTCAGGAATCTTAGGCTTTTTGTAATATTCATAGGTCCTGCTTGCTAATGAGAAAAGCACTCTAATGAATCAATTTACACTAATATTACATGGTAGTCATGAATGGTAGGTATTTTTGCAATCCCATGAAGTTATTGTTGAATTCTTAAAACTATTGGTTAGCGTTCTATTTAAATAAACAGATGGCATAGTTTTAGGCCTTGTTCTATCATGGTGGGAGCAATTTTTAGGCAAAGAGGGCCCTACCAATCACTGTTCATGTAATAGGTAATGCCAACATTTTTATACATTCCAACACTATCTTAAATGTATAAAGTTTACATAATTATTTTAAGTGAGATATTCAGTTGCAATAAACACATACTTTGTATACTTCATCTGTGTAGCATTATAGACTTGGAAGGAACTTCACAAATTTGTTTCAGGCCACCTACCTGAGGCTTGGTTAGTGCTCAGACCATCTTTGTCACTTTAGAAACAGTTTACATCAATTAAACACTTCTTGAAACTTTACTTTGGGTAAAAATGTTGTATGATGATACTTTTGTTTTGGGATCTCCGTATGCCATGGGAAAGATAAACAATCTGTCCAGGCAGATCTTTTGTTTTAGTATTTACTGTGATATTTGGATCAATGACTTGGTGTTTTAATTGTTAAGTAGGAAATAAATGTCTTTAAAATTGGTAACCCTACATATAGTATCTGACGATAATTTGTTACATATGTACAGAAACGAATCAGTTAAAAGTTTTAAATTTTTCAGTTTAAGCGTTTGCTCTTTAACAATATTGACCAGTAAAGTTTGGTCTATGGGTAAGCAATGTAGAAATGTGATTTTACAGAGTACATAATTCACAGAATTTCTAGTATACAGTAATGGTGCTATGTGCTAATAGGTACTTAATCTCACTTGGTGATGAAGTGAGTGTATGTTGGTGGAGTTCAAAGGAGAGCTATAAAGTTGGTTTATTTTCCAACCCTTAAGGAACTGCGATTAAGTTCAGAAGATTTCAGTATAATGGTCTGAAGATTTGCGAATGGCTTTTATGTACAGTGATTTGGATTTCATTGTTGCATGAGGGATTTGGGTATGATTAAAATTTTTTTTTTTTTTTTTT
>NW_016107548.1:2990274-3057524 GCF_001604975.1 Cebus imitator
TTTTTTTTTGGTGGGCCGGTTGTGAGGGGTGGATGAGGAATACTATATTGAGATATCTTCTTAGCTCCAGCAAATGAGAACCAATTTTTCTTTTTTGAGACAGGGTCTTGCTCTGTCACCCAGGCTGGTGTGCAGTGGTGCAATCACAGCTCACTGTATCCTTGAGCTTCCAGGCTCAAACATCCTTCCCACCTCAGCCTTTCCAGTAGGTGGGACTACAGGTGCTTGCCACTACACCCAGCTAATTTTTGTATTTTTTTTGGTAGAGATGGGGTTTCGCCATGTTGCCCAGGCTGGTCTCCTGGGCTCAAGTGATTTGCCCACCTGAGCCTTCCAAAGTGCTGGGATTATTGGCATGAGCCACAACACCCAACCAGAGAACCAAATGTTATTTAGGGTAAAAAAGATCATTTAGGAGTGTCTTTGGCCCTGAATACATTGGATATACTTATGTATCTTTGACAATAGCTCATAATGATGTTTTTTTTTTTATAATGGTGCATTTATTTTATTCATTTATGAAGCAAATATTTTTATTGAAAGACTGCTCAATACCAGGAACTTTGTTGGCTATTGCATACCTAAATGAGCAGGGCAACCTTATCCTTAGGGAGCAGCCATTAGTGGGGGAGATTCATTTTGAAGCTGATAGTTATAATACAGTGTGATAAGTACTAAGATACAGTAGTCATTCAAGCAATGTTTATTTAGCATTTTCTATATTGTCAGACATTCTAAAGATTATAAATATTCTGTCTTAATACTTAGAATTTCTGAGCTGTATAGTAGAATTTTTAAGCCCTATAAATATTTATTGAATGGATAAGCAAAAACACATAAAAAAAGTTATATTGCACTTCCTGTGTTGTTCTAAATAATCAAAATTAAATATACTTTCCCATGACAGTGCTAGGGTAACCTATAGCTCTCCCCAGCCTGGTCTTTTCAGGTGATAAGTAATGTTATATAGACATATTCCAGCTTAAGCCTGATAAAGGAAACCCTCGTTTCACACAGTTCTGTTCAACGTATGGGATATTTGTTTTAGAGGAACAATCCCCTGGAAGGGGATTAACTAGTGCACTGAGCTTTCTTGAGGACCTGTGGGCAGGTGCACAGATGGGAATTGGGAAAATTGTAATCAACCAGTCCTTTCCAACTCTCCTTCTTTGAGTTAATCAAATCTTGCTGCGACAGGATGGAGTTAGGGGATTTGAGTCAAGCTGTGGTGACAAAAGTCCTCTCATCCATAATTTTTTTCCACTATTGTCCTAGGGCCATCCTTCTGCTAGCTGTTATTAACACAAATTAAATGTTAAGAAAAATAGAAGAGGAAAAGGGATAGTAGAAGGGAAGGGGGTTACAACTATAAAAAAAAAAAAAAAAAACATAATAAGCAAAAGGATGAAATAAAAAAGTTTTTAAATATGAACTTGACTCATACTTTAAAAATGTATGGAAGCAATCAGAGTCTGTCATTTTTTTCTCTACAGAATCTCCTTGCATTTGGGTTCATTCTTTCCTCTGTTCTTCCTGTTATGATAGAGGAAATGTTCCTCTTTCTGTCAGAAGCTAGTTCCTAAACATACATATGCTGTGGATTGAGATTTCAAAAATCTTATGTATTAAATATTGTGTGCTTTAAATCATATGGTTTCATGGTATCTTCTAAAGCACACAGTCATGTTTCTTGTGAAGAAAATTTTCCTTAGATTTGATAGGCCTAGTTATAAATAATAAAAACACAGTACCTTGTTTTGGATTTCCTGAGAAACAAATCTGAGATAAAGATTCAAGGAAATATAGTTGATCTGGGAAACGATCATAGGAAATACTGATAGGAGTGGGGAAGTAAGAAAAGAAAGGGATAGAAGTGAATAAAGGGCATTATTCCGGCAGTTACCACTCTGGACATCTGGAGCTCACTCACATTGGGGACTCTCGGAGAACAAGTAAACTATCCCTCGGAGTTATCTCAAGCCAAGAAAGAGCAAGGACAGTTTAAGTGTTTAATCCATCAGCTTCCTACCCATCGACATTAACCCTCCAGCATTTCTGGCTTGTCTCTGGAGTGCAAGCTGAGCATGTCCTTACAGTCAGAAGTGACCTCAGCAGGGTGTCACAGGTATTCATAATGACAGTTTTCCTGTGTTGAGGTGAGTGCCAACAGTATCTGGGCAAGACACCAATAGCATTGGCTGCCAATAACAAACATTTATAAAATGCAGTGTCTATGATGTGCCAGAAGTTCTAATGCTTTACATATATCAACTTACCAATTTTCACAATATAACTCTATGAGACAGCTACTAGTAGTGTCCTCATTTTACATATGAGGAAACAGAGTACAGCGAGGTTAGGAACTTTGCCCACAATCACACAGCTGTAATTTCAGAACTGACGTTTAAACCCAGGTGAAGCATGGTATAGAGTCTGCTTTTAATCCATATAGTGATCTGCTTTTTTAACAATATATAGTCCGAAGCAGCATCTTTTGATTACACTGTTTTTCCATAATAACTGCCTTCTCTTTTTCCCTTCCTCTAATCTCTTTTGTTTTAGTGTTCTGTACCCATTCCCTAGTTTGTAGCTGTCTCCTTCCCTCCCTGCAATTCTAGAACATTGTAGGTATTCCTCCTTCCATTTTACACTCAAGGCTATCATATCAAATAATTCTTGCTTAGGTATTAACTGATATTTCTGAGTTTATGTGAAGGCCTCAGAGTTTGATATTGCTTAGTATCTACATTTTAATTAAAAAATTCAAATGTTTAAGAACCATAGAAAGAAAGATGTGACTATAGAGTGACAGATGACCAGGTTAGAATTTTGTGTTTGGGAGACATCTATAACCTTGGCCATGGTTATAAGGAGAGGCCAAGAAATGTGTGCTTAGACCAAAAAAAAAGCCCTTTTCCCAACTGCAGCATCCTGTCCTCCAGATATCACTTTGTCTTTTTCTTCTTAAATTATGGAAATATTACTTGCCAGTTGTAAAACAAACAATATGTGAGTGCCCAGAATAAAAGTGAAAGTCTGGTTTTGCTGCTGCTTCATTTTCCCCCAGGATCTCCTTCCACTGATTAGATTAGATTCAAGCTGTATGCATCTTTGGCATGACTATCACAGAAGCGAGACTGTATTCTTCTATTAAGAGGCTCACAGTTTTGACTTATCCTGTTGCTGCTGGTATTTACATTGATCACTTAACTTGCCTTTCTCTAAGTTCCTCTTTTCCCCTTTGTCATTAAGTATTTTTGGGGGGTGGGGGAAGAGTTATTTTGATGTGACTATTTTATTATCCATCAAAATTTGATTATATTGGTATGGACTCAGATACCTGTTTTATTAAATGGGTAGTAATCCATTACTATTAATTATTTTTATGCTTAGTCTGTCCCGGGTTTTTCCAGTGGGAGCCTCTTTAAGCTGACTTAAGTGTCCTTTTGACATGTTTGTATCATTCTTTGAGTTTGTCTTTCCTTTCTTGGAAAACAAGGCTTATCTTTACTTTCTCTCCCTTAGTTGTGGAATCAGCCAGTTTTTCAAGGGGCCCTGTTTCCTCTTAGTATAAAATGGTTTTTAGAAGCAAAGTTTTCTGCTCCTTTTTATTGAAGTGTTGTTGCTTAGCACCTGTTAGTGAACATATGCATGCACGTATACGGTACATAAACACATTTACAGCTATATTTATTTTTATAGCCATTTATTTTGAAAACCATAGCTCTAGTACTTACCTGCCATTTTAGGTTTCATTCTAACTTTCTTCCTTTACATATCTCCAACAGGGAGACATCGTAATAATGGCTCCCATTATTCTTAATATGTTTATTTGCTTGGTTAGCCTCCCTCCCCAATACTGTGCATGGGCCATCTCCCACGTGTGTCCTCCTTATCCTACTTCTGCTCCAGCATACTTTTCAGCTTGTTCTCCTGCATGGAAGCCCTACTTAGCTCTTTTGGGTATGGCACCTTTCTCTTGGGCTCTGACACCTTATGCCAGGCAGTCTTCCTGAGTAGATTTTCTTTTCTCTCTGCTCAGGCTCTCCCTCTCAGCCTCTGAAACCTTAAGCTGAGTGCTTCTCCTGTGCTACCTCCAGCTCCTACTGGCTGTGGCTGCTTTTCTCCTTCCACCTAGGCTCCTGCATCCTATGCCTGACTTCTCCCCTACAAGTGTATGCCCCTCATCTCACTCTGGTTTTGATACCCTTAAGTGCTGCCGCTGCTCCATAAGCCTGTCCATCATGCCAGTGCATACTTCATTTATTCATATCAGGCTCCAACATCTTGCTGTAGGCCTCTGAGACTCCTCTCTCTTCTCCATGTGCAGATGCGTGTTTTATTCTGCTTTACTTTACAGCTTTTAGATTGAATTGTTCAGGAAGTTTAGAGAAAGAGGAAACAACCACTTTGTATCTTGTTCCACCATTTGCTCCATGAGGATTTTGTGATAGGTTACCATGAGTCTCCAGTCTCTTACTGTTAAGGAATTGGTGATATACTACTTTATGTGGCTGAGCATGTAACAACGTTTTCATTTTGATTCTGTGTCCAGTGTTGCCTTGTTTTCTTTATAACAGAATATCTACTTCTTACTTTAGGGGCTTTATTAAATCTTAGCCTTTATTTCTGTACTTGTTCAAAATATGTTCTTTTAAATATTGAGCCTTTATCTGTTGATTTCTCTTAAAGGCTTTGCATTACTCTAATATTTGGGAAATATTGTTTGAAACTTGTTTGATACTGTAGGGTTCTGTCTTTACAGCCTTAATAACCTCTTTCCACATTCTTTTTACCTATGGTTTGTTACAGTAGTGGGTCATGATTATTTTAGATGAGGTCCTTTTGGTGGATAGATCCTTTCCCCTTGGATTTGATTAGAAACAGATTTCCTTTTTAATGTGGAGACCTGAATGCTAGGACATATGTCTCATGGAACTTCTTCTCAGTCTTTTCCTCCTTAGTGATGTACTGGCTCGCAATCTGTAGAATGGTAAAAATAAGTATGAAATAGATGCATATGTTATTTTATGATATGTAAACCATTATATAATAAGTGAATATTTGGTTTTAGATTTTTTTTAGATAGTTTTTTTCAAAGTATTTGCTTCTTTTTAAAAATTAAAAAAAAAAAAAAAAAAACTTAAGAGGAAAGAAAGAGAAAGATCATGTTGTAAAGTGAGCCCCCAAATTTTAAGGTGCTGGTTGATGGGGATTTTTCAAAGCTTTGAAAAATATGAGAGCATTTTTTTCTCAGTTTCTACACTGTGGGAAAAAAGGATTATTGAAAACTGAAAACATTTTCTTAATCTTCTCTAGCTCTTTTGCCTATAGGTTTTCATATCACTATTAATAATAAACCTTCTGTTATTGAGCTCTTTATTATTTTCTTGAGATGTTTAATTTGCCTCTATAAATTATAAGATTTCAACAATGTAGAAATATGAAACATAATGTGTTGTAGATTGTGTCTGGCAATGCTGTCTCATCCAATTTTTGTTTATTTATTTATGAGTAAGTGAAAGAATGAATGAATGAAGAGAACTCTCTCTTTCTCTCTCATCCAGGCTGGAGTGCAGTAGCATGATCATAGCTCACTGTAACCGTTAGCTCCTGGGCTCAAGCAGTCCTCCTGTATCAGTCCCCTGAGTAGCTAGGACTACAGGTGCACACCACCATGCCTGACTAGTTTTTTATTTTAATTTTTTTGGCAGAGTTGGGATCTCACTGTGCAGCCCAGGCTGGACTCCAACTTCTGGCCTCAAGAGTTCTTCCCACCTTTGCCAACCAAAGCACTGGGATTATAGGTTCTCAGCCTCATTCAATTTTTACACTTGTTTTGTGATCTCCAAAGATAGGAGTTTTGGTGAATAAACAGAAAACAGATTTAGAAAGTTAAGTCAGCTGTACCAAATTTCATTTAGAAAGTTATCCTTCTGTATTCTTTCTTACAGAAAAAAATGTGCTGTTTTTGTAGTTGTCTGTAAAAATCTCCTCTGCTGTTTAGTCTTAAAGTATTATTAACTGTGTAACTCTCTTCGTGATTGAATCTAACTTTTTTGCTCTTTCTGGTTTACTATGAGATAATTTCATTATAGGTAGGTTGGGTTAGTCATATGTTACTATGATATTATTGAAGGAATATTTTTCTTGTTTCTTGGATCATAAAATATGAACATTTATTCCTTTTTATTCTTGGTACATATAAATATTCATATTCATCCTACTACTGTGTGTTTGCATATATACATATATACACATATCTATGTACATACATATGTATAATACAAATAATTGTCAGAAGTTGGGTCACAGTTTGACAGTAAATTGTTCTTAATCCTAAGCATCTGATAGCAGGAGGCCTCTTTACTGTTCAAGCTACCTAGAGTGAGTCTGAACTAGGAAGACTGTTTCTCCATGGGATAATGGAGAATATATAGATGTGATGGAGGTTAAGAGGGATTTTTCTAACTTAGTTGACAAATATAATAATATTAAGTGGTAGCTTTTGGGGCAAGTCTGGATGAATTTGTTTAATGTGGATGGCTAATACTTCTGATTGTTGAGATGTTTTTGATTAAAGAATAATCACATTCCTCTTATTTTGAGCCAGAGTATAGTAATTGAACTTTAGTCAGTGCTTATATTTAGAATGGTGACATCAGGACATCACAGATATGATCCATTCTCTTACATGTTAGTAGACGTGGGTATTTTTGTTGTCGTATTTTTGCATTCTCATCATTGAAGGAAACAGGAAGGTGATTTAATTAACTTTGTTTATTAAATTCATCCTTTTTTTCTCTTTGCAGGATTTCTGTTCCAATTTTATAAATCTCCGATTCTAAATATAGCCTTCTACCTCTTTTAGGCCTTTAGTTGCTGTTCTGGAAAATCTTTAGTAATGGATCAAAGGAAGAATGAGAGTATTGTCCCTAGTATTACTCAATTAGAAGATTTTCTTACAGAACACAATTCCAATGTTGTTTGGCTCCTTGTTGGTAAGTGGAATATTTTTCTTCTACTTTATTGTGTTTTAAGTATGGATTAACAGTTGCCAGATTTTAAACAGTGGTTGACTGAAGTTGGAACACTAACACTACCATTTATTTATTTTTAGGAAGGAAGATTGTTATTTATATTTCTTGAACATTTGTTCTGGAAACAGCTCTGAAATGCTCTACTTTTTCTTAGGCTGCCTTCTCATCTGACTTAGGGGAAGTGGAAAGAGAAGAAAAACATTGCACTTAGCTTATTCTTTCCGGTTTCAGGTCACCTCCCCTACTTCTTAACTCAGCACACACATACACACACACACACAGATACTTTTGTTACAGAAATAATAAATCCTCAGATACAGTTTTACTGTAAAAATCATTCTATTTTTATAGTAAAATACAATTATATGCCTAATCTTTTAATCTCTTTCCTCACTCTTTGTGCACTTGGCAGTGAGATCTGCTATTAATAATTTTTTGTCATAATCTAGCAGTTTTCTAGGTATATACAAATAGTTCAAACTAAATAGCAGAGGGAAGATAGGAAATATGAGTGAATGAATGAATATGAATGAATGAGAGGGGGAAATACAAAAATAATACAGGGGAAGGGAGAAATTATTGTAGGCTGTTTCTGCTCAGCATGTATTCATGGGAGAATGGTATTTGACTTTAATTTTGGCTTAAGAATTGGAAACAAGAGAGAGGAAATTTAAGAGAGGAAAGGAAGGGTAATGATAATTTGTTGTGCATGTTCTGTGTGCTAGATACCAGTTTGTACTTATGCTGTCTCACTTAATGCTTAGAGGAGCTTTATGAAGGTAGGTTTTTATTCTTTTCCTTTTAATTCCCTGTTGGGGAATTGAGGCCCATAAAGATGAAGTATTTTATATGGGTTACACAGGTGGTTTTTTTCCTGAGGGCGTACTTATGCTTCTTTCATGACACCCAAGGATGTGGGTAGGAGTATGTATGAGTAGAGGTGAAGTGTCTGTTCCCTTTCCTGTTACCTAGAATTTTTCAGACTTTTTCCTTTCTAAATACCTCCTTTAAGAAAAAAACAGCAACGGTAACAAGCAGTAAAACACAGAGCAATTGTTTAATCCCTCTGTTTTACAATGAGGGTAGAAGGGCGTGCTATAATGAAAAGACTACAATTCCTGGCTTGTTTAATACTAAAAGCATATTTTCTCAGCAAATGCCTGTTTCCATTCTGAAGGACTCATATAACAAACTACTGTTGATACAATGATTTATAGTAAAAATTTATACAAAATGACTTTAAACTTGAGATATAATGGCATATCATCAAATTAACTTTTCAAAATATTTTTTGTTTATGGGCAAATCATAGCACTTAGTATGTCAAAGCTATTACCATCAATCTAAGCGACCCTGGGAATAGTATTTTATGTTGACTTGCAATGATCGCTTTGTTTTATATATGATACATAATGGTTTAAAAGTTAAGGACTTAATATGATGTTACTAAAGGGTTGTACAGGTTAAGTTGCTTTACACAACTTTCTCATAATTTAGAAGTAGTTATACTTTCGAAAAGGATAAGTAAGAGCAAATTTATTATCAAAACAATGTTTTCCTGTGTTTTGCCTTTTGTATATTCGTGGACTATATTTTTTGAGAATATGAATTTTATAAGTAACTATACACTTTCATTGAAGAAAAAACCAAATTTAGAATATCATTTACTGTAACATATTCAGTGACATTCATCATAACTTATTGTCTTACCCTTTACAGCAAAATATCTAGTTACAGGTGGCCTATTTAATATGCCTTTACACTAAATGTCCACTTCTTTTATTTGTTTAAAACACAGCTTTAAAAAGCAGAAGGTTTTTTTAAATCAGAGACTTAAAAAGCAGAAGGTTTTTTTAAATCAGAGATTTAAAAAATCATTATTTTTCTTTCTTTACAAATGACTATAGTTTGTTTCAGGAAATAGCTTGGGAATGAACTTGTGTATGAGATGAGTTTTTTGGCCTAATAAAGGTGGATGTGTTTCAGAATATTCAGAAATATGGGCTTTCTTCTCCCAGAACGTTTTTACATAATGTTTGATAACTAAAACAGTACAAAGCAGTAATAAGTAAACAGAAAGGAAAGCAGCCATACTTGAAACATTGCTCTAATGGCTCTGATTGGAAGTTATGCTTTTCTGGATAATGAATGATGAAGAGGAAGAAAGTTGGATAAATTATAATCAGCCTCTGGTTTTAAAATTCCATGTACTAAATTGTAAGAGGACACATTACTAGGTAGAAGTAAATCCTATTATTTCTGATTTATTTTCCTCCCAACAGCTACCATTTTGTCCTGTGGATGGATTATTTACCTCACGTATTATAATTCCCGGAATGTTGGTCTTATTTTAACACTAGTTCTTAACAGATTATACAAGCATGGCTATATCCATATTGGTGAGTTTGAGTTACACTGAATTTTTTTCTTCCTTATAATCTTGATATGTCTTACCATTTTCTGTTGCTATAACTGAATACCTGAGACTAGGTCATTTATAAAGAGAAGTAATTTATTTCTTACAGTTCTGGAGGCTGGGAAGTCCAAAGTTGAGGGGGTGTATCTGGTGAGGACCTTCTGGCCAGTGGAAACTGCAGAGTCTTGAGGTGGCACAGGGTGCCACATAGTGAGGGGGCTGAGCTTGCTTGTTCAGGTCTCTTTTTCCTCTTGTAAAGCCACTGATGCCCCAACATCATGGCCTCATTTAATCTTGATTACTTCCCAAAGGTCTGACATCTGAAATACTATAGTCGGACTCCCCACTCATCTAACACTGTCATAATGAGAATTAAGTTTCATCTTAAGTTTTGGAGAGACAAACATTCAAACCAAAGCAGATGTATATTATAAATTTATATTTCATGAACACATAGTAGCATTAGAAATTTACCTTGGTTTCTTAATAGTTGAAATAATCTAACTGGAATTTCTCTGACACAGCACTCCATGACTCTATGATAATATCCACTTGGTTATGTCCTTTACCCCATTATTTATTATTCTTTAAGTGTTTCTAGTAACCTTTTTTTTTTAACTTATAAAAGATGCTCGTTAAAAGAATTTGAAAAACTTGGATGTGTATAAAATATAGAAATAGAAATTTCTTAAGAGTCCACCTTTCAAAGAAAATGTTTAATGTTCATTGTAGTTTTTATTATTTTTAAAACCCATACTTTAAAATCTGTAAGTTGGAATCATCTTGTATGTTTCATTTTACGGACTGCTTTATTCAATTTTTTGAGTACTTAAAAGTGGGAAGTTTGAGTTGGGCATGGTGGCTCATGCCTGTAATCCCAGCACTTTGGGAGGCTGAGGTGGTCAGATCACAAGGTCAAGAGATCGAGACCATCCTGGCCAACATGGTGAAACGCTGTCTCTACTAAAAATACAAAAAATTAGCTAGGCATGTTGGTGGATGCCTGTAGTCCTAGCTACTCAGGAGGCTGAGGCAGGAGAATCACTTGAATTCGGGAGGCAGAGGTTGCAGTGAGCCAAGATCGCGCCACTGCACTCCAGCCTGGTGACAGAGTGAGACTCCATTTCAAAAAAAAAAAAAAAAAGGAAGAAACGAAAAAAGTGGGACGTTTGCAAGTAGGTAGAAGGGTGTATTAGGAAGCTAGGGTGCTTTGAAAGCCCTAAACCAGGGAGAAAGGGGTGGGGAGAGATGACTAGAGAGAACCATTCTAACCCTGCCTAATAGTTGAGTACCTCTTAATCGACACAAAACTTCCCTCAAACATAAATAGTCTTTCATTAATTTTAGGCCATGGCTGGTTCCTGCAGTCACTCAAATTACTAAAGAAAAATGGTGAATTAGTCACTACTTGGGTTTATTTAATGGCTGTGCATAATTAAGGGAATTATTCATACAAAGCAGTTACTTAAACTAATAATCCTCTTCTGGTTATTTAGTAGCTTACTTCATAATGATGATATGTGTATAGCACTTTTTGTTTTACTGGGGAAAGAATGATGGAAAATCAGTAAGGCTATAAGGATATCAGGAAGGGAGTGAGAAGAGATGCTTATTGAATAAATTGAGTGCTAATGTTATTTTAAACTTTAAGGACTCTACTGTCTGTTAAAACAGTTGCATTAATTGCTGTTTTTTCCTTCCTGTAACAGGTTCCTTCTCTTTCTCTGTTCTTTCTGGAAAAGTCATGGTTCGTGAAATCTATTACATTACAGAAGACATGTCTATTAGGTAACAAAATTAAAAAATTAAAAAGGACCCATCTTAAACATACTTAATACAAGATATATTGTTAAATATATACAAAAATATTGTTAAAATGTTATACTACGTTTTATTTAATGTTACTTACTTCTTCAAATAAAACTATAAATTTTTTTTCCAGCAAATCATACTTGGTGAATTGATGTTTTAAAATATTTTTGTCAATGGATTAATTTAGAAAAGAATTAATTTATTACATAGCAGTTTATAGAAATGAATAATCATTTCTATATGAATCTAGAAAAATAATCATTCATTTCTAGATGAAAAAGTGAACCATTAAGTTGCTTGACCATTTTATATCATAGAGTTTATAGTAGTTGTTCGTTATATATAGCAAGGTTTAGAGATGTTAGCAGCTGTCATCCATTAGCTCCTTATTAGAGATAATAAGTTTACAGAGTTGTTTAGCATTTGATAGCAACTCTAATTTTATTCTAATAAGGAAGCACAGCTATGAATATAATAAGAAAGGATGTGATTGAAATGTTCCTTCTTCTGAGAAGTCTTGAAAGAAAAGCCTATTCTATTTTTGTGATTTTCTTAAAATTTGTGACTTAAGTAGAATTCAAAGTTTTGAATTAATTGAGAGGTGCTAGAGTTGGCAATACTCACACCTCACTTAAACCTATAGAAGACAAGTTCTATGCTAGTCTAAAATTATTTCCAAATCAAAAGTGAAAAATAAAAAGCTAAGAGACTATAAGTCCATCCTTTTGGGGCACTAGATGCTAGGTTATTTATGAGAAACAAAGGAACATCTTTAAAAGTTTCCCCTTAGTGTGCTAACTTCCCCCTTTCAAGATTTGGCTATTGTGTATATTTTTTTTTTTCCTCTCTCCTGTAGACCTAGGTATTTGTAATTTTTATATTTTTAGAAAATATCACTTAAAAAGGAAAGCATTTCTGTTAGTAGTTCATTTTCCTGTTACCATTAATTAGAAGACTATAATATTTCAAAACATGTTGTATATGGTAAATACATACAACTTTTATTTGTCAAGAATCTTTAGCTATGCAAAATTTCTTTTCCTTTTTTATCTAGAAGATCTAAACATACTTCATAAGTCTTTGTTCACAAAAAGATTTGTGTTTATGTATGCCACTGTTCTTTTGAGGATTTTCTGTATTTCCTTATTCATTATGAATTCCCTGCCTTTTGCAATAACTAAGAATTAATTATTACTTAAATTCTAATTTTGTAATCTACCTTTCTTAGAATTCAAGATGGATTTATCATTTTTCGGTGGTGGAAAATGTATAACCCAAAACAGAAGCAACATGGTGAGTTTTCGTTTTTTTATGTGTTTAAAATGTTCAATCATATAATCAGGATTTTATGAAAACTAATTAAAATTAGACATGACCAGTAGGAAAAGTTTAATTTTTAGGCCAGGTGTGGTGGCTCATGTCTGTAATCTCAGCACTTTGGGAAGCTGAGGCGGGTGGATTACCTGAGGTCAGGAGTTTGAGACCAGCCTGACCAACATGATGAAACCCCGTCTTTGCTAAAAATACAAAAAATTAGCTGGACATGATGGCAGGCGCCTCTAATCCCAGCTATTCAGGAGGCTGAGGCAGGAGAATCACTTGAACCCAGGAGGTGGAGGTTGCAGTGAGTGATCCCAGATCGTGCCACTGCAATCCAGCCTGAGCAACAAGTGGGAAACTCCATCTCAAAAAAAAAAAAAGAAAAGTTTAATTTTTAAAAATGAATGAAGAGAATTATTACTAACTTTTAGTAGCATTAGCTGTGATTTAAATGAGAAGTACATACTCTTCAGTAAGGTATCATGTTTTACCAAAGTTAATAATTTGAATTATTTGCAAAAATATATATGAAATGCAAAATACTCCAAAGAAAGGTAAATTTTAAACCAACACATTAAAAGTATACTACCACTCATATTTTAAAAATAAACTAAGGAAAATGAATCAGCAACATTTACTTTCACTTTGTAGTATCTTTCACATAGTAATACTTTTATGAGTAATTTACTTGTTAAACAATTTTTCAGGCAAATTCTTTTACTTCTACTCCAGTCTAGGTTTTTTCTCTTATTACTTCCTAGGATAATTGGGAAAAAAATTATAAAGGCCCAATCCTTAAAAAAAACAAATATTTAGAAGATACAATTTTCCTGATATTTTACAGTAGTTGTTTGACCTAGGTTCTTTCCTATTTCCTGATATTTATCACATGACTAATAGCTAAAATAATCCCTAAGCTGTTATATTAAGCACTTCATTGCCTTTTCTTGCTGTAGTTTAAATTTTAAAATAAATCGATTAGGAAACACAGCGGTGTTTTAATGTGTATGAAGCATTCTAGTACTTGATAGTAATAAACCAGTTTTACACACATTAAACTCTGTCATTCACTAGTGTTAAACCTTTCCTCAGTAATCATCCATGATCTCTCCTCAGATCGCTAGGGTCAAATATCCAGCAGTCTACTCAACATCTCCAATTTTATGTGTAATAGGTTTCTTACACTTGAAATATCTAACCAAACACCTGATCTTCCCACCCAAACCTACCCCGCAGATAATTTCCATCTTATCAAGAGCAAGTCTATCTTTTCTACTGCTCAAGCCAAAAATCTTGACTGCTGTCTTTTGTGTCCCAGAGGTCATCATCAAATTCTGTCAGCTTTCCTTTCAGCCTACAACCAGAATCCAACTACTTCTCACCACACTGGCAAAAGTCACCATCATCTTCCACCTGTTTTATCACATAGTCTCCTAACTAGTCTCCCTGCTTCTGTGCACTTGTTCCTCAACCTGCTCTTAGTACACTGGCCAGGTCTTTTAAAAATCTAAGATCATTTTATTACTCTCTGTTCCCAAATTTTCCAGTGGCCTCTCTTCTCATCTCACTCAGAACAACACCAAGATCTTGTAAGTGACCTGTAGAGTCTTAGAAAATTCCTAAAAATAGCTTATAAAATCCTACATACCTATAAATATTCTATATAATTCTCTCTACCTCCTGATCATCTATTTTCCACCCCACTCCAAATAAACTGGCCTGTTGGTGTTGGTAATGAAAGTTCAACAGAGCCACCATGAAAGAATGGCCTCCAGATATTCACAGTAGTCATTCCCATATTTGCTTGGTGGTTCTGTTGAACTATCCTTTATCAATGAAGCTTTTCCTGAGTAGTTTTGTAAAGCTGTACCCTCCCCACAAAGTAGCACTTTCTGTTCCACTAACCTTGCTTTTTCTTCAGTGTTGTATTTTCCTCATGCATGCCTTGATGCTATATATATATTTACTTGCTTATTAATGGAATCTCTGCAACTTGAATGAAGCAAGCTGTAAGGGATGGTACTTGTTTTATTCTCTATTGTATACCTGGTGTCTAGAAAGATGCTTAGTACATAGAAGAACTCATTTGTATAAAAGAGTAACAGAGCATCTTTCTACTAGTCATACTCCTAAGTAAAACAGAACATTGAGAAACAAATCTTGTAGAATCTTTGAAAACCTGACATGTGGAGGTATATAGATCTAAAATGGAATACTTTTTTCCCAGATAGATCTATACATATAGAAATTAATTCTTTTTTTAAAAAATATATTTTATTGCACTTTAGGTTCTGGGGTACATGTGCAGAACATTCAGGATTGTTGCATAGGTACATTTATGGCAATGTAGTTTGCTGCCTCTGTCCCCATTACCTGTATCTGGCATTTCTCTCCATGTTATCCCTTCCCAACTCCCTATGCCCTGCTGTTCCTCTCCTAGTCCCCCGCCAACAGACCCCAGTGTGTGAGGCTCCCCTCCCTGTGTCCATGTGTTCTCATTGTTCAACACTCGCCTATGAGTGAGAACATGTGGTGTTTGATTTTCTGCTTTTGTGTCAGTTTGCTGAGAATGATGGTTTCTAGATTCATCCATGTCCCTACAAAGGAAACAAACTAATCATTTTTTATGGTTACATAGCATTCCATGGTGTATATGTGCCACATTTTCCTTGTCCAGTCTATTATTGACGGGCATTTGGGTTGATTCGAGTCTTTGCTATTGTAAACAGTGCCGCAATGAACATACGTGTGCATGTGTCTTTATAATAGCACAATTTATAGTCCTTTGGATATATATACCCAGTAATGGGATTGCTGGGTCAAATGGAATTTCTACTTCTAGGTCCTTGAGGAATCGCCACACTGTCTTCCACAATGGTTGAACTAATTTACACTCCCACCAACAGTGTAAAAGTGTTCCTATTTCTCCACATCCCCTTCAGCATCTGCTGTCTCCAGATTTTTTAACGATTGCCATTCTAACTGGCATGAGATGGTATCTCAGTGTGGTTTTGATTTGCATTTCCCTAATGACCAGTGATGATGAGCATTTTTTCATGTTTCTTGGCCTCATATATGTCTTCTTTTGAAAAGTGTCTGTTCACATCTTTCACCCACTTTTGAATGGGTTTGTTTGTTTTTTTTCTTGTAAATCTGTTTTAGTTCTTTGTAGATTCTGGATATTAGCCCTTTGTCAGATGGGTAGACTGCAAAAATTTTTTCCCATTCTGTTGGCTGCTGGTTCACTCTAATGATTGTTTCTTTTGCTGTACAGAAGCTCTGGAGTTTAATTAGATCCCATTTGTCTATTTTGGCTTTTGTTGCCAATGCTTTTGGTGTTTTAGTCATGAAGTTGTTGCCTATGCCTATGTCCTGAATGGTTTTGCCTAGGTTTTCTTCTAGGGATTTTATGGTGTTAGGTTTTATGTTTAAGTCTTGAATCCATCTGGAGTTAATTTTAGTGTAAGGTATCAGGAAGGGGTCCAGTTTCTGCTTTCTGTACATGACTAGTCAGTTTTTCCAACACTGTTTATTAAACAGGGAATCCTTTCCCCATTGCTTGTTTTTGTCAGGTTTGTCAAAGATCAGATGGTTGTAGATGAGTGGCGTTGCCTCCGAGGCCTCTGTTCTGTTCCATTGGTCTGTATCTCTGTTTTGGTATCAGTACCATGCTGTTTTGATTACTGTAGTCTTGTAGTATAGTTTGAAGTCAGGTAGCATGATGCCTCCAGCTTTGTTCTTTTTGCTTAGAATTGACTTGGCTGTGCGGGCCCTCTTTTGGTTTCATATGAAGTTTAAGGTGTTTTTTTTGCAGTTCTGTGAAGAGGGTCATAGGTAGCTTGTTGGGGATAGCATTGAATCTATAAATTACTTTGAGCAATATGACCATTTTCACAATATTGATTCTTCCTAACCATGAGCATGGAAGGTTTTTCCATCTGTTTGTGTCCTGTCTTATTTCCTTGAGCAGTGGTTTGTAGTTCTCCTTGAAGAGGTCCTTTACATCCTTTGTTAGTTGTATTCCTAGGTATTTTATTCTCTTCGTTGCAATTGTGAATGGCAATTCATTCTTGATTTGTCTCTCTTTAAATCTGTCATTGGTGTATAGGAAGGCTTGTGATTTCTGCACATTGATTTTGTAACCTGAGACTTTGCGGAAGTTGCTTATCAGTTTCAGGAGATTTTGGACTGAGATGATGGGGTCTCCTAAATATACAATCATGTCATCTGCAAATAGAGACAATTTGGCTTTCTCCTTTCCTAATTGAATACCCTTTTTTTAAATCTTTTTCTTGCCTGATTGCTCTGGCTAGAACTTCCAATACTATATTGAATAGGAGTGGTGAGAGAGGGCATCCTTGTCTAGTGCCAGATTTCAAAGGCAATGCTTCCAGTTTTTGCCCATTCAGTATGATATTGGCTGTGGGTTTGTCATAAATAGCGTTTATTATTTTGAGATATGTTCCGTCAATACCTAGTTTATTGAGAATTTTTAGCATGAAGGGCTGTTGAATTTTGTTGCAGGCCTTCTCTGCATCAATTGAGATAATCATGTGGTTTTTGTCTTTGGTATGGTTTATGTGGTGAATTACGTTCATAGACTTGCTTATGTTGAACCAGCCTTGCATCCCTGGGATGAAGCCTAGTTGATCATGATGAATGAGCTTTTTGATGTGCTGTTGCAATCGGTTTGCCACTATTTTATTGAAAATTTTTGCATTATGTTCATCATGGATAGTGACCTGAATTTTTCTTTTCTTGTTGAGTCTGCTGGGTTTTGGTATCAGGATGATGTTGGTCTCATAAAATGATTTGGGAAGGATACCCCCTTTTTGGATCGTTTGGAATATTTTCAGAAGGAGTGGTACAAACTCCTCTTTGTATGTCTGGTAGAATTCAGCTGTGAACCCATCTGGACCTGGGCTTTTTTTAGTTGGTAGGCTATGAATTGATGCCTCAACTTCAGCCCTTGTTATTGGTCCATTCAGGGTTTCAACTTCTTCCTGGTTGAGTCTTGGGAGAGTGCAAGTGTCTAGGAATTTATACATTTCTTCCCGGTTTACTGGTGTACTAGCATAGAGTTGTTTGTAGTAATCTCTGATGGTAGTTTGTATTTCTGTGGAATCAGTGGTGATATCCCCTTTATCATTTTTTATTGCATCTATTTGATTCTTCTGTCTTCTTTTTTATTAATCTGGCTAGTGGGTCTGTTTTGTTCTTTTCAAAAACCAGCTCCTGGATTTGTTGATTTTTTGAAGGGTTTTCTGTGTCTCTGTCTCTTTCACTTCTGCTCTGATCTTAGTTATTTCTTGTCTCCTGCTAGCTTTTGAGTTTTTTTGATCTTGCTCCTCTAGCTCTTTCAATTTTGATGATAGGGTGTTCTAATACGGGCATTTATTGCTATAAATTTTCCTCTAGCCACTGCTTTAAATGTGTCCCAGAGATTTTGGTACGTTCTGTCTTCGTTCTCATTCGTTTCAAAGAACATCTTTATTTCTGCCTTCATTTCATTGTTTATCCAGTCAACATTCAAGAACCAGATGTTTAGTTTCTGTGAAGTTGTGTGGTTCTGAGTTAGTTTCTTAATCCTGAGCTCTAATTTGATTGCACTGTGGTCTGAGAGTCTGTTTGTTATGATTTCCATTCTTTTTGCATTTGCTGAGGAGTGATTTACTTCCAAGTATGTGGTCAATTTTAGAGTAGGTGTGATGTGGTGCTGAGAAGAATGTATATTCTGTGGATTTGGGGTGGAGAGTTCTATAAATGTCTATTAGGTTTGCTTGGTCCAGATCTGAATTCAAGTCCTGGATATCCTTGTTGATTTTCTGTCTTGTTGATCTGTCTAATACTGACAGTGGAGTGTTAAAGTCTCCCACTATTATTGTGTGGGAGTCTAAGTTTCTTTGTAAGTCATTAAGAACTTACCTTATGTATCTGGATGCTCCTGTATTGGCTGCATATATATTTAGGATCATTATCTCTTCTTGTTGCATTGATCCTTTTACCATTATGTAATGCCTTTCTTTGTCTCTTTTGATCTTTGTTGGTTTAAAGTCTATTTTATCAGAGACGAGAATTGCACCTCCTGCTTTTTTGCTCTCCATTTGCTTGGTAAATCTTCCTCCATCCCTTTATTTTGAGCCTGTGTGTATCCTTGCATGTGAGATGGGCTTCCTGGGTACAGCACACCAATGGGTTTTGACTTTTTATCCAATTTGCCAGTCTGTGTCTTTTGACTGGGGCACTTAGCCCATTTATATTTTAGGTTAATATTGTTATGTGTGAATTTGATCGTGCCATTTTGATGCAAGGTGGTTGTTTTTCCCATTAGTTTGCTGTTTCTTCATTGTGTTGATGCTCTATCATTTGATATGTTTTTGGAGTGGCTGGTACTGGTTGTTCCTTTCTATATTTAGTGCTTCTTTCAGGAGCTCTTGTAAGGCATACCTGGTGGTAACGAAACCTCTGAGCAATTGCTTGTTTGTAAAGGATTTTATTTTTCCTTTGCTTATGAAGCTTAGTTTGGCTGGATATGAAATTCTGGGTTGAAAGTTCTTTTCTTTAAGGATGTTGAATGTTGGCCCCCATTCTCTTCTGGTTTGCAGGGTTTCTTTTGAGAGATCTGCTGTGAGTCTGATGGGCTTCCTCTTGTGGGTAACCTGATGTTTCTCTCTGGCTGTTCTTAGCATTTTGTCCTTCCTTTCAACCCTGGTGAATCTGACGATTATGTGCCTTGGGGTTGCTCTTCTTGAGGATTATCTTTGTGGTGTTCTCTGTATTTCCTGGACTTGAGATTTGGCCTGCCTTGCTAGGTTGGGGAAGTTTTCCTGGATAATGTCCTGAAGAGTGTTTTCCAGCTTGGATTCATTCTCTCTATCACATTCAGGTACACCTGTCAAACGTAGAGTAGGTCTTTTCACATAATCCCATATTACTTGGAGGCTTTGTTCATTTCTTTGCACTCTTTTTTCTCTAATCTTTCCTTTTCATTTTATTTCATTGAGTTGATCTTCAGTCTCATATCCTTTCTTCTGCTTGGTTGATTTGGCTATGGAAACATATGTATGCTTCGTGAAGTTCTCTTGTGTTTTTCAGCTCCATCAATTCATTTATATTCTGCTGTAAGCTGTTTATTCTCATTAGCATTTCGTCAAACCTTTTTTCAAGGTTCTTAGTTTCTTTGCGTTGTGTTAGCACATGTTCTTTTATCTCTGAGAAGTTTGTTATTTCCCACCTTCTACAGCCTGTTTCTGTCGGTTAATCAGACTCACTCTCTATCCAGCCTTGTTCCCTTTCTGTTGAGGAGTGTGATCCCTTGGAGGAGGAGAGGCATTCTGGTTTTGGGTGTTTTCATCCTTTTGCGCTGGTTTCTTCCCATCTTTGTGGATTTATCTACCTGTGGCCTTTGTAGTTGTTGACTTTCGGATGGGGTCTCTGAGTGGATGTCCTTTTTGTTGATGATGAAGTTATATCTTTCTGTTTTTTAGTTTTCCTTCTAACAGTCAGGCCCCTCTGCTGTAGGACTGCTGGACTTCTACTCTAGACCCTGCTTGCCCTGGGATCAACTGAGGTGGCTGCAGAACAGTAAGGGTTGCTGCCAGTTTCTTCTGTTATCTTTGTCCCAGAAGGGTACCTGCCAGATGTCAGCCTGAGCTCTCCTTTATGAGGTGTCTGTTTGGGTATATGGGGGTCGTAGAGCTGCTTGAGGAGACAGTCTGTCCCTTATAGGTGCTCAAGTGCTGAGCTGTGAGTTCTGTTGTTCCGTTCAGAGCCGCCAGGCAGGTATGTTTAAGTCTGCTGCAGCAGAACTTATAACTCCTTTTTTTCCCCCAGGTGCTCTGTCCTGGAAGGTGGGGTTTTATTTGTAAGTTCCTGACGTGCTAATGCCTTTTTACAGAGATGCCCTGCCCAGTTAGGAGGTAACCTAGTCACAGTCTGCCAGCAGAGGTGTTGGTGAGCTGCCCTGGGCTCTGCCCAGTTGCTGTGTGAACTTCCTTGCGGTTTTGTTTATGGAGGTATAGTTAGAACTGTCTCAGTAATGGCGGACTGTCTCTGTAATGGCGGACTGCCTTGGTAATGGTGGATTGCCTCGGTAGTGGTGGACTGCCTTGGCAATGGTGAACGCCCTTCCCCCCACAGAGCTGAACCGTCCTGGGTCCAGCTGTGCTTGCTGTGAATCTCTCAATCCAGAGCGTTTCAGATTGCTGGTCTTTGTTGGGGTGGGACCTGCTGAGCCACATCACCTGGCTCCCTGTTTCAGCCCACTTTTTTTCAGTCGAGTGGGTGACTCTGTCTCCCAGGTGTTCCAGGTGCTAGTTAAAATGGCAGCCCTGGTTTGTGTGAGTTTCTGTGCAGAGACCCGCTGCATTGGCTGAAACAATTGTGCTGGAGACTCGTGGTGCTTTTCCGCCCGGGAATCGCCTGGTTTGTGGGCAGTAAAAACTGGTTTGGAAATACAATGATCACTCACCCTCTGCATTCTCACTGGGAACTGCACTCCAGAGCTGTTCCTATTTGACCATCTTGGATTGTCCCTATTTCGAAATTAATTCTCACGAGATTCTTCAAGGCCATCAAAATTTACCAGAAAACTCATTTAAATTATTAGTTTTTGAATTTACATAAGCAGTAGTTGAGTTATGATACCTGAATACAAATGTCCTGATTATTAGGCATATGCTTTAAAGGCCAGTGAGTGAGCTGCAGACCTGGACCTGCCCCTAATTGGATCAGCTGTGATGAATAAACAAACGGTGACTATATAAAAATGAAAACAGGATTACTCTCAAATCCATCTCTAACTTGCTGGACATGTACAACAGATTCTTTCCTTTTAATATTACAGCTATGATAAGATATGGTTTCATTAATTGAAGACACCAAGGCATAAAGATAAAGGTATTAATTTCTGAATGTATGTTCACAGTACTGATAAACACTAAATACTGAATACTAAAATATTTTTAAAGCTCCCTCAACATTCTTATTTTTCAGCTTTTATTCTTCTATTATTATCTCATTTATTTTATTAATTATTGTTGCCTCTGCAACCAGAATGCACTCTTCTGCATTAGTGAAGAATTTTTCCTATGTTCAGTGCTATATCTCTGGTGTCTAAAACAGTGACTAGTACATAGAAAACATTGAATAAATAATTCTTAAATTATTAAATAAGAATAATAAATAGGTTTTCAAATTTTAAGTAAGATTAAACAAAATACCGAAATCACTTTTTTCCTTCCAAAAATTGCTTTAGAGAAGTATTGAACAAATAGCAAGTCTATAAGCATTTAAAAAGCACCTTTTGAGACCTGGCATGTTGGCTCATGCCTGTAATCCCAGTGCTTTGGGAGGCTGAGGTGGGGGATCACTTGAGCCAGGAGTTTGAGACCAGCTTGTACAATATAGCAGGACCATGTCTCTACAAAAATTTTAAAAATGGGTTGGTTGTGGTGGTGTATGCTGCTGGCTTAATTACTTGGCCTGAGGTGGGAACATGCCTCAGCCTGAGTTACAGTAAGCTGTGATCACTCCACTGTATTCCAGCCTGGGTAACAGAGGAAGATCTTGTGCCTAAAAAGAAAAAATAAAATAAAAAACACCGCTTGGTCTCATATTTTAAAAGAGAAACGTTGTAGCTCAGTTCACATCCCACCTTTATTATCTTGTTTCTATTTATTTCACCTGCATTAATAATATTCCAGCCAGAGACCTGTATGATTAAACAGTAAATCAGATCTCTAAGCTTGGGTTGACCTCCAAGCTTACATGGCCTGTATTTCGTCAAGGCTTCTGTCCAGGAGCTTTTTTTTTTTCAATATCCCTAGCCTTCTGCCATCCTAAGGAGTGTTTTATGTGGCAGCACTCCTTTCATCCTCCATGCCTGTATTGCAGTATTATACACTTAGATACAAAGAGATAGATTGCCTAAAAGCACACCTCTAGAACAGAAACACAGGGAAAAGCACACATACAGAGAGGCGTATATGTGCACACAGAAATGGGCCTGCACATATAGGTACACTTATATACAGAGAAACATTTTCAAAGATGAGTGCATACATGCATATACACTCATGGAGCCATAAATACATGCACACAAGTGCTAGTACACTCATTATATCCCCCTCACAGAGATAAATACACACACAGAGGCTGCTTGCAAAGGTATCCTCCCTGCCCCCAACATATAGACAGGGATACCATTCCGGTTTAGCAGAGGCATATCCCCAACAGAGAGCATGTCCCCTCACAAACAAGTATCCTTCCAAAAGATAGGCACTTATTCCAAAGGCATCCATGTCTCATATACACATGCACACATGCGTGTACACACACACACACACAAACACATGGCTTCTTTTAAAAAAAAGTAATACATTGAGAATGGCTGCATTGGATTCTTCAGGAACTGGACAAAGGAGGTAAATAAATAGCAGAAAGGATATAGGAAATGATCCCTGTAACATTATTTACTAATATTGCGACTTAAGAATTTTAACTATTCTGAGCTTCATTTTTTAAATATATAAAATGAGAACTCCTCCACTTACCCATAGGATTGCTGTACAAAATAAATACTAGTTTTTTTTGTCTTTGAAGTCAAATTCTTACTAGTCACATATATATTTGTTTTCAAGTTATTCTCTTTAGATAATCTTTCATTCCAGAATGTGATATAATGTTCAGAATGATAATAAAGGCAGCTCAGCTCTATTGCACTCTTGCTGTGTTCCAGGCACTGTTTTAGGCACTCTGTATACACACTTTTATTTAATCCTCACGGCAACCCTAGCGATTGTAGCCCAAGATTACACAACCAGCAAGAAGTAGATTGGAACCCAGATTTCTAAATACTAACCTCTTCACCACAAAATAAAAGTATTTATCAATTATGTTGATGAATGTAATTACTATTTCAAAGCAAAAATAATGTTATTCCTGAAAATATTAAAAAATTTGTTTCTTCATGAGAAATTAATCAATGTTCAAAGCTTACATGCAGTATTTAAAATCACTAGGTTCTTGTAACACTAGAGTTGTCACTGACTTTTCCCTCTGCCGGGCATTTTGAAAGCAGTTTTTTTTGTTTCATTCACTATGATAATACTGAGAGTAAAAGTAAAAACTTTATATATCAGTTAAGAAAAGAATAATCGATCGACTCTTCTAAATATATTCTCTACATTGATTTCACTGTCTTCGAAAGCAGAGATCTTTCCATCCTCCTTATCACTGAACATGGTGGCATTCACATAGTGAGCTCCCTCCCTAAATATTTGTTAATGAAATACCCAATAGATAAAAGCTATAGCCAAGTGCAGTGGCACGTGCCTTTTGCCCTAGCTTGGGATGCTGAGGTGGGAGGATGATTTGAACCCAGAAATTTGAGGCCAGCCTGGGCAGTTTAGTGAGACCCCATCTCTAAAATAAACATTTAAAACTTATAGACATAAAAAAGTCTTAACAAGCAGTTAATTTATGGAGAAAAAAACAAAAGTAAATGCATGTTGTGCAACTGCTTAAACCTTCTGAACAAGCAGCTAATTGAGACTCCTTGTTTTCCAAAGAGAAATTAGAAAAAAGATACTTATTTAATTTTGTAATTGGGACACATGCTATTTGTAGTAAAAAAGGTAAGGTGCAGAAGTGCTGCCAAGGCCTTGTAATTCTTAGAATCAATACATGATACAAAGACAAAACAGTCTACTGACCTTTTAAAAACTGCTCAGGGTTTTCTATTTATGTAATTTATTTAACACACAAGATTTAAATGTAACAAGTTTTAAATTACTATAATAGATTATAGTAGGCTAAAACCTCTAAGTAATAAAATAACAGAAAGGGACATGCATTACCATCATTCTTTCATTTCTGGATGTAAGGCTTTCTTATGGTTAAGAAGAAAGCATAACTACTTAGATCCATATTTATTTAAATACTGTGATATATCATTGCCTGTTAAGAGTCAACTGGTCCTACAGTTTAATTATTTTCCAAAAGACAGTCTTTCTCATAAAAACAAAATAGAGATTTTTGACAGACACAATTGTTCTTTAGCTGACAATCATGTATAGCAGATCACTAATTTTATAACTTAGGGAGTATTTACAAACATTCTGTTGTAAACAAATTAGATGTGTTTTCTTGCTTTTTTTAAAGGGCTGTACTGGATAACTGACAGATCTAAATGTGCTCCTGGTATAGAATTTGGGCACTTGAACACCCCACTTTTTTCCTAATAGAGCAATTCAAAAACTTACTAATAAAAATCTTGGACCTACCTGCAGACAGACTTTGGTCCATCTTCTTGAAACGCTGAATGGACATCTGTCTATCCAGGCATGTGCCCCAATTAGGCTTCTAATTTTTCCACCAAGAAACATCAACCTCCTTCTTGGTTAACTGTGAAAGCATATGGATCTGCCCTTAATCAGCAAGAAATACTGATTATAAGGTCTTTTTAATGAACATAATCTGTTTTAATATTATATATAATGATTATATACTCTACTAATCTTGTTAGACTTTTACCAGAAACTTAGTTTGCAGCCTATTCAATTCCTCTGTCTACTATAGTCCAAATTCTTCCCTGAGTAATGGTAGACAAATAATGTACTTAAACCAGATGTTTATTCCTGCATTACTATTTGATATTATGTCTTTACTTTTGAAGGATATGACAGTGAGTATGTTTTTAAGAATGCCATCCTTCATACTAGAGAATTTCCTTTAAAAAAGCACAGGGAAGAAAAACTTAATTGACTCTTCACCAAAGTTGTGCTCCTCTGGATGAGAATTAAATGTCATACTTTAGTTAAAATTATGGGCAAATTATTAGTAATTGCAAAGGTAATCATTGATAACATCTATCAACTTCTAACATCACTGTAAAATAGAGGTGTGGAATCTTTTTTTCTATTGAAAATCATTGCTACACAAAAAATTTAAAAAGAACATTCAAGCCAAAAACAATTTAAATATTCTTAAATGTTAACAAGAACACAGAATATCCAAAAATTATAATATTTCTGTTCCAGATTATGGGCATTACAAAGAGCAAACAGAGACACAGCAATATGCTAATATCAAGAGAGTGACAAAAAGAATTCAAGACATTAAAAGAAATTATGGGAGAGAGCCACTCAAGGGAAGGCCAATATTTAAGCTCTTTCTATTAACCTGAGGTGTATGAATCTAAAGTAGTGACTACATTTTGCTGTGTTTTTCAAAGAAGCTAAATTTATGGTACTGTCCTGCCCAATAACCTTTATTGGCCATGCCTGCTAGGTCTTCGGGATCCTCCATGCACAGTTTCCAAATCATCCCCTATTACCCTGTTACCTTAAATTTACCACCAAATTGAATTTCTAAACACACTGTTTTTTATTTTAAACTGTACTTTAAGTTCTGAGGTACATGTGCAGATCTTGCAGGATTGTTGCATAGGTACACACATGCCATGGTGGTTTGCTGCCTCTTTCCCCCCTTACCCTGTCACCAACATCAGGCATTTCTCCCACTGTTAAGCCTCCACAACCTCCCCATCCCCCCACTGTCCCTCCCCTGGCCCCCCAACCCCAACAGACCCCAGTGAACATACTCATTTTCTAACCTCAGTGCCCTCCATCTGCCATTCATTCTACTTTCTGAGAAATGCGCAGAACTCTAAATATTGTCAAACCATGACCCTATTGGGACCATACCAAATGGTCTATATCAAAGTTAGAAGTTCTCAGTATTTTTCCTCCAATCACATTCACTGCTCCCTTTCTCCTTTAATTATAATTGTTTATATGCATCTGCTCCACCAAATAGATTCAGGTAGCACTCATTTCCCTCTTTCTTTTTTTTAAATTGTCTTCCCAGCTTAGCACAATGATTGAATGCCAAATAAATAACTGTTAAGGATTTTTACCAAAAACCACCTCTTTCATGAAAGACATTTGGATCAGCTATTCTCAGTTATTCTGGACTTCATACATGTATTCTGGTGAAGAGCAATTTCATTTTAAAGAGATGTAATATTTCATGATCAAATGAAGTAACTGCTTTCCTCAAAAAGAAAAAATGCTGGATTGGGTGCAGTGGCTCACATTGGTAATCCCAGCACTTTGGAAGGCCTTGGTGGGAGGATTGCTTGAGCCCAGATTTGAGACCAACCTGGGCAACATAGTGAAACTCTGTTTATACAAAAAATACAAAATTAGCCAAACATGGTGACGTGCACCTGTGGTTCCAGGTTACTTGGGAGGTTGAGGTGGGAGGATTGCTTGAGCCACGGAGGTTGAGGCTGCAGTGAGCCATGATCACATCACTGCACGCCACTCTGGGGGACAGAGCAAGACCCTGTCTCAAAAAAAAACTGTAAAACAATTTACGATTATAGTCTTCATTCTGTACTCTAGAAATTCTTGAATCAGAGAATTTCTGAAATCAGAAAATTCTAAAGTGGTCAAAGTCTTTAGGCTTACCTTTAAACTGTCAGTTCCTTCTGAATACTGCAGGTGTCTTCATCCTTTCCACATGCTGCAATCAGTATTTATGATAAGAATTTCCAAGGACTTATTTGGGCCGCAGTTGACAAGGCTGTTTTATAATACAAGGAGCACTGGACTGGAAGTTAGCAGATTAGGTTTTTGCTCTGACTCTACAAGTTACAATCAGAGGAATTTCTCTTTCTTAGTCAGTAAAATGAGAGATTTTGAAAGTATTCGTTATTTCCAAATCGATGAGGGGTTTTGAAAAGATCAATTATTTCCAAATTTTGTTGTTTGGAACAAAATTCTAGGGCAAATAGCATGGGATGTTAGTTCAAATGGACCTCCTCTGCTTTCTAACATCACTGTCCCCCTATAGCTTTATTTGTTCATACTAATATCCTAAACACTGAAAATAATTTAAGAATAAAATATCTAATATAAATATACAAAGAGGTACATTTTTCTTTCAAAATCATAAACCAACTGTATAAACAAAGACTTTGTTTCAGCTCTACTGTAATCTTGTTAACAGTAATCTTGTTAACAGTATGGCTTATGTTAACTAAATATGTTAAAAAGAAAAAGTTTAGTCAAGAGCAAATCATCTAACAAATATGGACCTAAAGTAAATCTCTCTAAGGAACAAACCAGATAGATTTAACAAATGAAATGAAAGGCAGAAATATTGGGCCTGCTCAAACTTAAGTGAATGTATCAAAAGCCAAGACTGAAAAGAACGTAACTGTTAGGAATATGTTTAGCCATCTCTGCAGGATTAGTTAATAAGATAACTTAAATGCCACCCAAAGTGATTCTTCAGATAGTTGATAGCAATTGTTAAGGAAAAGAGTTAGTAGGGCTGGGCATGGTGGCTCATGCCTGTAATCCCAACACTTTGGGATGTCAAGGTGGGCTGATCACCTGAGGTCAGGAGTTTGAGACCAGCCTGGACAACATGGTGAATCCCCATCTCTACTAAAAATACAAAAATTAGTTGGACATGATGGCGGGTGCCTGTAATCCCAGCTACTTGGGAGCTGAGGCAAGAGAATCGCTTGAACCGAGGCAGCGGATGTTACAGTGAGCCAAGATCGTGTCGTTATACTCCAGCATGGGCAACAGAGGGAGACTCCATCTCAAAAGAAAGAAAGAAAGAAAAATTTGTAGCAGTTGCTAGGAACAAAAGGTAAAAATGCTGGTTTAACAACTGGTACTGTAAAATCACAGTCTAGAGACGCATTAACATACTGCCATTCTAAGTCACGCATGAGAAACTACAAAATACCCATTTCAAACTCTCTCAGGATATATTGGATGACAAAACTTAGCCATTGTTCAAATTTATCTAATGAACAGCTGCTCTAGCTGTTGGAATACATTTTCTAGACATGAAGTCTACCCCTAATATTCTACAGATGCCAAATACTAGCCCATTTGTGCCAGTCCCATCAGGGAAGAGAGTATCATATAGTACATAAGTGGGGGGAAAGCTATGTGGGGCAAGAGAATGATAGCAAAACAATTAGAAGACTAAATACTAGTGAAGTAATAGTGAAATCTAAAGAAATTTTGGCTGGCTCAAACTTGTAAGTTTAAACCTATTTTCCTGTAGGAAAAAAGTTATAAATGACAGTAGATTACTAGGTGAAAAGAAAGGATTTTTCAACCAAGTGATGATAAAATCAGTTTTGTAAGCTCCATAATAGCTTTCAAAAACATCTATTATAAAGTGAAAAACATTTAAATATCCATAAATGTTTGAATTTGTTCAATAGACATACAAATGGATAAAGGGTATATAAAAGAGGCCTCAGAAAACATGGTGAATTCATTTGATAACAAAGTATTGACTGTGGTACCTTTCTTCTATGGCACTCTTTGGTTGACATGTGATGCGTTGTTTTAGATTATTTCCTCAGTAGAAACAAGTACCTCATCCGTCACTTTATAGATGGATTCATTAATCACTATTGCCATTTCTACTTAATTTAATTATGTCTTTTATTTGAGAAGATTGAAGTCCACAGTTCATAAAACCTCTGTTTTAGTAGCATGTATGTTTGAATAAATAAGTATTTATGAAAGATTCTAGTTTCTTTGATGCAAAAGTTCAAATACTAATACAATAATTAAATCTTCATACTTTAAACATTTTACTGCATATATTTTGGCATAAAATTATGGCTATATTAGGGTAAAGGTGTACTTTTACTCTACATGTTACTTTACTGTTCTTAACATAAAAACCTTTAAATTTTTTTCAGTATAGAACCAGAATTTAGAAAATAAAGTTGTTTTTAGAATGCTTAATTAAAATATAAGAGTAACGTCAACTTTTTTCTTTTTTTGGCCTGTGTTTTATATTTATTTTATTAATATACTTCTCTATATCATAGAATTCTATTTTAAAATAAATTGAATTACTTTAGTTGTGTAAAAATGTTTGAGTAAAAACTTTGAAGTTCTTAAAAAGTTGACTGAAAACTTGTTTTGTAATTGGTGTCTTTAGATCCGAAGGCAGAAACCAGGTTATATATCACAGTCAATGACTTTGAATTTCATGTCTATAATCGTTCGGATCTTTATGGACGCCTTCAAGAGCTGTTTGGTTTGGAGCCAACAATAATTCCACCCAAGAAAGAAGATGATAAAACACGGGAAAATGGAAGAACAAGAACCCAATCAAAAATTGAAAGGTTCAGTGTCATACTTGAATTTTATTAATCTCTAGCATTTAAACATTTGCCTTTATTAGAATATCATTGAGGCTCTGCACCTAATCAGAGTATAATGTTACTTTGCATATTAACTCAAACTTTTAGTAACATAAATAATTATATAAATATTTTAGAAATTGAGATAATATGGAATGTGTAATCAAAAAAAGTTCTGTTCTATTCCCTGCACACTAATCCTACTTGTCTCCATATTAATAACTACTATTATCAATTTAGCTTTTATCCTTTTGAATGTATGTACGTAAACATACACATACATATTTAAGGTACATATATAAATATATGATTTTGTTCTGTGTGTTTCTAAACATTTATGTTTAGAATACGTACCTCATATAGTGTGTACTGTTCTGTAATTTGCTTTTTATTCAGCAGTTTGTAAGATCATTTTGTATTTGTATATGTAAGTCTGCTTTTAAAAACACATATCTGTTGTATATGTAGGTCTACCTACAAAAATATTCTAGAACAGGATCAGCAAACTTGGACCTGTAACACAAGTCTAGCCCACTGCCTGTTTTGTAAATAGAGTTTGATTGGGCCAGAGCCAAACCCATTTATTTGTATATTATTTATCTATTTGGTGAATTGCTGTGAAATTTTCATTTCTTAATATTTTTGTACTTTGTATATGGCCAGCTTTCTTACTCTTGGCTTATTGTTTTCATTTCATTAAGGGAAAATTAATTGGCACAAGGCATTTGGGTGAAGGAAGGAAGAGGAACAACTGGATTGTTTTCAGAAGTGCTTAAAACAGTAGAAAATCACCAAAGGGACTTGTACCTTAGTCATTTATGTTTTAATAACAACTTTGGCTGTCTTATAAAATGTCATATAGTTACATAATGGACAAAATGGTAGATGTAATGATGGCATATCATCCCTTATAGTTTTGTCATTCTAAAAACATAGTTTTGTTATTATAGCTTGTCCATCTAAAAGTTGATATGATAGAGTGCTCCAGTAGACAGCTTTAGGAACGTTAGTATTCCTTCAGATGATCACTGCTCTGTTTACTGAAGTAGTCATTAGATGCATTTGGAAAGGTACAGCTGATATTAATAATATAGTCAGGAAGTGAACTATGTCCCCTTCAGTTATTTTTTTTTCTTATTCATGTCAGTTTTATTTTTTTCTTGTTAGAGTTAAAGTAAAAACAGAATCCCAAGATCCCACATCTTCATGGAGATCACTTATTCCAGTCATAAAGGTCAATGTGAGCACAGTAAGTAAATTCTACTATAATTACTGTTTCATGGGGTAGTAATGTAGAACTTTTAATTTTTGCAAATGTGATTTTAATGTAAGAAAATTAAATAATTTTGTTTTTTTTTAGTTCCTATGTCTGTAAAGTGTGAGGGAAATAATTATTTTAACATCAATACTGTTTTCTGACAAATTTGTGTTTAAATTTAAGTACTTAAATTTTCTTTTAAGTACTGGTTTAAATTGACCAATGGAATAATTTAAATAGCACATACTCCGAAAGTAGAATCATTTAGCCATTGTTTGAAAATGTTATAGTTTAGCTAAAGAAAGAAATATGGCCAGAATAGCATGATATAATATCTCTTACCCTTTTTTTTTTTAGGGACGTTTGGCCTTTGGAAATCATTACCAACCACAAACTCTGTGCATCAATTTTGATGATGCTTTCTTAACTTATACTACAAAACCACCTTCAAGTCATCTTGACCAGTTCATGCATATTGTGAAAGGAAAACTTGAAAATGTTCGAGTCATGCTTGTTCCTAGTCCAAGATATGTTGGTCTTCAAAATGATGAGTAAGAAAATCTTATAAAAATAATAAAAAAACTTATTATAGCTAATATAGATACAGCTAGAACCTTTAACATCTTTTTAATTTTTTTGCTACAAATGGTACAAAAATTAGTATATTTCTCTATTAAAGCAGTTAACCGTGTAGTCCTTCTTTATAGGATAAATGGATATGCTATCCAGTGATAAACTCTAATTTTAAATATTTTTTCTGCATGATTATAACTATAATTTTTTTACCCTTTTCTCTTAATTGTATTTTGGAAACTTATTTTGGGCAATTAGCTCCTGTTTGTATGTTAGGAGTTACACATTACAGGTAGGTTTTTGTTTCTAGAAGACATGAATAAAGAGTAAATTGAGGCTGGGTGCAGTGGCTCACACCTGTAATCTTAGTACTTTGGGAGGCTGAGGTGGGTAGATTGCCTGTGCTTAGGAGTTCGAGACCAGCCTGGGCAATACGGGGAAACCCCGTCTCTACTAAAACATACAAAAGAAATTAGCTGGGTGTGGCAGTGTGCGCCTGTAGTCCCAGCTACTTGGGAGGCTGAGGCAGGAGAATTGCTCGAACCCTGGAGGCAAAGGTTGCAGTGAGCCGAGATCGCACCATTGCACTCCAGCCTGGGCGACAGATCAAGACTCTGTCTCTAAAAAAAGAGTAAGCTGAATAGTTTCATTAGGGTGGAATACCATTTTGAGTTCGTAAAAGTTGAAAATTGAATTGAAATTACTCTTGAAAAATTTGGTGAGGTTTAGATGGTACAGTTTTGAGACCCATGTGACATTTCTTTAAGTTCTAAACTGTCAGTTTTCCATCTAACTTTGCAGATTTTTTTTTCCTTCAGTGAAGTAGCTGTTTGTATTTTTTAAGACTCATTATAGGAATGATGTACACTCACTTAGTGTGGTGGGGTGCTAAGTGGGAGAATGATGGGCTCTTGTGATTTTTATGTTTTTTTCTCAATTTTTTTGTGTGTGTAACAGATACTCCGGTTGGATTTATGTAGTTTAAGTGTTCATATGGAGAGTTTCAGTATGGTGTCTCAGCTTTTATCTTTGTGTGTAGGCATCTTATGAGGCTATATTTGAAACATGATTATTCCTTTTTAGTTCTAACTCTTGGCTGGCCTAGTGTTAGATTTTTCCAGGACTTGGCTAGAAATAGAGAGGGTTTTTCCTTTATGAGTATCATGATGACCTTGGCTTTAGATCATGGACTTGGTTAAGCAACTTCTGGAATGTGGACTGTGCATACAAATCTGTGCGAGTAAAGGAATAATACTGAATACATTGGGATTTTTTGGGAAAAATTATAGAGAGTAAGACGGAAAACTGTCTTGCTATTAATAATTTGTGTAAAAAGATTTAAAATTGTATTTTTCACTCATTAAAAGTAAGTGTGGAGATTACATGATGAGATTAAACATTAACCTTTGTGATTTAATACCTATTTAGAAAAAAATTGCTGTTTTTGCATTTAATATTATCTAATGATTGAGAAGTTAATTTTGATATGCAAGAAGATACCGTGATGTGTGACAAAGAGAAAAGTTGTTTAATCAAAGCAAGCAAAGATTGATGGTTTGTGGGAAATTATTGATGGTAGAAAAATGTTCATTCCAGAGTTAGAGTTCATGATGTTTGCTTTAGATTTATTTCAAGTTGATTAAATATTTGTGAAAATACATAATGTGAAGAAAAAAATGACATTTTTTCTAGATGATTTTGAATGCTTACAGTTTATTATACAGATAGATAAAATGATACTTATTATTTAGTTTTTAGTGTTATTAATATAAAATCATCAAATTTTATTTTAGTTTTGTTGTAGAATGTAGAATATTATTTTATTCCAGTGATCATCTATTGTATTTAAACTTTGTTTTAAATCAGTTTCTCTTATTCAAAAATGAAGGAAAAACATAAAACCAAATTTTTTCTTCCCCAATTTTTTTTTTCTTGAACTAATTTACTGATAAATTTTCAGTATCATTTTATTATTGAGTCTAATATAGAATAGAACTATGGAATAATTTGTTAGTATGGTTATTCGTGTGAAAGATGTTTTTCTCTCTTTTCAGGATGTTACTTGTTATATACTTTTTAGTTTTTTTTTTCTTTTTGTTTTCACCTATTGCAACCATTAACTAGTATACTGAACATTTTATATTCTGGAGATTTGTTTAGTTTGCTTTCTCCTCCACCTTTTTATAGACCACCGAGATTAATGGGAGAAGGTTTTGTGGTGATGCAGTCAAATGATGTTGACATCTACTACTACATGGATGAGCCAGGTATTGTTGTTTTGTTGCTATTTTTTTAAATGTGACAGAGTCTCACTCTGTCACACAGGCTGGAATGCAGTGGTATGATCATAGCTCACTATACCCTTGACCTTCCAGGCTCAAGCAATCCTTCTGCCTCAGCCTCTTGAGTTGCTAGGATGACAGAAATATGCCATCATGCCTGACTAATTTTTAAAGTTTTTGAGGAGACGGTATTTCGCTATGTTGTCCAGGCCGATGTCAAATTCCTGGCCTCAAGTGGTCCTCCTGCCTCATTCTTCCAAAGTGCTGGGATTGTAGGCGTGAGCCCACAGTACCTGACCTGTTTTTTTTTTTAAAAAGTATGTTTCATAGCTACAATTCTATTTCTTCTATGAAATGCTGATATCTAGTAATATTTTAAATCTTCTTGCTTAGGCATCAGGAAATGGTAAATGTAGGTATGAGTGAAAACATCTGAAAAATATCTGTGTTGTTTCTCAAAACTTGAATATTAATTTAGTATTATGGACTAAAATAGAACATTATTTTTTTCAAATTCGGTTTTCATAGATATACCTCAAAAATTGAGAATGCAGATGATCATGAGTGAAAACCTTTAAAGAATAGAGTGATAGTTAAGGTAGTTTATCTTACCTTAGAAACTTAGTATGTTAAATTTGAGACTTAAAGTTTAAAGATTGAAATCCATTTAGTTAAAATTCTTGACAGGTGGCTTCCATTTTATAAAAGTATCTAAGCATTGGATTTTAAGCTCTTTTTTCATACTTCTTCTCTTTTTATACCTTTCAGAGTATAAAAGTATTTAAGGTCAAAGTATTTTGAAAGTAAAGCTAGGTTGTTATTTGCCTTTTCACCCTGCTGACATTTGCGCTAATGGTACAGAGCAATGGTGGGTAAAACTGTTGTTGCTTTAACACTAATCAAGGCAGTGGTTCCTAATTGTACTAGTAGTCATTGAATTTTTCAACTGCCACATTCACAGTAAGACAAAATGTCAATGTCACATAAAAATTTCCTTGGTTAAACAATAGAAATTATTTATTTTATCAAATGTTGACCTTTAAGTAAAATGTTTTTAATATCTGGTGTGAGAAAATGGGAATTACACATAAAGCAGTTTTGCTGTGTACCAAAATATTCTGGTGTCTTGAGGAAAAGCATGATTGAGTTTCAAGCTGTACTAATTGCTTATTTTTTTTTTTTTTGTTTTCCATGGAGTACCAGTTTTATTTGAAAGAGAAATTAGAGACAAACTGTGATTCTGAGCTTTCTTGTGAAAATGAGAACTTTGGAAAATTTGAGTCTGCTGTTACGAGCTTGACAGCATCCCAATAGTTAACAGCTTTTATGATGATACTACCAATGATAAAGCAAGTGTGATGTTATTAAATGTTTAGTAATGAAATTGATCAACATTTAGAAAAAAATCTGCATTACTCAGTGAACTGGTATTTCCCGAACGAGCAGTGCATGATGTTATAAAAATCATGCATAGATTAAAAAATGTATTCAAAGTGCAAGATAAAGCAGTAGATTTTAAGATAACAGGGTATGAAAGGTTTAGTGATATAGCTTCAGATTCCACGTTGCAATTAACCTTTAAGAAATTTTCACTTGTTGAATTTTGGGGTAGTATCAAAGAAGAGTATCAAATTATCTGAAAAAGCTATTAAAATACTTCCCGCTTTTCTATCTATATATATGTATAAGGCCAGATCTTTTCCAAATCCTTGAATAACAGATTGAATGCCGAAATAGCTATGAGAATCCACTTGTTTTCTGTTAAGCTGGATATTGTAGATTTGCCAAAAAAACCTCTAATATGTCTCACTAAATTACTTTGTTTTAGAAAATATAGTTATTCTTCATTAAAAATGAGATTAAAATTGTATTTATTTTTTATATATTACATGCTATATTTAATTACATTAAATATTTTATTGTGTCAACATGAATTTATTTTTAAAATAATATTTTTAAAAATCACTAAATTTTAATTTTGAGCACAGTATTTTTGATAGGCATAATACAATATAAGAAAAACCTCTTTTGGGTTCTCAGTAATTTTTAAGAGTGTGAAGGTTTTCTGAGACCAAAAAATGTTGGAACTGCTGATCTAAGGAAACTTTCTAATATTCATTTAAAATAACTGCCTTTATATTGTATGTTTTGGAATATAGGACTTGTTCCGGAAGAAACAGAAGAAAATATTGAAGGAGAAATGAGCAGTGAGGATTGCAAATTACAAGACTTGCCTCCATGTTGGGGACTGGATATAGTTTGTGGTAAAGGAACAGATTTTAATTATGGACCATGGGCCGATAGGCAGAGGTACTTGAACATATTATACTTCTAACAAGTCTTCTAGATGTCTTGAGATGCCTATAATTTTAAATAAAGACTAGCTTAAAATTTTTATAAACTGTTTTATACTGGCAGAGGAAGATATCACTGAACATTTTGATCTACATAATAACTTGCTTGTGGTTTCTCCGCAAGCAAGTTTTTCAACAATGATTTCTTTGTTGATCCCCTACTATATGCCAGACATTGTTGGCACTATGGGAATTCAGAAATAAAAGACATGTATCTTTCACTTTTAGTGGGGAAGAAAAAAACCAAAAGACTAATATTAGGTGCTATAATGGAGGTAAATAAAGGGTCTTGATGAAGAACTTAGAAAAGTACTGTGCTAATTTGCTAGTGCTGCCATAATAAAGTATCACTAATAATGTGGCTTAAGCAACAGAAATTTATTTTTTCACAATTCTAGAGTCTAAGAAGTCCTCCAACAAGATGGTGGCATGGTTGGTTCCCTCTGAGGGCTATGAGGGAAGGATGTGTTCTAGGCCTCTCTCCTTGGCTTTTGGATGGCTGCTGTTTTCCAGTGTCTTCATGTGGTCTTTTCCTTGTGCAGTTCTGTGTCTAGATCATACTGTCCAGTCATATTGGATTAGGACAGCATATTCTAATGACCTCATTTTAACTTAATTACCCTTCTGAAGGTCCCCATCTCCAAATATAGTCCCATTGGGAGGTACTGGGGGTTAGGACTTCAGCATTTAGATTTTAGGGGTTAGGACTTCAACATATGAATTTTTAGGTTACTTGGTATTCCTAGTATATAGTATACAGTATATAATGTATATTAAAGTTTAGGGGAGAGAAGAATTGGGAAAGGGTTTTTGGTTGAGATAACACGTAAATTAAGTTTTGAAAGACAAGTGAGAATTAGCTAGGGAAAGAGGAGGGTGAATCATTGAGGCAAAGGAAGTGTTTTATAAATTCATGAGGACAGTAGAGAATTGTCCTATATAGTCTATAGTAGTTAAGAAGTATAGATTTTATAATGGAGGTAATGTCTATTAAGTCATTTTATTAATTTTAAAGTAGTTTTAATTTTTAATATATTATGAACGTTTTTCTACTTGAATTTTAAACAAAGGGGACATTTACCATTGATTATGAGGGGGCATCTCAGTTTTTATGTACAAAATTAGACATTGCTTAAAATTAGTTTAGTTCTTCTATTCCTTAACTAGCTTTTTTGAATAGAGAAATACAAGCCAAGTCATTTACTTGAGCAGATATTATAAGGCCATTGATAGATTAATGAAAGAGTGCTGATACTGACTTGATGTATTGACTTTTAAAATGCTTTTTAGGAAAGTGCTGTCTAGCTAGCATTATTAGAATAATTATATATTTGTCAAGTAGCATATTGTATTAATCTTGGTTTATCTGTAGTATATAGGAATACCTGCCTCATTAAGTAGCTAACCAACAATTACATGGTAAATGAATAAGCTTGTTATTTGAAAATTCTTGCATTATGCTAAAACAATACTTCATTAAATTCTGCATTAGGTCATTTGTTAAACTTTAAAGTAAACAGAGCATAAAATTTCAGGTTAGAAAGAAAATACTTTTCACATTATTGAAATTAAATTTTCCTCTTGTAAGTCATGCTATATTTGACCTGCAGGAGTTGAAAATGAGAGATTTTACATTTCATTAAGTAATAGAGCTACATCTATTTAAACTCTATTCAGAAATCTCAAGAAAAGTATTTTGTTTGGTTGGCAGAACAGTTATGTATTGTTTGAGGAAAAAAATTAATGCTTTAACATAGGCCCATGAAATATGTTTGCGTTTTTTAGCACTTGAGTAAAGTGTGATTTTTCTTTTTTTTTTTTTCCCCCATTTATTTATTTTATTGCATTTTTAGGTTTTGGGGTACATATGAAGAACATGCAAGATTGTTGCATAGGTACACACCTGGCAGTGTGATATACTGCCTTCCTCCCCATCACCTACATCTGGCATCTCTCCCCTTCTTAAACTATTTTTAATTTTATTGTGTATTTTTAATAAGTATGGGGGTATTTTTACACAAAAACCCAAACTAAAATGCAATGGAGAAATGACACTGAAGATGGAAATTTGCTTTAACAACTCCTTTCAAGTAGATTTTTTTACTGCCAGGAGAGAAGAGCAGTGCATTTCTAACCTGGACTTTAAAAAACCACTCAGGTTTATTTAAAAAGAAAAAAAAATGTATTTTTCACATGTATTTAATTCACTAATGTGAGCAGTATTTGTCTTTTCATTTATATGTTCAAATGGTCTTACGTAGCTATTTCTTCTTCTTCCCTGTATTGAATTTCTGCACAAATATGAACTGTAATCAGCAATGAATAGTAAGGTCAGTTTTCTTAGCAGCCATCTATTAACATAAGACATACAGAAGGAAATCTCAGCTGTTTTGATACTGGATAATTCACTCAGCATTGTGGGGAGTTACTGATTTCTGACAGCATGGTTTTAGCCTATAGATTTTATAATCATAACATGATCTTAGTGTCTAGGTTTTGATGTCATTTCTACTACCTTTACATGATTGAATATTGAAGATATTATTCAGCTTTTACTTCTTATTTTCTTTTTATGAATTAGAATACTGATTTTGGTCCTTATCAGAGGTAATTTTGTTTGAATAACATGTCATTATGCTTTCTACCTCCTTATGTAGAGATTGTTTATGGAAGTTTTTCTTTCCACCTGATTATCAAGTTCTGAAAGTTTCTGAAATTGCACAGCCTGGGAGACCAAGACAGATCCTTGCTTTTGAATTACGAATGAATATTATTGCAGATGCTACAATTGACTTGCTGTTTACCAAAAATAGGGTAATTATCATAATAATATAGTAGAAAATAGTGTTTAAAATTTGAACATTTTTTTTCAGAGTTTTTTTTTCTGATGACTAGTCCCATACTAGGATTAATTTTATGAGCTATTTTCCTTTCAAATAATTGTATGTATTTTACTTTCATTGTAATTTTATTAAATGTCAAATAATGGAAAGAAATTAATAGTAATAGACCTTCAGGCTATATTCTGGCTCATTTTCTCCTTTATATCTGGCTAAGTTGTTTTAGTATATTTTTGGTAAAAATTTCAACTTTTATTCTTAGAACTTTTAATACTTATTTAACATCATCAATAATTTCTTCTGTGATAATAACTGAAAAGTAAAGATGGGAGAATAATTATAATTAATGTTTTATATGAATTAATTTTTTCTTTTGGTAGGAAACAAATGCTGTACATGTAAATGTAGGAGCTGGCTCATACTTAGAAATTAATATTCCAATGACAGTTGAAGAAAATGGTAAGCTGCAACAGTTACTTTTTTAAATGATTAAAGAAATAATTATAAATAATACAGTTTGTTATCATTTTAGATTAACATTAATAAAGTTTTCTATTTCAGTTTTTTATTTTGATGTGCTTGTAGTCATTAAGGGGAAATATTATGTAATTATTTGAGCATTTAGAGAGAAGGGAAACATTTTCTAATCAAGTTCAGTCTTATAATTATATGCTTTTGTTATATCCTATGCATCTATTTTGTAGGATTGAGCATAATTTACTTAATGTGTAGTTTTCCAGTTAGACTGGTGCACTATGAGAGTAGGTGCTGTTTTGTTCTTTAGTGTATTCTCAGTGCTGAACCCTGTACCTGACATTTGGGCAGTACTTGATTGGATGAATACAAGGCTTGGTTTTAGGTTATATTGTTAGTAGATTTTGTCAGGGAGTAAGCTGTGTACTTTAAGTAGCATAACTTTAATAAATCAGAACATTTCTCAATAAAAATGTTAGTATCATCTGAGCTGAGATGGTCTAAGTTCATTATGCATTTGAAATATGGGCACTGACACAGTAATTTGAATAAATACTGTTAAATTTATCAAATTGTTATAACTTCATTTTGCCTTCTTATTTCTATATTCTTATTACATTTGTAATTGAGAGCAGTTAAGATGAAATTCTGCTTTATTTACTTTATTGAGAGTAAAGAGTAGCAACTTGCCAGCATTTTAAATTAGTTATCATCAGTGTTTCTGTTGCTAAGTATACTTCATTTTTGTGTAATTCTTAGCTCTTATTTTTTGGTTCTGTCACTTATTTTGCTGCTGTACGAGGAAAATAGGCAGAGGGTTGACTACATTGATTAGTTTACCTGAAGTGGTACCATTCAGGACTGCCTACTTAGATAATCAGTTGAAAAAGTGACTGTGAATTGCATAGTGTATCTTTTTCCCATAACTTTGGGGCTATTTTAATGAAGAACTAACCCTTATCTAGTTTATAAAAAACAATCTTACTAAGGCTTGAAGGAGATGCTTGAGATTGTCTAGGACTGCTCATTCAGAGTATGTAGTTGGAAAGAAGCATCTTTTAGAAAAGCATTACTTACAGGTGTATGATGGTGTATAAAGGCAGTTGGGAGTTGTACAAAACTGATAATATTTCAGATAAGGAAGTGTTTCCACCTTTTCACAACTGATGATGCACATAGGAAATAGCATTTTTACTGTTTTATGCTGTATTATATATACAAATACGGGTACACTGGAGTAAAGGGATCACCTGAGGATTGAGGGATTAATATCTTGAGCATATCTATTATAAATTTGTGGCAAGTACCACAGAATACTTGTTGTGTAACTCTTGAGTTAAGTGTTTAAGGAAAGCCCAGTTAGGGTTTGAGTATAGAGGTTAGGTGGCTTTTAAGATGACTGTCAGTGGGAAGATGGACTTAGGTGTCAGGCAAGAACAGTATATAACAAATAAATTTAAAACTTTTTAGAGATTCAGGTATTTGAAAAAAAAAAAAAATGCCCAGAGCAGGATGCAGGATGCAGGATGCATGTGGAACTAGGCATGTAATAGTGACCACAGAAGTAGTGTTCGTAGAAAGATTACTTTAAGAAAGGAAATGCAATACACTAAACGATTCAGCTTTTGTTGAGAATGGGCTATATTGCTGAGAAACTGTCATTACTTGAGGAGAATAGCTGTTATTCAGTAATTGTCATTATTTGAGGAGTAGTTGAAAATGTTGAAAATATGTACCCTTGAGTCAGTGGAAGAAGAAAAAGAGTTGTCTTCTGTAACCAAAAACTATTGTTTAAAGAATAAACTCGTAGTTTTTCAAACTACAAAGGAAAGCAAAATGAGAATAGATATTATATGGAGTTGGAACTTTGTTCCTTTAGAGCAGCCTATATGAGAATGATCACCTATTAAGTTAGCAAGCCCCCTCTCACTGAGGTGTGTTTAAATAGTGACTACCAATTTTCAAGGATTCCTAATTTGGGTGTTGATAGGAGTTGGCTCCAGTCCAAATATGTTTCACTTTGTAATTTTTTTTCCTGGTTCTTAATTTTTATGTTTGTATTATTAGGTTATACTCCTGCTATTAAAGGACAACTCTTACATGTGGATGCCACTACCAGCATGCAATATCGGACTCTTCTAGAAGCAGAAATGTTAGCAGTAAGTCTGTATATGAGGATATACATACTTGTATGAAAAATACATTTGATTTTAATTTACTTATATAAAGCTTAAGTAATCAGGAAATCGTCAAATGACTCATCTTCTAGTTCAAGAATAGCCAGATGCTCTTGACCCTGTCCTAGGGAAGAGTAGTGGATTCCCAGTGCTGTGGACTCCTGTTGGCACCTCTCTCTCGCTCTGCTTCTAATATAAGGGAAGTGAATAAAAGGCAATGATACATATGTTTTTGTCCTGTAAAATATGAGAAATTGTTAGAATATTGTTTTTAAAGTTTGTTAGGTGGCTGTACTAAATCTCTTCTAAGTTTTAAGTAAGGTAATTCTTTAATATATGTTTTCTAGCCCCACTGGATTGCTTTCCCAGGGCTTAAATAATGTAATTTATTGTGCCTTTTACTTGCTGAGTAAGGTAAAGGGAAGAAAATCTTACTGATACCCTGGATTGTTCCATATTAGAAAGAGAAACAATATGGAAATGCCAGTGATTAAAATTGCAGATTGAGACTCATTAATCAAGCAGATTATTGTTAGTTATTATTACTATCAGGGACAACACTACTAACAATCACAAAAGCCACTATGTAAAATGGTTAATATGCAGAGATTCTTTCATATAAGATGGTACCATTAAGTTCTTAATTACTTGTCTTAAGCATTTTACACATATGTAAATTGAGACAAAAATTTTGCAATTTCCAAGAATATATCAAATACCATAAGTATATTTTAAACTGTGATATTCAGTATTTTAATGAATTCTTCATCTACTGCTGATAAATAGTGCTGTGTGACAATGCTGTTTCTAGGCAGGCAGCTTTTGCTTTTGCAGAAATGCCAGACTGGGCTGTTCATGGTGACTTACACCTGTAATCCCAGCACTTTGGGAGGCCAAGGAAGCCTGACCACTTGAGGTCAGGAGTTCGAGACCAGCCTGGCCAACATGGCAAAGCTCTGCCTCTACTAAAATACAAAAATTAGACAGGTGTGATAGCATGTGTGCCTGTGATCCCAGCTACTCGGGAGGCTGAGGCACAAGAATTGCCTGAACCTGGGGAGTCTGAGGTTGTGGTGAGGTGAGATTGTGCCACTACACTCTAGCCTGGGCAATAGAGTGAGATTCTGTCTCAAAGAAAAAAAAAGAGGAGAAGAAATGCCAAACTGCAGAAATACTAATGTCACTTTTGTGACAGTATGCATTGCACTCTATCTTCCTTCACACTGAGCCTATCTCTTAACAGATGAGGCTTAAGGAGAAATTAGGGATGTTAGCTGTTACCCAATTGGTTTATCTGAAGTAGGGTATCAACACTGTAGCCTGATTTGGTTTTTTTTGAAAGTTTTTTGACCACATCTTGGCTTAATATTTCAAGGAGCTAGATGTAGCCATGTATATTGACCTACAGCCACAACGATATTAAAATCTCAAAGGTACCTTCTGTTCAGCTCAGTAGGAAAATAAGTTTTAATTACTCACTAGTGTGTGTGATTTCATTTCTAATGCTGTTCACACAGTGTCACATTTAAAGCTCTAATACTTTTACCTGACATTTGTTTTGCAGTTCCACATCAATGCCAGTTACCCCCGAATATGGAACATGCCACAGACATGGCAGTGCGAATTAGAGGTTTATAAAGCCACCTACCACTTCATTTTTGCACAGAAAAATTTCTTTACAGGTAATTTTCTAATAGGTATAAATACAGTGAGATTTATTTGTTTATATTTGGTAAGTTTTAAGTTCAACATAGGGATAGGATGACATGATTCAAACTTTTTTTAACATTTCATTTTGGGCTGAAAATATCAAAGAGAAAATTTAAATATAGACACTTTGCATTCTTTTCTAATCTAAACAAGAAAATATAAACCCCCAATTGAGCTTAGAAGGAGATGAAAGAACTCAGTTTAGGCTGGTGCTTTGTATCAGTCTATTTAGGGGGTAGAATAGAGACGATGAATCAATTTCTCTCTCTTCCCGAATTAGGCATCAGCATGGCTTCATTATTTTGTTTTAATAATTATAATCCACAACAGTATACGCAAATAGCCAAAAGTTATTTTTGAACTTGGAGCCCTTATTTAATCTTTTCTGTTGGCATGGATAATTGAGTTGGCGCTGTCACTAGTTGGAAAAAACAGTCCTTTATTTCTTGCAGCATATTTGATAGTTTTGCATATTTTGTGACTATAAGAACATGTAGTGTTGGTCTATAAATAGCATAAATATTACTAAATTAAAATAAGTGGCATTTATGAAGTCTTCTTCTAAAAAATTTAGCCCCGTAGAGTTGGTCTCATTTTCCAGGGTCAGTGGCTGTTCCACAGAAACCTAATCTTTACTTGACTGCTTACTCCATCCATCCATCCATCCATCCATTTGTTCAATAGTTGTTTTATACAAGCATCTAGTTGATGCTGAGTACTATCAGACATTTGGAGGTATAGTGGTGTTTAAGGTATACATAGGTAGTCGTCTCCTGACAATACTACTGTATAATGTTGTGTAAATGACTTCACTGTTTAAACTTCAGTTTCCTTATTTGTGAAATAGGGATGACAATTTCTACCCTAATTTTGCTATTAGTAGAGCTTTGGCCTTTTAAAATGTCTCTTAGTACAATATGTTCAATCATAAGTCTTTTGTATTTCTTTTCTGGTTTGTCTGGGAGCCTTGGGGGACTAGATAGACTGCTTCTGCTTTCCTGGAGTTACATACCTCTCCAAGGCTTGAATCAGTGTCCCAGTAGTGAAAATTTTACCAGAGCCCCTGGCAAGTTAAGCTTTTGCTAGTGAAGCTGAGCACTGAATAAGTACTTCTCAGTTCAAATTTATGAAAAAAATATAGCTAAAACTTACAGTGTGTATCATGTGTCTGGCTCTGTCCTAAGCAGTTTGCATGTATTAAATTATTGAATCCTCACAATAACTCTCAGGGATCAGTATTATTATTATCTTCCTTACTTTTTAGATGAGGAAAATAAGTTATAGAGGTGAAACAATATATGTCCATGGTCACACAACTAGTTAGTTTGTTGAACTGAAATTCTAACTCAAGTAGTCTGGCTCAGGAATCTATTATACTACTTACCTCTTTGACTAGCCTTTTCTTTCTTACTTAAGATTTTGTGTTTTTTAACTTTACTAATCTTTTAAAATAGATACCATTGTCAAGTATTTAATCCTTCACATTACTTTTCTTCCAGGCATTTCTCGTCTTTAGACTCTTGGAGTGCTAAGAATAGCTGTGGTAGAAGTATAAAGTCTTCATGATTTAAAAGTATTATTTTGTAGTAGGACTTTCATTTACACTGTTTTATTAGTTACACTGAAACAGCTAAGTACTCATTTCCTAAATTGTAACTGATTTTCCTTAAATTATTTTCTTTCTCTAACTCTAATTTGTATGCTTTCTTTATTGAAATTCATTCTTTTGTTATTTATTTTTTTATAAAATTTATTCGGAGAAATTTTAAACATAGATACAAAAGTAAACATAATCATTTTACAGATTTAACAACTGTAACATTTGGTCATATTCTGTTATTTTTAAAAGACATATAGCATAACAAATAACTGTAGAGTCCTTTTTAAACTTATTCTCTAAGAGGGATGACTACTAGAGAATAATATTAGTTTAGTATTGGAATGAGCCTACTTGGTCATAGCGTTTGGATTGCTTTCTCTATTGTCAGAATTCTATAGAAAAGAAATTATCTTTCTGATGTGAGGGAATGCCTAATATTTCTCAGCAACCACTCTCATACCACTTATTAGTAAGGTAAAATTGTTCTTAAGAGATTTCAGTGGGGACAAAGATAGCTTTATGACAAATATAGAGCCTCAGAAATGAAAGCTTATTATAAAACAAAAGCAGAAACTGAATCCTCTTCTGGGAATAATGAGATTGACTTAGATTTTCTCTGATAAGGAGGAGAAGAAAATAACATAATGGCATTGCAAAGCTCTAGTATCAATTGATTGACATTGTATAGGGTGTTTGCCTAACAACTAATGATAAGATGAGTTGTCGCGTTTTTTCAGAGTAACATTTAGCTTGCTATACCTTTTTAATTTGTTGTACAAATGAGTAAGGCAGTCATCAGGAAAGTGCTTAATTTTTCTAATCAGATTATTTGATAAGAGCATCTGGTAATGAGAAACAACTTTTGGTTTAATGACAATGCATATTAAAAAGTTGTTGAGGCTCCTAATAAAAAGATTTTGTCACCATAATTTTTAATATTTATCAATAAAGATATAGAAAATGGTAGGAAAACTATATTATAGAATGACATGTTGAAATTTTAAGTAAGTCATTAAAGAAAAAACTGATAAGTTTTATTAAAAATAGAAATAGACTAATAGTTGTAACATTTCATGTGAGTTATTAAAGAAGAAAGTAATAAGATTTGTTAAAATATATTTGGCTAATAACTTTATAAAATTATACTGGTTCCCTGAAATAAGTAGTAGATAATCTGAATTTTTGTTTAGTTTAAGTTTTGTTGATCTCACTGGCAATTATATCTCAATCTTTTGACTAATAGAAATGTAAAGTAGATAAAGTGCAACCAGTATACATTGTAAGTCTTATACATGAATAATGATTCAAAACAGACATTAAGTATGATCTCTGCCTTCACTTACGGGCATTTCTTGCTTTGTATTATTTGTCTCAAGTACATTGACCTGTGTACTAGACAGAGACAAATGAAACAATACGAGACAGTATATGTACTGAGTGCAAGTGTAAAATAAATGCAAGTGTGAAATGTGAAGCTGATAAATGCATGTAAGACATGAGTACAGAGGAAATCACTGTCATCTGAAGATGATCAGAGAAAGAAAGGAAAGACATTAAGGTCTGAAATGGTGTTTTTAAATGAACTTAGTAATATTAACTAAGATCTGATAGTATTTTGCCATTTACAAAGCACGCTCACTTTTATTATCTTCACATAACTCTAAAATAGGATAGCTGTTATGACTGTTTTTGAGTTAACAGTGAGGAACTTGGGGCATAGAAACATTGAATGACTTGGGCAAACTTATGAGGCTAGTAAGTGGAAGACATTTAAGAACAATTTTCAGACTGCAGACCCTGTGCCTCCTGTGTAGCATTATGCTGGCAATAAAGATGGTTAGTTTTTCCTTAGCGGAGAGGATATGAAAGACAGTAGTTTGACCAAAAATGCTGAACTATGAATGTTATGAGTGAGAAAATCAGCCTGATGAATGATGAGTATGTATTGTAGAGTTGGTTAAATCCAGAGATGATTTTTGGGCATTTCCCAAGTGTTAGACACGGTGCTAAAGACTAAAGTTAGAAAGTAGGATTGGAGTCAGGCTAGTTAGGTAGGGTGGCACTTAGAAGTAAAAGATGTGAAGTGACCATAGATTATGTAAAGCATGATGAATTACTGTGATTGTTAAATAAAAATATATTTAAAGTAAATTTGATAAGTGGAATTTTCCATTCTCTCAATAGAACAGGTTAATAGCCATATGCCTTTTATTATAGATGTAGTAAAACTCTTTATCTCATTAGTATTAATTTGTGATTGATATTTGACATTATGTTACTCTGCCATTTTAATAAGACAAGAGTTTCTAATACATTTGTGCTGTCTTTGTATGTGGCAGCTAAATTTTAAATGAGTTCATATGATATTATGTAAGATAAATTTACTCTGAGTTCATTATTGAATCTTTTTTTTCTGTTGAAATATCACCTTCAAAATACAAAGAAAACTACTTTAAATATTTTATCGTTTTACCTGTAATTTTCCTTAGGGTATCTTTAATAATAAAATGCTACCATTTGTGGAGTCCTTACCCTGTGCCAGTTAGTTTGTTAAAACTTCACATAAATGATCTGAATTATCATCATGAGTCTGTGAGGTCGTTCTTATTTTGTACAAGAGAAAACTGATAACATTTAAGTCACTTTTTTCAAGATTGCATAGCTAGTAAAATGATAAATCCAGAACTTAAACCCAAGACTGTCTAGTGTCAAAGTCTGTGCTATAAGGATACTGTTTCCAGTTGTTTCTCTCTCTCTCTCTCTCTCTCTCACACACACACACACACACACACGTTCTAATTTTATATACATGGCACTGTGTTATGCACAGTGGGTATACAAAGATGAGTCTGACACCTCTAGGAGGAGCCCTTTTATTGAAAGGCATTGCTGGGAGTGTACAATGCGTATAAAACATTGTGGAGGCCAGAAGATAAAGTTGTGCAAACTGCTATGGTAGATCAGTGCTAATGTCTTTAAAGAGCATTTATTTATTGGGATTTAAAAGAATTAAAGTGCCAAAGGGTAAACAGACAAATACATGAATGCAATTTTAAAAAGCAATTTTAACATACAATGAACAAATATGATTGAATTATAATTCTCAGAAAGTCAAGTCTGTGTTTCGTTTACCATTGTAGTCCCAGAGTCTAGAACAGAGCCTGACACACAGTAGACACTCAGTAGATATTTGTTTAATGAATGAAACAATGTGAAAAAATGTTCAGCCATGCTTGTAGTTAAGAAGTTCAGTGGAAGTGAGATACTGTTTTTCAGTTGTTAAATGTCAAGTAAAACAAAACAAAAAACAGGTAGATAGAAATAAAATGCAGGAAGAGGTTCAATGAAATACATAGTCAAGCATACATTTCTGGTAGGAGTGTAAATGGACTCACTTCTCTTTGAATGCAATTTTTAAATTTATAATAGTCTTGAAAAATATTCCTAAATTTTGACCTAGCAATTTCACTTCTAGAATCTATACTGGCAAGTCATCCAGAATATGTAAAATACCTTTTACAAAAATATATAGTACATGGTAATATATGTAACACAAAAATTTGGAGTCTAAATATTCAACAATAATAAATGGTTTAGTAAGTCATGACTAATCTCATTAATGAGCTATTATGTAAAATTTACGTAAACGTGTGAAATAACATGGAAAAATATTTGAGCTCAGTGAAAGAAGCAACACATAAAAAATGTACATATAGGATAGTGTCAGTCTATGTAGACAAATAACTGGAAGAAAATGTATCCACAGTGTTGGCTATTTGGGTAGTAGAATATCAAGTGATTTTTTTACTTTGTAAAATTCCTTTAAAAACATATATTAAATATATAAAATTTCTCTTATTTGGAACTATGATTAGTAAGTAAACATCTGTTTACTGTCAAATTATTTAAATATATCTTAATCACCTTTTAAATATTTCAGTATAAAATTTTTTTAGTTACACGAAAGAAAAATTCATTTTTGACTGGTGTTAGAAAATCTGTTTTCTTTTCTGAGTTTCAACTAACTTTACAATTTCTATTCACTACCCCAATAATTTTAGATTTAATTCAAGACTGGTCTAGTGACAGTGCTCCAGACATTTTTTCATTTGTTCCATATACGTGGAATTTTAAAATCATGTTTCATCAATTTGAAATGATTTGGGCTGCTAATCAACACAATTGGATCGACTGCTCCACTAAACAACAGGAGAATGGTAAGACATTTAAAAAATTACGTTAAGCATTCCTCTCATTAAGGCAAATACCAACTAAGAAAATTAGTATAGATTTGATAGTTTTAACAGATAGTAGAAGTTATTTTACCCCATTATCTTTCTGAGACTCTCAGAGGACTGTTTCAGAGTTTGTATTGGAACTAACAATTTTATTTAGTTGTGCATTTTAGGCAGTTTTATAATTGAAACTTTATTGACATTAAAAGTAAATTTACTTTTTCTTCTTTTTTTTCTTTGTAGTGTATCTGGCAGCTTGTGGAGAAACACTAAACATTGATTTTTCTTTGCCTTTTACGGACTTTGTTCCAGCTACATGTAATACAAAGTTCTCTTTAAGAGTATGTATAGTTGAATGCATTATTTATTCCACAAGATGTATTAGTAAGTTTGATTTCCCAAAGCTTGTCTTTACTCTCCCCTACCCAGCCCATTGCCATTCTAAGGTATTTTAGCTTTCCTCCAGTGTCTACTACCTTTAGTGTCACAGAGTTCTTGCTATTTCCTTTTTGTAGTTAACTGGACATAAGACATTGGGCAATTAAAAAATATCTCAAGTTGACTATTTTCTTAGAGTTCTTTTCTGATCTATGTGGTTAATCTATATATTGGCCCTTCTAGCTCTAATGTTTACTAATTCATGTGAACTAATTTTATACTTCACTTTATTTGATTCTTAATTGTAAACATGAATTCAAGGAATAACCACAGTACCTTTCTTCCTTTTATCTGAATGCCAGCTCTTATGTACTTCTAAGCTCAAAATTTTATGGAACATATTTTTTTGGTATGGGCAACCAGTAGTGTTTGTAGTATTAATGGTGGTTATACTGGTAAAATTAGCAACATAATAGAAAACAGCTAACATCTATTAAACATTTTCTGTGTACTACATAGACACTGTTCCATGTGTTTTATGTAATAACTCATTTATTTTTCAGAACAACCCTCTTATAAGTATTATTACCTGCATTTATATATTATAAAAGTGAGGAACAGAACTTTTTTAACTCATCATAAAGCTAGTGAGTTATTGGACAATATAGCTTAGGGCTCCATTCTTTTAACCACTGTACCTTGCTGCCCATTAAGAAACTAGTCATCAAGATGAACAAAGAATAGAAGACCTACAAGGAAAAAAAGTAAAGCCAAATAAAGATCTTTTGATTTGCCAGCTCTGTATTATTAAAAGCCAGTTGAGGAAACAAGACATACTAGAATCAAATGAGACAACACTATTTTAAAAATTAATAAAAATATAGAACATAGTCTACCTGAGCTTATAAAAGTTTTTTTAAAAAATGAACTTCATATAAAATATCTATGGATACCCATGGAAGACATTCTTTTCACTGTTTGGAAACTATGCTGTTTCTCTCCCTGATTATTTTGTTGTTTTTCAATACAAATTTACTTTTAGTCAATGTAAAATCTTATTTCTTATTTTCTTGACTGTTCAGTGTAAAATCTGTCATTTCAAATTTGTTTATCTTACTCGTGTAATGCCAGCACTTTGGGAGCCTGAGGCAAGATGGTTGCTTGAGGCCAGGAGTTTGAGATTAGCCTGGGCAACACAAGAAGACCCTGTTTCTACAAAAAAAAGTAGCACATTCCTCTAGTCCCAACTATTTGGATCACTTGAGCGCAGGAGTTCAAGGCTTCACTCCAACCTCAGTGACAGAGTGAGACCACCAAAAAAAAAAAAAAGATAAATAATACAATAAAATAAAAAGTAATAAAATTTATTTTCTTTCAAACATTTCCAAGATTGTTGTAGACAAGTTTGCCCATAAGTATTAACCAACATATTTATTCACTGATTTTATTACTTTGGATTATTATAATTATTTTTTTAGGGAGAAGATGTTGATCTTCATTTGTTTCTACCAGATTGCCACCCTAGTAAATATTCTTTATTTATGCTGGTTAAAAATTGCCACCAAAATAAGATTATTCATGATACTGGCATTCCTGTTGAGTGTCAAAGTGGCCAGAAAACAGTTAAACCAAAATGGCGCAACATTACTCAGGAAAAGTGAGTACATAAAATTAGTGACACAGGCCGGGTACAGTGGCTCACATCTGTAGTCCCAGCACTTTGGGAGGCTGAGGTGGGTGGATCAGGTGGGTGGATCACCTTGGCCAACATGGTGAAACCTTGTCTCTACTAAATACACAAAAATTAGCTGGGCATCATGGCGCATGCTTGTGGTCCTAGCTACCTGGGAGGCTAAGGCAGGGGAATTGCTTGAATCTGGGAGGCAGAGATTGTAGTGAGCCAAGATCACACCACTGCACTCCAGCTTGGGTGAGAGAGAGAGACCTGTCTCAAAAATATGTAAATAAATAAAATAAAATGTAATTATTGACAAGTATTTTGTGCTTATATGTGGAGAAATAATTCTTCTCCTTTCAAAAAATAATAAAATTTGAATATCTGCAACTGGTATCAAAAGCAATAAGCATCTGACTGGAAACTGTTTTACTATTCAAAGGTCTGGTTGGGTTGAATGCTGGACTGTCCCAAGTGTCGTGCTTACAATTGATTATACATGGCATCCGATTTATCCACAAAAAGCAGACGAACAACTAAAACAGTCATGTAAGTGTTTTTATATAATTTGTACTTTCATACAGCTGCAGTTATGATTGATAATGATGAAAAATAAAAAGCAAATAAAATTGAAACACATCTATTCTCACATAGTATAAATATAATCTTTAAATATTTTAGAGTAATTATAGCTACCTTTTGAGCATTTACTATGTATCAAGTATTGGGCCAAGCAGTTTTCTGGCTTCTGTTATCTCATTTAGTTCTTATAACAACTCTTTGAGAAAGAGGTTATCATTATTTTTATCTTAAAGTTGGGGAAATATGCTCAGAGAAAGCAAATAATTTTCTCATAGTCTGCCAAGCTAGAAGCAGCAGAGCCTGAATATGAAACAAGGTGTAAGTGAATCTATATATTTAAGCTGCATGATTTTGTGAAATGTTAGTTCCTATATCATTTGTAGTTTCCCGAAAATTTGCCATATTACCTGGGTCCAAAAAAGAATTAGAGCCAAATGATGATGTTTTCTTTGTATGTTTCCAGTGAGCTAAGTTTCAAAGGATAGTTTTCATAGTTGTTTCACAGTGGCTTGATAACATCACACTGTGTTTAAATAGCTATTTATATGAAAAAGTGTTGTAGTTTAGTACCCAAGAATAGTTAAGGTCTCGATATGACCCAAATTTATATTGCAGGGACTCAATAAGAATGTTAACAGAAAGATTTCGTTTATTCTCTGCAGGCTGATTTATGTGTTTCATATTTCCATGATATTTATTATTTATTTGCTTTCTTAATTATTGGTCTTTTAGGTCTGTTTTTATTATTATACATTATGCAAGGATTAGTTGATGTCATATTTGCAAAGTAAAATTTCTTAGTGAATATTTCCTTGAAGATCTTCTAAGAGGTCTTTTGTCCCCCACCCCCCAGACATTAATCTTTTTTTTCTTAATTTATTCCAGTGTCAGAAATGGAAGAGACAATGCTATCTGTATTAAGGCCATCTCAGAAGGGATCAGACAGAGTTTCTTCTCCCTCTACTTCTTCACGCCCACCTATTGATCCCTCAGAACTTCCACCTGATAAACTTCATGTAGAAATGGAACTTTCTCCAGATTCTCAGATAACTCTCTATGGACCTCTACTAAATGCCTTTTTGTGTATAAAGGTATGATTCTTAAAAACAACTTACATATTTTTAAATATAGACAAAGCAGTTAAAATTTAATTGAAAATTGAGACCATTTGAAATAGCCAATTAGATTATTTAAAGTGTTGAGGATATACCATATATGTTGACTGGATGTGGGGTACTAGACTCAATTACAAAATTATTTATTAAAAATAGTACTCCTCAGTTCAGCATTCTTTAGTGCATTTAGTATGTTCTAGGAATGGTGCTAGTTGCTATAGATAAAGATGATGTAGCATCTGTTCTCAGGGAGGTAACCTGGAGGGATAGCTAGGATAGATAGATACATGGACAAATTTTAACACATTATAAGTAATATAGTAATAGAAGTACTGCATATATCTGAGAATAATTGGTAATGGAAAAGACTACTTCAATGAATACATTAAAAATAAGTGATAACGTTTTATAAGTAATGAGCAAATATTTGTTTGGTGCTTTATGTGAAAAACTGTAGCAAATATATGAAAATAAGTTTATTTCAGAATGTATCAAACTTAGGTTCTGAAGAAATATGTACTAATTCTTAGAACAAAGAACCAATCAAGTGTTTACTCATTTTGGTATAGTTTTTTCCACTGTAATTGTGTGATTGCATGGTATGACAGCACTTTAAAGTTGATCTCTGTAGAATGATTACGAAGAGAGGCTATTTTTGGATAAATATTTGAGGAGTTCATCAGTTTTCTGGAGAGCACTGTTATTCTTTTGATATTCAACTCGTATGTTTTAAACGCCCCCAACAAATTATCAACAATTCTTGTTGATTTAATCTTTTTTATGGTAACTCCTATAATGGTTCTTGATCCTCACTTATCACCTTTGCCTGTGATTAGAGGAGTTCTCCAACATCACTTTCAACAACTTCAAGAAATTTTGCATTTCTACAGGATCTGGCAGATTCACTTTGGGTATTGAATACCTAGGTGACAAGAGATCCTATAATGTACAGTGATAAAAGTAATTAATTCTGGAGAGGGACCAGGATGTTCAGAGTTGATCAGGGTAGCACAATCAAGGTTTGTTAGTAAAGGCTCTCTGGAGGAAGTGCTGGCTGAACTGGATTTGGAAGGTATATAGCATCTCAATATTTGAGTTATTATATTGTATTTACTAAAAACCACCATAAAGCATTAGATGTTGTAACTTAATATAAAAGATGCAAGGGAAAATGTGGTTAATATTTGTAGATGCCTAGAGTTTCTGTTGGTAACAGACACACTTTTCTTCCTTCTTGTGACCATCGTTTGACCTAAAACGTATGTCAAATATTTCTCCCATTATCTTACTTTCTTGGGATTGCATGTGAATAACTATAAAGGATTTAAAAGGCAATTTTCAAGCTATAGTATTCCTGAAGACGCTGCATTATGTTTTACTTAAATACAAGTAATGATTTAATTAGTAGGTGAGGGTAGTAATAGTGATACAGTATCAGTTTTCAAATACTATTAGAGTGGTAAAGTTACATTTTTGCATTACTGTGTACACATGGAGCCTCAGTTTTATTTTTTAAAAACTGATAGGAACACATATTCACCAAAAATAAGGGGACGCTAACAAACAGAATACATTGAAAGAAATATATGCCTTCATTTTAGACTTCCTTCTAAGTTCTACTCCACAGATGTAGCCATTGCTGATAGATTATTGTTTTCATACAGACTTTTGTGCATTAAAGGCTTTATAACAACTTTTTAATGGTTTCAAGAGTGTGACTGGCCCTAAATATTGTATTAGTATTTACATTCATCTAATTAGCTTAGAACTTATATAAAATATCTATTAAAGCAAATTATAAAATTTTAAATTTTGACGTTTACTACGTATATATGCAAATTGTAAAATTTTAAATTTTGACATGTTTACTAAATATATATATCAAAGACATGACAGACAAAAAATGTGTCTAGCCCAGTGAATTCTATGCTTCCTTTTATAAAAAATTTATGCAATTCTTTAAGTTTCTGGTTTTGGTTTTGTTTTGTTTTTTAAGAGACAGGGTCTTCCCTTGTCGTTCAGGCTGGAGTGCAGTGGCACAATCATAGCTCTTTGCAATCTGGAAATCCAGGGCTCAAGCGATCCTCTACTTTTAAGGAATAGTACTGAAAATGAAAGAAGGCTTTTATCTTTTATAGTGTTAAATTTACTGTGTGTGTTTATTTATAGTGATTTATGTATATAAACCACTCTCATATACGCAATATATATACACACAAACACATGCACACATTTATGCAGACATTTCTTCCTTGAATGTCTAAACTTTTTAAAAAGGTTTCTATATACTTTTTAAATTTCAGCAGACATTTATAAAAAATAATGACTTGGGTTTTGGAATATTGATCTAATGTCCTAGTTCTGGCAATGATTAGATAATAGTCCAATCTACCTCTGAGGACAGGCTTAATTCAGTGCAATAAAACATTTCCTCCCATTTGGGAGTTTAGCCCTGCTGCAAGCATGTAATCAAACTAACTGCAGAGTGGAGAGTCAAAGCAGGAGTCTGGTTCTGTGGGAATGAACTCTGGGCATCTGTGGTTTGTTCAGGCAATTCACACACTACTCATCTTATAATGAAGAGGTGAACCGGAGACTACAGATCATTGCTCAACCACCTAATACTTCTCTTGTTTTGCTTTTAGTCTTTTTCCTGATGCATCCCAGTCCTTCCTGGTTCCTGGTTCTGAGTTCACTTTATCTTTCTCTCTGCTTTCTCCTGACTTTTACAATGTTAATAAAGTCTTGTTTTTTAGCTTGTCCTTCCTTAAGTACTTTGGTTCATTCTACTTTTAGCTGCATTTTGTAGGTAACCATCTCTACTCGTTAGGATCCATTTACATTTTATAGTATTTACATTTGGCCATCACCAAGCCAGGCTGTACAGACAAGGGCATTTGGGTACTGGTTATGTTCAGGCAAATACTTGCTTTATCTTAGACCACAGCAATCCCTAGTCTGCTCACAGGAGTGCCTCGAGTAAAGGAATAAGGAACTTAGCATTTGCAGCCAGCTGAACGGACACAAGAAATAGTGGCTATTGATTAATTCTACCATCCATATTTTCATCCATTATATTACTTGGTAAAAAAAGAAAGAAAATTATCTTTATTTATACATGGCACAACGGTATTCCTTGATAATTGAAGAGACTCATTTTAAAAGTACTGTTATGATGAATTCAAGCGAATGTGATTTGGTGACTGGATACAAGGAAATTATACAAAGATCACCATACCAGTTTGTCGTCATTGTGCTGCTTGTTGTTTTTCCTGTAGCTGTCAGAATTCTTAAATGTTAACAATTAAGTCAAGCTATTTTAAACAGAAATAAAATGTGTTAAAAGACATGAAAACTCTGGCAGGACCAGAAAATCAGGACTGGCATTTCATCAGAGAAAGCTCCCAAATTACTCCACAGAACTGCAACAGTGGAGTCACCATTTCCATCTTCCCTGAGCACAGACATTGCGGCTTGCCTCACCAACCCAATGGAAGTAAAGCACTATATGTCCCAATGAGAAAATCTGCCTCTGCAGGCTTCACATATCAGCCTCAAACTGATACGTGGAGATGCCAGAATACTTCAGTACATCTTTCTATGTTATTAGCTTCTGAATCCAAGTCTGGAAAATTATAACTAAGTGGCAAAGCCAGAGTCAAATGCCTAAGTTTCAGCTACAAGGGAGGCTAGGATATATCTATAGAGGAGAGAGTCTTTACTGCTCACCAAGATACATAAAGTGGGAAATTCCTCAAGCTTCCTGTGCATCTGGATGGCCATAGAGAATGAGAAATGTCTATTGTAGTTCACTTCTTTAACTGTCCAACAACAGCATATGACCTTCTTCTGTATTTAATCTTCCCAATCACAACAATAATGGTCTCATCTTAAATCACAAAACTATTTACCCCAGAAAAACGTATCCATGCTCCCCAAAACAAAGTCTCATTGGGTATTTCATCCAGCTCCATATCTAGGCTCACTGTGTAATGCCCAATCCTCTTCTTCGTCTGTATATTGGTATTCTGCATACAATACCCTACATAAAATTACATCAAAAAAGTAGATGGATGAAGAATATATAATTAAAATATATTATATGTATGACACACCAACGAAAAAATGCCCATATTTAAACTTCCAAGTAATAACATGCTTCTACCTAACGTAATGCAACTAGCACAGAAGTATGCTAACTGTCTCCCCAAAAAGGGAAGGCCCAGAGCCCATAAGTTGCTGTGTCCATGTTTGAGTGATACTTACTCTTCATGGTATTTAATTACAATTCTATTTTGCTCTCCTGGGTAGCCCAAGTTATATTATAAGGTTAACTCCAACACACATAATATAAACCAGTAGTGGGGTGGGGGGAAGAAAAGGGAAATTAATTAATATATTAAAATATATGCATACCAAGATGAGAAAGAATATGTATAGACATCACAATCCTCAATTCTTCAACTAGATATGAGCTGCATTTAGTAATTAAAATTTTCCATTACCATCCCATAATCTTTTTGTCTTCATCATCCTGACCATGTTGTTTTTTTTTTTTCCTAGGTGTTTCCCAGGCTGGATTAATTCTGTTCAGTAGTATTCAGCAAGTGTCAGATAACGCTTGCTGGAAAAGAAGCCCCCAGTGTGAGGCTGAGCAGGTAGGATGTGGGAGACCAGTTCCATCTGCTGCTGACACCTGTCCCATCCATACTCAGGCCTTCTCAAGTCCCATCTCCTTCTTTCCTACAAATACCTGGAGGGACCCACTAGAGCAGGATGAGTTCTGGTGACTGTGACTGCATGTGATGGCTCTACAGAGAAGAAAATGGGCCTGCCTGATTTGTTCTCAGAAGCCAGTGCAATGCCTGACTCATAGTTAGAAGGCAAGGTGAGGTTTGGGTCACAGCATAGATCCGGAGCTGTACAAATCTAGATATGAAGACTATCTCTGATTCTTTGTGAGCTCTGTGAACTTGGCCAGACTTCTTAATGTCTCTGAGCCTCAGTGCTTTGTAAAATAGGCATTTAAATGGCAACTCCTTGTTCAGCATGGCTCTGGGACACAGTGAATGTTCAATATATTCAGTTAATATTATTTCTTTTTACTACTATGAGCACAAAATAAATATTTTTTAATGAATAAGTGAACCTATATTCAGGGAACCTGGAGTCCCTAGCTCAGGCTGAGTGCCAGAGTCTGTCCCCAGCCTCTGACAATTTTGTTTTGTTCCTAAAGAGAGGTCTGGGGCTGAAGAGGGATCCTGCCCCATAGCCCCATCTATTGTCTTGGGCCCAGGCTACCTCCTCTGAGCTTCTGCATGTCCTGTTTTTGGCAGTGTTTGGGGTCTGCCTTAGAGGTAAGCATGTCTCTAGGAACAGAGGGCTACCACTGGTTCAATCATTAATCTGACCACCACCCAGGGGCTCAGGCTGTTGGACCCCACTCTGCACCCTAAGGTTTCCCTGCCCCAGCCCTGGCTGAGATGTAGATGTCAGACCCAATGCCAACTTCTGCACCTGTTCTCTACGGACAGATGGCTGCCCTCTCTAAATGGGCTTTTCCTACTTCGGTATTAGCATACCTGAGGGCTAGGCTATATAGCAGGGAAGGAAATAAGACTGATTCACTGAAAATCCGTTTGCCACAGCCAATTTGTAAATGATTGAACCACCAAATTATTGAGAATTGATTTTTGTTTTAGTTTTAGCATCACTTTCTGATGGGTATTTAACCACAGAACAGCCTGCCCAGGTCAACTGCACGTGAAATCCTTGTCTATTTCACAGTTCAAAGGCAGAGCACTTCTTAAGTGGAGATCAGTTAACTGTGAACAGTTGGACTTTCTCGTAGTTTCAGCTTCCCATTGTCTTTACTTTTAGGTACATTTGCCTTACACTTTGAGTAGCTTCTAAGTCCACTTTTACACATGTTTCTTGCTCTGACAGGAAGCTGTCTGCAGCCACCCAGCCTACATATGTTTAAGTGTTGGACAGTGTTCAGGGAATTGGCCATTCAGTAATTTGATGATTCCGCAAATGGATTTTCAGAAAATTAACTCTTGGTGAGTTGGCTTTTGACAAATTAGCCATTCAATAAATTAGTTTTCATTGAATTGACCTAGATCCATTGACAATCTAAGTTCCCAGGTAAAAGAATAGAATACTAACTGGTAGCAAAGAAAGAGTGAGTCACATTTTTCTTGTACTCTTATTAGGACTCACTAACTCCTAATCACTGTGTGTACTTATATGCAAGTGCACACACACACACACACACACGTGTGCGATCTTTTAACAAAGCATGCAGTGGCCATGTTACAGCAGCCAGTCTGTCTGAACTGATCCAGAAGTCCAGAAGACAAAGGAGAGGGAATGAGGCCACTTGTCCCATTGCCAGCTAAAAACCAGAGGCTGTGGAAGCCTGAATCCACTCAAGAGTTAGTTGCTGGGAAAAAACGATACCTGGCCAGGCGCGGTGGCTCACGCCTGCAATCCCAGCACTTTGGGAGGCCGAGGCGGGTGGATCACGAGGTCAAGAGATTAAGACCATCCTGGCCAACATGGTGAAACCCTGTCTCTACTAAAAATACAAAAATTAGCTGGGCATGGTGGCGCGTGCCTGTAGTCCCAGCTACTCAGAAGGCTGAGGCAGGAGAATTGCTTGAACCCGGGAGGCAGAGGTTGCAGTGAGCTGAGATCGCGCCACTGCACTCCAGCCTGGCGCCTGGTGACGGAGTGAGACTCTGTCTCAAAAAAAGAAAAACAAAAAAATACCTGACTGAGAATCAAATTCAGTGGCTTCACCCTAGACTGCTGGGTCTAATGTTTACGATGTGTGTAAGCTGGTATATGCTGAGCACTATCCATGCACAAGAACCACTCTAACTGCTTGCATCAACCTGAAGGTAAGTACTATTATTATCCCCACAACACAGATGAGAAAACCAAAGAACAGAGAGGTGAAGTAACTGACTCAGGGTCACACAGCTAATGAATGGTGGAACCAGCTATTAAATCCCAAGCTCAAGCCACACCAGTTCACTGACGGTAGTCAGAGCTTGGTCTCAGCTCAGACGGAGGGCTGAGAACCAGGGCATCAGGACCACAGTCTAACAGTGTGGAATGAAGCCACAGCCCAGGCGTAGGAATAGGAGACCAGAAGGGAAGGGGAGGAGAGAGAACAGAACATGGAAGGTACTGAGCTCCTGCTCTGTGCTAAAAATTGAGGTCACCACTTTCTTCCTATTAGTCCTAATACTTGGGCAAGATTCCTGTTGCAGAAAGGGGATACTGAAGCCCGGAGTCAGGGCCCACAGCTGGAAAATGGTGGAGCCAGGTTTAGTGTTCGAATAGGCTTGACTGTAAAGCCCATAGAAATCGGAGTTTTACTGAAATGTGTAGCTACACAGACCGAGAAGACAGGTGATGGGAAGATGAAGGTACTGGCCATTGAGGGTAAGCCAGGCCAGGTTCCCTCAGAAGGGTGACTTATTTTCCCATAAGCAACAAGGAAAAGTCAATCACTTGACCCTGGAAGTATTTCCCAAGGAGTAGCAGGATGTTCTGGAGAGATCCACAGCCATCTGGGGGATGCCAGGCACTTGTAGTCATTTAATTAACCCCCTCCCAGCTGTCAAACAGCCCACTGAGGCATTTAATTTGGCAGAGCAAACATTGGTTATCAGTTAGAATGCTTATCAAATGTCAATTAGCATTCTGTCATAATTGATGTCTAATTAACATGCCATTGTATGTTGTTGGGTGCCAATTAAATGCCTAAACAGTCCTTTCTATTTTATTGCATCAACAAGACAGTAATTGTACATTTCTCAGTTCAGTAACTTTGGAGTTAATTTTATTGCAAGCCTTTTGGAATATAGAAACCCAGAGAGAATTCTCAGGCAGATACTTAATCGATGTGCTGCTTTGATATCACTAAAGCCTGCCTTATGTTCACTACTTTCCTGAGAAATCAAATTATTCATTTCTAGAAAGGTCAAACTCCACAAGGTGTCGGTGCCACGCTCAGGCAAACACATGTGACAGGAATGAGCTGGACAGGCTGGGGAGGAAAGGGACCAAAGTGTGGGCTCAGCTGTCCTCCCTCCCTGCCAGCCTCAGTATCTCTGGGAAGGCGCTTGCCAAATGCCTGGGACTTACAGTTAGCAGAATATGGACTCCAAGGTACCCACGGTGGTGATATGTACACGGCTGAGTCTCAGGCCCTGCATGCAGAGGTTGTATTAGGTATGTACATTTCTCAGTTCTGTTTGGAGAGAGACCCTGGCACTCTGCCATCTGTGCCCCATGGAAGAGGAACAATAACTACGTGAAAATTAGAAGCATTACAGAACTGCCCAAAAGCTTAGTAGAAAGGAAATGGTTGAGGAGCATATCCTGAAGTCTAAGAGACAAGACTTCAACCTTGGCCACAGAAAGGTGTACTATTTACTAAGTAATTGTCTCTCAGCTCCAAACCCACCTTTTTTTTTTTTTTTTTTTTTTTTGAGACGGAGTCTCATAGCCTGGAGCGCAATAGTGCAATCCTGGCTCACTGCAACCTCCCCCTCCGCCAAACCCACCCTTCTATCTCAGCTCAGTGACGTTGAGGCTAAGATGCTGCAAACCACATTTCTGCTTTGCCTGCGGCTCCCTGCTGGACTTTACCAGTAAAGGGCACTGCAGGGAGCATGGGAACCTGGAGGATGGAGCAGAATCTGCTCTTTCCCATTGGTTTCTGCTCCTATGAGCATCACCCCAGCAATGCTTCTTCCCCCAGCAAAGGCAGTTCCTTCCTGTAGCAGCAGCTGGATTCATTCTGCAGTTTTTTTTTCATCCCATCTACCCTCCACCCTTTGCAGAAACCCAAGCACCAGCCAGCACTCCCTACTCAATTGAGTTCCAGTTCCAGGGGGCTTTGCCTAAGCCTTAAGTTTTAATAATTTCATTCTCATCCCTCATTCCTCTAGCCCTAGCTGTGAGTGCTGCTTCCTGCAGTCACCAACTCTGTGATACTTTAGATTCTTTTTTATGTCCTTTCAGTTATGGAGTTAACGTTTTGCCTAGTAAACAATTCTTTATATTAAATACTTTCTGCTCAAATAACTGCTGTGGTTCTGGCTCCCAGGGGGACCCTGACTAATACGGAAGGAAGGACTAGAACCAGAAGGAGGTCTTGCAGAGTCTACATGAAACGCGCTTGTACCAAAAGGAGGAGAAAATAGTAGGGGTGAAGGATGGAGGAAGCAGAGGAGTGCAGGTGAGGAAGCCCACCTGCATTGGGCATCAGGGGAGAGTCAGCCTGCAGGGGCAGAACCCAGCTCAGCTCTGTGCTGTCTGTGCACCCTAGGGCACGTTGCTCAGCCTCTCTCTGCTCTTCTTTTCTCATCTGTAGAATGGAGATGATACATAAATGTACTACCTCATAAATTTGCTTTGTGTATTTGGTGATGGTTTCCATGAAAGCATCTGACCGAGTGCCTGGCACAGAAATGCTCAAATGTTGCCTGTTGTCGTGACCAACATGAGAGGCTGATGGGAAAAAGGAGGATAGGAAAACGCACAGAAAGGGAAGTTGCTTGCTCACCTTGGACCCTCACTGGGAAGTATCACTGAGTCCCTTTACACAGAGCTCCTCTGAAGAGGGGGCAGGTGATCCCACCAGCTGTAGCTGCGGAAGTTGCCAACAGGGACTTATTTTATAAATGAATCAAAGATGGCCTTTGTACATTAGCCGGTGGTTTGCTTATTTCTACACTGCAGGCTGAGATCTATTAGCTCAAAAGCCTGCCAGCACCCAACTAAAATTTTTACACATCCAATTATTTTTAAAATAGCTCAAACAAGCAATTTTGTATCCATTTAAAGACTGCTAGCTTTGCAAACCTCCCCCCATCTCACCCAACAGCTGTCACCTCTTGATAAGATAGGGTCTTGCAATTATAAGGCCCCAAACTGCTAAGACCCTTCAGAGCTCTGGACTCAGAGACTCCCCACTTTGAGGCTGGATAATCATTTTCTACCCTTTTAAAACACCATGTTTACTATGAGCTAAATTATTGCATTTCTTGGGTATATTTCAGCAATTTAATATTGCCCACTGATATATCCACTTCCATGCCAGTACCGTATTCTTTCAGTTATTTTCCCTTTATAATAGGTTTTAATATCTGAAGCAAGGTTACCATCTGGAAGTTTTTCATACTAAGATTTCAGTGGCTATTAGTCTATGTTCATTATTTTAGATAAACTTTAAAAATAATTCAATTAAATGTTTTAAAAAATAAGGTAATATTTATCTAGCCGGGCGCGGTGGCTCACGCCTGTAATCCCAGCACTTTGGGAGGCCGAGGCGGGTGGATCACGAGGTCAAGAGATCGAGACCATCCTGGTCAAAATGGTGAAACCCCGTCTCTACTAAAAATATAAAAAATTAGCTGGGCATGGTGGCGCATGCCTGTAATCCCAGCTACTCAGGAGGCTGAGGCAGGAGAATTGCCTGAACCCAGGAGGCGGAGGTTGCGGTGATCCAAGATTGCGCCATTGCACTCCAACCTGGGCAACAAGAGCGAAACTCCGACTCAAAAAAAAAAAGATAATATTTATCTGATAATATTTTACTTGAATGAATGCTATTTCTAGGTAAAGAGAATTACCACCTTGATAGTGTCAATTGTTCTGGTTCCTTCATTCATTTATTAGATAAATTACTATTGAAGCCGGGCACAGTGGCTGACATCTGTAATACCAGCACTTTGGGAGGCCAAGGCAGGCAGATCACCTGAGGTCAAGAGTTTGAGACCACCCTGGCCAACATGGTGAAACCCCGTCTCTGCTAAAAATGCAAACATTAGCCAGGTGTGGTGGCAGGTGCCTGTAGTCCCAGCTACTTGGGAAGCTGAGGCAGGAGAATCACTCCAACCCAGGAGGCGGAAGTTGCAGTGAGCCGAGAGTGCACCATTACACTACAGCCTGGGGGACACAGCAAGACTCTGTCTCAAAAAAAAAAAATCATTATTGAGGCCTCCTAAGTGCCAGGTACATTATAGGTGCTGGGACACTGGGCAATGTCAGCTATAATTCCTGTCCTCTCAAAGCTTATTTTAAACTGTATTTATTGAAAGAATCATTTACAGGTAGGTAAGAGTTGAATTCTGGCCACAAGGTGGCTGCAAGTGATGCTTGGTAATTAAGGACGTGATGAAGCCTGGATTGGGCTCCACACTTCCCCTGGGCAGTGCTTGAAGTGGGGGCTGTTAGCGCATGTTCCCTGCAGAGCAGACGGACGCCTCCACCAGCAAGTGAGTGTTCAAATGGAGACAGTCTGGGACCCCATTTAATGACTCAGAACAGGAACAAGATTTGGAGAAATTGGAAATTAAATGTCTAAATCTGAGCCCTGAGGATTGTGGCTAATGCGCTCACCTTGGGAAGGGAATTGAGATCCTGGCGTTTCATAGAAGTGACCAGATTTCTTACTGCCTTCCAGCGATCTCAGGGAGGCCTCTTGACGAACCGTTGACAACGACGTCAGCAAGGCTCAGAGACTCTTCATGGAGGGTGGAGCCCAGAAAGCATACACTGGAATCAGCAGCTCCCTCCCGCTCTGCCATCTCCCTGCCATGTCTGGATGTCACTATTCTCCATCTGCTCAGACTCTATTACCTAGTGCCTGGATCCCAGGCAGACACATCTCCTAAACAGGCCTACACTCATGCAGATCACCCCCAGGGGACAGCCAGACCAGCATCCCCGGTTCCAGAGGGCTTGTCTTCTTCATTTCTCCCTCTTCCAGTAAAAATTTACAAGGGCCAGCCCCGCATCTGGCACCGAGAGTGATGGAGGGATGTGCTGATGGATAAGACAAGATTGTATATAACAAAGAAAGGAGTTGGCTCCCAGGCAACCCATTGATTAGGAAAACCAGCTATTTATGGAAGAGAAAACTCGAATGACCAACAAGCATGTGAGAAAAGGCTTGGCCCCATCAGTCACTGGGCAAATACAAATGAATCAAATATTACATCATTTTTGTATAGCCAGATTGAACTTGAAGAAAACTCAAGGTATGTTTATTTATTTTTTGTTGTTGATTTTGAGACAGTGTATCACTATGCTGCCCAGGTTGAAATGCAGTGGTGCAATCATTGCTCACTGCAGTGTCAACCTCCTGGGCTCCAGAAATCCTCCTGCCTCTAATTCCCAAGTAGCTGGGAAGGCACCCAGCCTTGACAATGCTTTTTTTTTTTTTTTTTTTTTTTTTTTTTTGAGATGAAATTTGGCTCTTGTTGCCCTAGCTGGAGCACAATGGCATAATCTCAGCTAACCGAAATCTCTGCCTCCTGGGTTTAAGCAATTCTACTGCCTCAGCCTTCTGAGTAGCTGGGATTACAGGCATGCGCCACCACACATGGCTAATTTTTGTACTTTTAGTGGAGAAGGGGTTTCTCCATGTTGGTCTAGCTGGTCTCAAACTCCTAACTTCAGATGATCCATCCGCCTCGGCCTCACAAAGTGCTGGGATTATAGGTGTGAGCCACCTTGATGTAGTGGCTCACGCCTGTAATCCCAGCACTTTGGGAGGTCGAGGCGGGAGAATCACAAGGTCAAGAGATCAAGACCATCCTGGCCAACATGGTGAAACCCCGTCTCTACTAAAATACAAAAAAAATTAGCTGGGCGTGGTGGCACATGCCTGTAGTCCCAGCTACTCGGGAGGCTGAGGCAGGAGAGAATTGCTTGAACCCAGGAGATGGAAGTTGCAGTGAGCCGAGATCATGCCACTGTACTCCAGCCTGGCGCCTGGCAACAGAGGAGGACTCTATCTCAAAAATAAAAATAAATAAAATAAATAAATAAAGTTGGGGATGCACACATCCTACATAAAGCCAACAATTCCACCACTGGTGTACCTGCTGATGGATTCTTGTTTTGGCAACAGGAGATACAGGCAAGAGTATTCACTGCAGAAGGTTTACAATGTTGAAAAGTCAGAGACAAATCTACTCACCAGGAGGGAAAAGGATAAGTAACCGTAGTTGATTCTTACAATCAAAAGCACTCCACTGTGGTACAAATGAACAAAACACATTTACAAATTAACATGAATAATTCTCAAGAGTGCGAATTTGAATAGAGATTTAACACAATTTCAGAAGCCTGGAAGTAGAGGGGAATGGGATAGGGTATTGGGGCTTTACTATTTTTGCATATTTTTAATATTTTATTTCTTCAAAGAGAGAGACAAAGGTAAAACAAGTGTGCCAAGCTCTTATCATCTATTAAATATGGGTGGTGAACACATATTTAAATTTTTTTTGTTTTTTTTTAATGTTTGAAAATGTTTCATAATAAAAAACTGAAAAGAATATTTTGGCTGTGCTCAGTGGCTCATGTCTGCAATCCCAATATTTTGAGAGACCAAGATGGGAGGATTGCTTGAGGCCAGAAGTTTGAGACCAAATGGGCAACATACCAAAACACCACCTCTACAAAAATGATTTTTTTTGGAGACAGAGTCTCACTCTGTCATCCAGGCTGGAGTGCAGTAGTGTGATCTCAGCTCACTGCACCCTCTGCCTCTTGGGTTCAAGTGATTATCTGCCTCAGCCTTCTGAGTAGCTGGGACTACAGGTGCCTGTCACCACACCTGGCTAATGCTTTTTTGTATTTTTAGTAGAAACAGGGTTTCACCATGTTGGCCAGGCTGGTCTTGAACTCCTGAACTCAGGTGATCCACCCGCCTTGGCCTTCCAAAATGCTGGGATTACAGGCGTTTGTCCAGCTGAAAAATACTATTTTAAAAAGTAATTGGGTATAGTAGCACACCCTTATAGTCCTAGCTACTCAGGAGGCTGAGGCAGGAGGATCACTTGAGCCCAAGAGGTCAAGGGTGCAGTGAACCATGATCACACCACCACATTCCAGCCTGGTGACAGAGTGAGATCCTGTCTCTAAAAAAAAAAAAAAAAAAAAAGTTACTTTAAAACAGTCTTCCTCGGGTCATGAGACAACAGTGTGATTAAGAGTTATACAGGGAGTCAGACCATCGCCTGGAAGGACTCAGGGAAGACATCACAGAAGGGGTGACAATTTGGGTCCTGAGGGGTCCATAGGAGTTTTTTGGTGAAGAAGGAAAATCTAGGCCCCTTAGGCAGATGCACAGGGATGGAAAAGCGTGCTTTGTGGGGGACCTGGATGGGTCCGAGAGACA
>NW_016107548.1:3057719-3075448 GCF_001604975.1 Cebus imitator
GAGCCCAGAAAAAAAAAAAAAAGCTGTGTATGTGTGATTCATTGGACTTCTGGCAATGCCTTACAAAAGACATCACCTGCAGACCATCTGACTCAGGCGGAACTCACGGCCCCGGCCTGGCAAGTCGGAGTATTGCTTCTCAACTGTTGCAGTTTTGATGAACAAAGGGCCAATCTAAGTCACAGGGAGGAAGCGATACTTTTACTGGGTTTCCTAGAAAGGGACTCTCCCTCCCTCCTAAGAGCCTAAGAGGATGTGACTGTCCTGCCAAGGGTAGGAGCCTGAGACCAGACCTGAGATGGAGGAGACAGGAGCACAAAGAAAGATGGAAAGAAACAGCATTCACTCGGCTTCCTTCAAACCCAAATCAAGCCACACCTGAACTCCTCCCGCTTAAGCCAATTTGGATCTGGCTCTCCGTCATCTACTTGAGTTAATTCCATCACTTTATCCCTTGTCTAGCTTAATGTCAGTTTCCCTATCTTCAGCTCTGGGCCCCTGAAAGCATGGTCTGTCTCCTCCCAGGCTGACGACCTGAGCTTTGTATCTATCTCTAAGACCCTCCTTGAATAATCCCAGGAGCCCGGCCTGTAGGCAGAGAGGGTCAGATGCCTGATGAGAGAAGGTGAGAAAGACAGCTTGAAAGATTGTGAGAGCCGAGCAAGGAGTGCTCAGAGAGGGGCACAAACACCCCCTTATCCACAAAGCACACAAGTCACCCGCTGTTTGCTCAGCCCCCGTATTGAACGGGCCTGCCACGGTGGCTGCGTTGCAGAAGGCATATTTAACATCACCCGTGTCGATCTGTGACAGCCATGTCTGCATTCTCTTCTCATTGCCATTAACATAGCAATAGCTCCATAATGACACCAGGCCTTCCCCTGCATCGCTCTCTGCTTATCTCATTATAAATGAAACTATCTTGTTATGTGGGTAAACTGGAAACAGGAACGTTCTGTCTCAGATGTCACGGGGCAATTCTCCCTCATTATTTCATCACACCGAGAGAAACTGGAGCGGCTGCTGAAAGCGACTCCTGTTTTGAGATTTTGAAGCAACATTTTAGAAGAGAAGCAGCTCGGATGTCAGCTGCAGTGAGTCCTAGGGGGCCTGTGAGGGGCATATTTCCCGACAACTCCATGGTATTATTTGTCTTTGCACAAAATAATGCCCCAGAAAGACAAAGGGCAGTAAAGGCTGGGGAGAAGTGGCCAGACCTGGACAGAAATCCCCCCCAGTCAACCACTGTGGTCAGTTTTGCAGCAAGGGAGGAAGAGGGGGCCACTGTGATGGCCAAAGCCCGGCTGTAGCGCTGACCTGCGGACAGCTGCTAATGGCTAAAAGTAGAGGCGAAGGCTGGCCAATCTGTCTAGCCTCCCCTTTTCCGGAGTTCTAATCGGGACTCTTCATGGGATGCAATCTGCCCGTCACAACTCTGCCCACTGTTTGTAGAATGGCTTTTCCTGGCTGGTGGCTAATTGCTTTAGAATACCTGTGTTGGGCCCCCAGGTCACCATCTGCTGTGTTTTATGGCTCTTGGAAAGGAGATTTGTATCAGGTGTGTAAACCTGAGGCCAATCAGGATGCTTAGAACATGCTGTTGTATTTGAGCTACGGGGCAGGAAAGCGCTGATGCTTGGAAACACCGATATAGCTGGCGGTGGTGTCTTCCATGGCTTTGAATGAAGACGAGATAGCTGCTCCAGCCCCACCCAACAGAGAAAAGGAAAGAAAATCAGAATCTATCTATGTCAATTGTTCCAGAAGTGGCAGCTATAAGATTTGGAAACAATAAGAATGTTCTATCAAGTTGGGCCCAGCTACCAAGTCTTTGTGGATTCCATCCCAGGGTGAAGCTGGGTACCTTCCTGGCCCCTCACCTTGTCCTGGTGGTGCAGGGCATTTTTCTGAACTCTGAATGAAGATGGTGTCCTCCCCTGCCTACACACACACACACATGCGCACGCACGCGCACACACACACCCACACACACACACACACACACACATATACACCATACATACTATACAAGCTCTTAGGAAACAGCTCTGTGGCTTGCACAATCTTCAAAATATCATTGTCTCGATGATATCATTTGTATCATGGAATTGGGCTCTAAGTCATTCAGTGCTGAGCAGTGTTTGGGGACCATGGCCTGTGGGAAGAAGGCCAACCTCTTCTACCTGAGCAGGGACAGCAGAGATTCTGGGCTATAGGCCCAGGCCCAGCTAAAAGACGGGAAATTGGACGTGAGTGACACCCAGAGGCTCGGAGAGGAAATGACACCTGGAGAGCTTGGCCCGGAAGTCCAGCGTTTGCCCAGAGGGGTGGGAGCCTGAAGGCCTTCCAGCTGGGTTCCCGCAGGAGAGGCCTGGAGAATGGAGGGGAGAGCACTTTGGAGTCATCTGGACCTGGGTTAAAATCTCAGCTCACTGCTTCCAGCCATGTGATGTAAATTCAATATTTTGTTCTCCCTAAGCCTCAGTTTCTTCCTCTGTAAAATGGAATAGACAGGGTCTCCGGCCTACAAGTGTCTCTGTGGCAGCTCATTGCCCCCTTCTTCTAGAAGTAGCTGGTCATGATCACTGGTTACAGGACCATCAGCATCCTCCCTTGGGACTCCCACACTGAGGCCTGGGGGAAACCTTCCTTTCCAACGTCCCCATCTCTACTAAAAATCCAGTGTCCTCATTTGGCAGAAGGGGAGGCCAGGATGACTCCCAGGCAGTCTCACCCCCAATGAAGAAAGCCCATCTGCAAAGACAGAGCAAAGCCAAGGGAGGAGAGACCAGAGACAGGAATGACCAGCCAGTTCCAGTCCGTGGACCCGCACACCTAGGCCAGTTCCAATTCTGTCCGTGGAGAGCCAGTAGGCCCCCTCCCGTGCTGAAGCCAGAGCCTGGGGTGTGGCCTGGCCGAGTGCCTGGGAAGAACTTAGTGTGTCTGGGCAAGAGGAGCTCCTTCCCTCTCCCACTACAGGCAGTCCCACCCATGGAAGTTGGGTGGTGAGTTGGAGACCACGTGCTTTGTCCTGGCCAAGGAGGCAGAGCTGCGAGTGTCAGCTCCCTTCGGAGCCCATACTCTGGCTGCCCACACACATGGGCTCTGCCTGGACCAGCCCAACCCTGCACTGTTTTCTTCAGCAAGAGAAAGCCAGGCAGGAGCTGCTCTCTGGCTGGTGACTAAGGTCTGAGAGGCAAGGCAGCACCCACACTCCAGGACCTGAGAAGAAACTCAGAAAGTGCTGCCTGAGATGGAGATGTCCCAGCACCACCTAGGGGCAGGGGCAGATCCCCTTCCCCTCCTTGTCCTGCCCACCACAGGGAGGGGATGGGTGGAGGGGCCACGTTGTCCATTTGCTGTTTATTATTCTTTCCTCTTCCTTTGCTTTCAGATAGTCAGCGAGCAGGTGAGGACCACTGCCACATGAAGGGGCACAGAAAAGGATCAGCTTGAGTGCTTGACTCTGTGCTCATTCCTGTCCAGTCCCTCACCCTGCAGCCCTGGGGGATGACTCAGCCAGCAGATTTAGGACCAGCGCCAGGCATCTCTCCACACCAGGCAGAGAGGCCAGTGGGAACCCGTAAGATTGAGGCATCTGGTGAAATGAGGAGCAGAGCATGAATAGACACACTGCACCCCTCCTGAGGGGCTGGGTTCACACATGCATGCAACAGAACATGCACACATAGAAACACATGCATACATGCTCACACACAGAAACACATGTACACATTCACACACACACGAACACGCAGAAACACATCCACACACACATACACACTCAGAAACACATCAAGAGAAACACATGCCCTTACACAGAAACACACACACACTCCCACACACAGAAAAAACACACTCACAGAAACACATGCATCCACACTCAGACACACCCATACACAGACACACGCACAGAAACCCACACAGACACACTGGACCACACACCCAAGGCTCCAGCTACTCATCTCCACAATCCAGAAGCCACATCTGACCACAAACACACACAGGTCCTGCCGTACCCATGAGCCGCAGAGGCATGCGATACAGGCAATCAATCGGTGTGGAGGAGGGGCCTCCTGAGGGAGCAGAGGCCACCAGCCTACTGTCTGGGGAAGCTGGCCCCTGCCCCTAAGGGCCAAGACGTGGGCCTTGATTTTAGGGCAGCAGGCAGGGCAGTGAGGAGACTTTGGCCAGGGGCAAATCCAGGGCACTTCCAGACTGTGCAGAGCCGGAGGAAGATCGCCCTGCACACATCTATGCAGGAGCAAAGGGGAGGTACGCCCCCTTGAGCCGCAGCCCCCATCTGCACCAGAACTTCTACCCAGGCTTCTCCAGCACTGGCAGCCACAGGGCGGAGGACGGGGCTGTCTGGCTCCTCAGTGAAATGCCATCTTCTCCATGAGGCCTGCCCTGGCCCCCGATCAAAGATGGAATCACTCACACATATATCACACAGACACACACACACGGACATGTACGCATGCCACACACACACACACACACACCCCACATACGCATGCTCCTTCTCTCCTGTTCTTTCTCTACAGCTCACATTACCATTGAACGGTGTGTTTAACTCATTCTTCTGCCTTATTTCCTGTCTTTCTCCCCAGAATCTAAGCTTCGTGAGTGGAGGGGTTGGGGTCTTTTTCTTTTTCCTGCACTGGGGCATCTCTTACACAGAGAGCTGGCTCTGCTGCAGCAGGCACTCTGTAAATATCTGTTGAGTGGAAGAACTCCAGACCATCGCTGATAAAACAAACAAAAATCCCCCGTCCTTTGAGACCCCTGCCCCTTGACACCTCCCGGGCCCTTCAGGACTAGAACTCCAAGGTGGTCCTGGGCTGCGAGCGGCCACCGTCCCGTCCTCCTGTCCGCAGCCCGGTCACCTGGCCGAACCTGGGCAGGGCCAGGCCCAGCCCTCCCCGGAGACCCCTGGAGACAGGCGCCCCCCCCGCGTGGACGGGACCGAGGCTGGGGAATCCTTGCTTCTCAACGCAACTTTTCCCTCTGGAAAACGGGAGACAGGAACGTGTGGAAAGGAAGCACCGGGAACGCGGCGCGCCCACGCCTCTGGCCGTGGCTCGGGGCGCTGTCGGGGACCCCACCCCTCATTCCCAGGGAGACCCAGGACCCCCGCGTCCTCCGTCTCCCCTGCGCCTGACAAGGACTTGGTGCCGCCAGGTGGCGGGAATCTTCATGGCCTCTGCAGCCCTGGAGGAGGGCGCCGTTTCCACCCCTCACCGTAGGCTGCAGCCGCAGGCCAGGACAAGGAGCTAGCCCCGCTGGGACGTCCTTGCAGACAAAGTAGTCAAGGGGATCTCCAAGCGCAGCGAAGTCGCCCCTCGGATGCTCAGGCAGGGTCTGGGGACCCGGCCCTAGGATCCCGTGACCCCAACGGGCCGCGGAACCAGCCCGACCCAGCCCGGGTGAGGCGGCTCCGAAGCGGGAGCCGCGCGCCCTCGTGTGGCCGTGCCTGGGAACGCAGGTCCTGGAAACAGGCCGCCCCGGACTCCGGGCCGGCTGCCAAGACCCTAGGGAAGGCAGGAGACGAAGGGAGGGAGGCCCCAGGAGCCCCTCGACAGGCCTAACTCTCGTTCTGCAGGTTGGAACGCCCTTGATAGAACCGAATCTGTTATGATGGCCACAGATATGCATCCCCTTTGAAAAGGGCTTCCAGGTAGCACAGCCCCGCATCCGGTTCCCCAAGTTCCCTTTCCCTGGAGACTCACTGAGCACCTAGTCACCGCACGACTTTGCTCTCCCTTGAGAGCTCTAGCCTGACCCTGTGCAAGGCTCCTCCAAGGCTGCCCTGAAGATCTGGGGGCAGCCTAGGAGACATAGCCCAGGGTAACAGGAAACAAGACAGTAACAGACAACTATATCCTGTGGAATCCATTCATTCCGCAGGAGGTGGGGCGTGCCCACCATGAGCCAGCCACCCTGGAAGACTTTGAAGTTGTGTCCTCTGCATGCTACAGAAGGCTTTCGAATTCGACCACCAAAATTCAGACTTATGAAAGGGCAAACCCCACAATGAGGCCTCTGCTCAGCAGGGGGCTCCTAGGCTCCTTCCCTGCTTTTAGCCCAGGAAAAGACCTCACATACTTCTGGCCCTATGCACCTCTGACGTAATAACTCACATTTAAGGAGGAATTACTGTGTGGGGGGCACATATACTCTGATCATTTGGGTGGGCACTGGTCCTACACAATTTCATTCAAGAATTGGAGTGTGATAGATACGGTTTGGCTGTGTCGCCACCCAAATTTCATCTTGACTTCCCAGGTGTAGTGGGAGGGACCTGGTGGGAAGTAATTGAATTATGGGGGCAGGTCTTTCCCGTGTAGTGAATAAGTCTCACAAAAATCTGACGGTTTTAAAAACAGGAGTCTCCCTACACAAGCTCTATTCTCTTGTCTGCCGCCATGTGAGATGTGCCTTTCACCTCCTGCCATGATTGTGAGGCCTTCCCAGCCATGTGGAACTGTAAGTCCATCATATCTCTTTCTTTTGTAAATTGCCCAGTCTCAGATATCTCTTTATCAGCAGCATGAAAATGGACTAATACCTTAGAAGTGCTAAGAGTAAACTGGAAACTTTGAAGGAGTTTTCCAGGCAGGTTGCCTCCACATTTTGGCCAGCTGCCTGGGAGCTTGAAGCCATCTTTTGAATTTAACCCAAGAGTCTCAAACTTGTGATCAATACTCCAAGGACTCTGTAAAGGAATTTCTCTTTATTTAGTCATTACATGGAGCATGATGCACTGGGATATGTTGAAATGTTGTTTGATGTGATTGCGAGTTTGTTATTGATATAATTGGTGCAGCCAGAGAAAAGCAGCTAAAACTTTTGGGAAATTTACTCTTACTATTGTAACATATAATATAAAGGGAAAAGCAGAACCACAATAATGATTGGGGATTTGTGGTTCCCATGTGCTTGAAGATGTGTGTCCTTGGGATGTTGATAATTTACAAAGTTTCATGCCCTCATCTCCCTGCTTTCCAGCCTTTCTAAGATCTGAAAGGAAATTCGCAAATTGGTCTCTGAAAGCTATAACTGCTACATCAGCAAATCAGAGCTGGCCTTGGCGAGTGAAGTCTAAATCCTGGGGCCCAGACCTGTACCCCAATGATGGAAGGAGCACTGTACACCTGGAGACCAAAGCGCCCTTCTCAAAAGACACTTCAAGTGCAGGGGTGGTTCATTCTACTTCTGAAAAACAAACTTGCATTTCCCCCGCCCCTCCTCTCCCATTGTTGCCGACACTCCCACCCCAATCTCCGGCCTGCTGGTACAGACAGAATGTGTCCCAACTGGCAGAACAAAGTTGTCTAGGGCCACTGAACATTTTAGCCAATTCTCCAACTCTAAGCCAGCCTGCATCTAGGGGACAAAGAAAAGTATTCTCCCCACGATAACACAGAAGGTTCTTAGGGCTTGGGGGCATTGCACATGACCACAGTGTCTAGTCCACCTCTCTGGAGCCAAGAAGAGAGAGAAGTAACCTCTCTAGAGTATTTCTTCTATCTCTAGGCTAGAAAGAAATACAGTGTCAGCCACAGATGCATTTTTAAAAAGTCACATTTTATAATGGGAAAAGAAGTAAAATTAATTTTAATAACTTATTTTTTATTAATCCAATATGAAATAATTCATTTCAAGATATAATGAGTATAACAATTATTAATGTGATATTTTACCTTTTTTATATGAAATTGGCTGCAGATTTTAGATTTCCAGGACAACTCAGTTCAGACCAGCTCCAATTCAAGTGCTCAGGAGCCACATGTAAGCTGTGACTGCCTTACTGGACAGTGCAGGTCTTGAGCGCATCTCTGGAGCTCATGGCACAACAGAGCACTGTCACTGCCACCATCCAAAGTCCAAACCAGGGGGCCAGGCCCTCAGCGCTGCCTTCGAAACATAACTGAAACAAAACTACCGTAAATGTGGGTTGTATCTGGGCCTGAAAGACCTAGTGGATAGCACTTGCTGAAGCCTTCATGAGGCATTCTCATCCCAGGAATGACTGCTTGGGGAAAGACTGAGCCAGGGCCCCTATATAAGCCGGCTTACCTGTTCCATCGGGACCCTTGGTTGGTTTTTCTAGGTAAATGAATGTCCGCAGGAGGGCACCTACAACATCTTTGATGCTGTTGTTGTTGAATTTAAAATGAAGTTCAAGGCTAGTCTTATGATGGATCAATCGACTTTTTGTTGCGTAATAAGCAATGGAACACACGTTTCCTTTTTAGCTTTGGCTGCCAGGAAACTCAGAGCCAAGTCGCCTTTCAGTTAAAAGCTATAGCCTCAGCTATTCCTCCACTATGATATAGTTGTTGTCCTTTACTCTTATTTTAATACTTTGAAGATTTGACAGGGTTTCTGTCTTCTGAAACTTTAAGCAATAGTAAATCATTTTTAGAAATGGACAGGTATGTATAGGGAAGTTTTCAGATTTTTACCACTAGATGGCAGCATTATACAATAGACCACCGACTTCAGTCGTCTGTGCGCCCTCCCCACTAGCACTCCGGCCTATTCCACTGTTTTAACAGCTCCGTGACTTTGGGCTATTGACCTTTAACACTCTGAACCTCTGTTTTGTCATGTGAAAAATGAAACACTATGTGAAAATGAACTGCGGTGAAATATAACTGGAGATGTAGTAGTAACCTTTTGATTAAGTGCATGGATTCTGAGGCAGATGACGTGGTTTCCAATTCTGTTTTGCCATTTCATAGCCGTAAGAGCAGGCAAGGTATCTAACGGTAAGCCTTAGCTTCTACTCTGTAAAATGATGAGGCTAGTGCCTGCTTTTTAGGAATGTTGCAAGAATTTGAGGGCAATGTACAAAGCGCTTAGAACAATGCCTGGCCGCACAGAACATCAAGGGTTAGTCGCTACCATCATTATTACCATCAACACATAAAGCACCCACCACAGAGCATGGCACACATGCTTTTAAACTCCAGTGTGACACTCGTGTGCTTATTGGTCTATGAGATGTTGGAAATGAGGCCTCCGCGTGGGCTTTTCTTTGTGCCAAGGTGGGAGAATTGACTCCTGGCCCTGCTGCTCTCTGGGGTCAGAGTCTGGGTGGGGAGGGAGGGATGTGGTAGGTGTGCTGGGAAGTAAGATGCCTCCAAGCAGCTTGTGCCGTGGGGAAGGCTTGCAGGAAATGGGCTGGAGAGGTGAACAGATCTCTTTACAAATGTCATTGTGCAGACAGTGTATTTGGATCCCATCACCATTTTTGACAAAGCAAGTAAAGGATTTACACTATTGTGAACTTTTGGCTGCTGGATTGTGTTTTAGTTTTTCCACTGCGCCCTTTGTCAGCACTAAACAAGAGTGGTCCTTCATTTATAATGGTTGCGTGTATAAAGCACTCAACGAACATTAACTATTATTGTTGAGTGTGATAGAACCCTCAATAAACATTACATATCATGTGACCAGGCTCCTGCATTCCACACCCAACTGGGGGTGAGAATTCCCCTTTATAAAACCATCAGATCTTGTGAGACTTATTCACTACCATGAAAACAGCACAGAAAAAAAAACCCGCCCCCATGATTCAATTACTTCCCACTGGGTCCCTCCCACAACACATGGGAATTATGGGAGCTACAATTCAAGATAAGATTTGGATGGGGACACAGCCAAACCACATCATAACCACAGCGAGTCTCAGGATACAGGATCAATACATAAAAATCAATTGCACTTTTATGAATAAGCAAGACATTAAGGATACAATTCCTTACACAATAGCATCAAAAAATTAAAATATTTAGGAATAAATTTGGCAAAAGAAGTATAAGATTTATACAGTGAAAATTATAAAACATTGCTGAGGGAAATCAAAAACATCTAAATAATTGAAAAGACACTTCACATTCATGGATTGGAAAATTCAACGTTGCCAAGATGAGTATTCTCTCCCAACTGAATAGATCCCATACAATTCCTATCAAAATTCCAGCATACATTTGTGCAGAACTTGACAAAATGATCCTAAAATTTATATTGAATTATTAAGGCCATGAATAGCTAAATAAATTTTGCAAAAGAAGAGCAAATTTGGAGGCCTTTAACTTCCTAACTTCAAAACTTACTGTAAAGCTAAAATACAATTATGAAGACAGTGTGGTCTGGCATGAGAAAAGATGTATGGATCCAGAGAACAGAACTGACCATCCAGAAAATAAATTCTTTTATTTACAGCCAATTTACTTTCAACAAAAGTGCTAAGAGGGCTCCTTGGGTAAAGGATAGCCCTTTTAACCAATGGTGGTGAGACAATTTGGTATCCACATGCAAGAAGATGAGCTTTAACCCTCATCGCATGCCATACACAAAAATTAACTCAAAATGGATCACAGACTTACACATAAGAGCTTAAACAATACAACTTTTAGAAGATGGCAGGAGAAAACCCTCAAGACCTTGGGCAAGGCAAAAATTTCTTAGATATAACACCAAAGGCAAAATTCAACACCATTTCACATGCAGCACAATGGCTATAATAAAAAGGACAGTAACAAATGTTGTCAAGAATGTGGAAAAATGGGAACACTTATACATTGCTACTAGGGACATAAAATGGTGAAGCCACCTTGAAAAACAGTTTGGCAGTTTCTTAACAAGTTAAACATAAATTTTTCATATAATCCAGCAAGTTGCACTTTTAGGTATCTACCCAAGAGAAATGAAAATAGATTGAAATGCCCTCATTTTCTGGGGTGCCACCTGAAGTTCTTTGTCTCACAGCTGAGAAAATCAAGGACACGTACACACCGAGGGTGAGGTTAGAGCAGAAGCTTAATAAGTCGAAGAAAGTGGAAAAGTTCTCTGCCGCAGAGAAGGGTCCTGAAAAACTGTTGCTGTTTATCACCGTTTGATACAGAGGCTTTTAGAAGAAACCAGTGAGGGTTGAATGTCTCATTTGCATAATGCATGAATTTCTGGTAGCCCCACCCCATCCTCCTAGTGCGCCTGTAAGTTCTTAGCTTGAGTTACTCCACATTGCTTTGTTCCCCTTACTGTGCACGTGTCAGGGGATAGAATTTTCCACTGGAGGCATGTCTAGGCAAGTCTCCTGTGTAGATTTTCTTATCTGCAAGACTGTGGGCATGTCTCAGGCAAGCCCCACTGTGCAAGGTCCCTTATATCTGTGCCTGCAGGCAGTTCTTTTGTTTGAAAGAACTCAACCCAGGACTCTTCTAAACTGCCTGCCTGACAGGTTTCTTCCTTCCTCCTCTCTCAATATGTCCAAAGACTTATACATAAATGTTGCTAGCAGTAGTATTCAAAATTGCCAAAATTTAGAAACAATGTAAATGTCTATAAACTGTTGAATGAATAGACAATATAAGGTAAGCCCATATAATGGGATATTATTCAACAATAAAAATAAATTATGAGATTCATACTATGATTTTGGTGAACTTCAAAATCTAATATTCTAAATGGCAAAGGTTGCACACTTGGTAAACTTACTAAAAAAAAAATTTTTTTTTTTTGAGACAGGGCCCTAACACTTCACCCAGGCTGGAGTGCAGTGGTGTGGTCATGGCTCACTGCAGTCTTGACCTCCTGGGTTCAAGTGATCCTCCCACCTCAGGCTCTCTAACAGCTGGGACCACAGGTGTGTGCAACCATGCTCAGCTAGTTTTTCTATTATAAGAAATATTTTGGCTGGTCCGAGTGCAGTGGTGTTTACAACTAATTGATCACAACCAGTTACAGATTTCTTTGTTCCTTCTCCACTCCCACTGCTTCACTTGACTAGCCTTAAAAAATAAATAAATAAATAGAGGGGTTTGGCCTAGGTAACCGGGCAGAGATGGGGTTCGAGATGCTCCCTGGACTCGCCGCCATGGGCGTGTGCTTGCTTATTCCAGGAGTGTCTACTGCGTACATCCACAGGTTCACTAACGGCGGCAAGGAGAAAAGGGTTGCTCATGTATCCATGGAATTTGATGGAAAGAGATAGGCACATCTCTGGAGCTGATCTTTACTATAAGCCAAAGGGTTTGGAGAACATTGATTAAAGAAGCATTTTCCTGATTGATGAAAAAAATAACTCAGTTATGGTCATCCACCCCTGCTAGAAGATTATACAGTATATTATGTAGCATGCAGTGTGTTATGTAGTGCTTAATAAAAATAAAATGAAAATAAATAAATAAATAAATATTTTAACTGTGTACTTGGAATAGATAAATTATATATGTAAAATGTGCTTCAATAAAGTAATGGCTCTTTAAAAAAAAAAAAAAAAACAGTAAAATGAGACCACACAGCTTTTGAAAACTAACCTACTTTTTTAAAAACATGGTTTGCCTAGGCATTGGAAGGTCACACCTGTAATCTCAGTACTTTGGGAGGCCAAAGCGGGCGGGCTACCCGTGGTCAGGAGTACGAGACCAGCCTGGCCAACATGATAAAACCCTGTCTCTACTAAAAATACAAAAAAAAATTTAGCAAGGTGTGGTGGCGGGCACCTGTGATCCCAACTACTCAGAAGACTGAGGCAGGAGAATTGCTTGAATCTGGGAGGCAGAGGTTGCGGGGAGCCAAGATTGCACCGCTGCACTCAAGCCTGGGTGACAGAGTGAGACTCTGTCTCAAACAAATAAAAGTTTTAAAAATGGTTGATCTTCTCACCAGTGAGTATTGAGTGGGCATGGGGTTGGGGTGGCTTACAGGGCCTGCTTATGCGAAGATGTGTCTTCAAAAGTAATTTATAATGTGCAATGCAAAGGACTGAGGGAAACTGAGCAAAATTCTTTTGACTGTTGGGAATACTCAGAAGAGGGAGTGAGAGAGCACCGACAACATGGAATAAAAGAAGCTAAGAAGAGTGTTCCCATCTTGCCTGCCCTCAGGCAGAAAGAGGATAAAGAGCGAAGCCCAAATCCCTGTGCACGGAGCCCGACCTGGCCAGCATAAGTCTCTGCTCTCCCCTCCAGCCTGGCAGAGAGCCAGACAGTGAATGTACACGGTGCATAAGCACTTGCCTTTGATGTTCTGAGCTTGCCACGGGGCAAAAGATGTGGGGGCCTGGGGAGGGCAGTATTCAGAAGGAAAGAAAAAAAAAATCCAATTTTCTCAGGCAGAGAAAAATAATCGCTGGTTACATAACGTTGTTTGCAGCTAGAAGTTATTAGAAAAGTGGTGGTAAAGTGTGGTTACAGAAAATTAAATATTGATAAAAAGAGAAAAATAGTTGTTGTGGGAAAAATTTTACTTCTCTGTACAAAAGAAATCAATACTTGCTTGGATTTTAACACGGTTCCTTGCTTTAGGATTCCTTTTCCTGTGCTATTTCTTGCGTGCAGTCTTGTGTGTCTGTCCCTTAAGGAAGGAAGCTCTGACCAGGCATGTGCTGCTGAGAGCTGGGCAACTGGACCCTAATAGGGCTTTCCCACTCACCCCAAACCAGAGTAGCATTGGCTTAGCGTTAAGGAAACCATAAATCAATGTTATAATTAAAGATTGGGGTCTCCTTCCATGGCTCAAAGCCAGTGAGCAGAATTAGATGGCCAATTCTTTCTCTCACTCTTTTTCTTTTCTTTCTTTTTTCTTTGAGATGGAGCCACACTCCGTCGCCCAAGCTGGAGTGCTTTGGTATGATCTCGGCTCACTGCAACCTCTGCCTCCCAGGTTCAAGAGATTCTCCGCCTCAGCCTCCTGAGTAGCTGTGATTGCAGGCGTGCACCACCATCCCCAGCTAATTTTTGTATTTTTAGTAGAGAAGGGGTTTCACCATCTTGGTCAGGCTGGTCTCGAACTCCTGACCTTGTGATCCGTCAGCCTCAGCTTCCCAAAGTGCTGGGATTACAGGCGTGAGCTACTGCATCTGGCCATAGATGGTCTGTTCTTTAGCTCATCCCAGCCTCAGAGGCAGGAGTCAGCAGAGCAGTGGCTGAACAAACCACAGGAATCCTCAAGCCTGTAACCAGTGCGTGGGGCAAAGCCCTGGGATCTATCTATTCTGGTTTTCAGCGCTATAGATCCATGCTATAAAAATCTGTCCAATGCAATCTGCATTCCGTCACACCTTGCACTAAGGTCTAGTTGGTATACTAAGAGTTGACATCCCACAGCAAACAGCCCTCACGCAGCAGGATGCTGGAAAGGGCTTGTCAATCTATAAAGATTTCTTTTGAGCCACTGGACGGCGGTGTGAGCGGGGCAAGCGCGGAAGACCAGGGACGCGCATCGGACCGAGCAGTTAGAGCCGCCTGGCCTGGGGCGGACCCGTCAGGGGTTCCCCAGTTGGTAGTCCCTGTGGGGCTGTGTTTTCCTTGTCCCGGGGAGTCCGCGCCTCCCACGCCTGACCTTGAAAAGAGCAAAGCTTGCCGAGGCTGCAGGGAGAAGACAAAAAGAGGCTGCATCTCGGGGAATTTTGGATGCTCAATCTGTGCCAGAAAAGAGAAAGAAAAGGAAAAAATGGAAAAACAGATTGCTACATCTGGGCCCCCACCAGAAGGTGGACTTAGGTGGACAGTTTCATAAAGCAGAACGTGAAGAGAAGAGTCTACTGCCAATAACTGTTTATCTGCGATCAAGTGGACTTCCTCAATTTAATTTCTTCTCTTTGAATAAAGATTCAGACTTCGTAATATTATTGCACTTAAGTGCGATGCTTAAAAAAAACCTTTAATTTTCAAGCTTAGAAAATGGCTAGACTTTTCATTAAATACTAATTGTCCTACATTTGCTCTTCTGCAGCTAGTAGGTGATTTGCTATTTTTCTTAGTAGTTAAAAAATGGAACAAAATAGTAAATATACATACATTTCATGTAAAAATGTTCCATACACCTGTAAGATTAAAATTCGTAATTGTATTTTCATCCTTTATAAAATGATCTAACTACTTATATTTATGCTGCTTCGCCTTACATCTGTTTTTATTTCACTATATATGAAGATGTTTGATTAAACTTATGGACTTAGTGCCTTTAAACTGATCATCGGGGAAAATCTTGAAAAAATCATTTGAAGGGCTGATGTGAAGGAGCACTGTAAATTTTTATAACTTACTAAGCAATGAATATTTTTAGGCAGATGTTAGGTTTCTTCTAATTTAAGTTTATGTAGCTTATAAAATAACATACTATGTTTTACATTTATGATAAAGGGTTTTTTTTTCATTGTTGGCTGAATGTAAAAATATATATTAGTGATACCATCGGGGGCAGTGATGTTCTATTATATATTAGATTCAGCTCTGTAAAGATCTTTGTAGTAACTGAATGAGTTAAACTAATAAGCTGGATGGGTTATGAGTGGTAATATATTTGTCCGTATTTCATAAGTAGTGTTAATCTTGTCTACTTAAAAAGAGAATGATATAAGATTTATACAGATATTAAATTGTCAAGGCAAGTATGAATGTATGAAAAAGAAACAGTAGATACTGTACTTAAAAAAGGTTTACTTCAGGTATAAAAATATTGAGGTAATTCTATACAATGCATGTTCATAAACCTTTGCATTTTTGTTTATTAGAAACATGAATTTTATAGCATTTTTGGTTTCTCCTTATATAATACACTGAAATAAAATAATTGCTATTAGCTATTAAGGTTGATAACTCTTTTAAATGGCAAGGCCACATGTTGAGCCCTAAATTAGAATTTGCAGATATTAAGTGCCAATAGAAGTTATAAGTTAAATTGACCAAGTTTACTTGCTCTACACAAAGGAAATTGAGCCACTTTCTTCACCTATCCCTGCCACAAGACTTAAGTTATATTGTGGTGTATTGTACATGTTAATTTTAAAAAGTCTGAACTATTATATAATACAGACTTCTTGACTTCTCACTGAAAAATTATTTTTTTATTATGGTACGAAATATTCTGTGAATATCTAGGCAAAACATATGGTTAGTCTCAATGTCTTTATCCTTTAGAGGATTAATGCTGTTTTTGTTCATAAAGGATAGTGAAATCATTGAACTATATTTTAGAATGAAAATTTTTGATTTTATTAAAATGATTTTTTTCAAAGGAAAAGGAATGATTAATAGCTGAGTGCCTATGGAGCTAGAGCATAGCATCCTTGAACTGTGCAAATCCTTTCTCCCAATAGCAAGAACAATTTTGTCTTTAATACATCTTAAAGAATTGGGACTTGCATTCGTGTAAATGGCTTACTTCCACGGAATTATGTCCTATTTCTACAAGCAGTTTATACCCAAATGCCACGCTTATCTATTGTTAACCATTAATTATATTCAGATATATTTCTTTTTGGGAAAAGTGGGACATATTCCTTCCAACCATGGCTTGTCACCATGAGTGTAATCAGCTTTCTCCAAAACCACATGGGCTGTAGGGGCTAAGGACTGGGACCCGTATGTTAGGAACAGTGTTAGGAAAGGGCAAGGGAAAAGATGTGACTGGATACCTAATGAGAAACCAGTAATATATATATGTTATATAGGTGTGTGTGTACATATATATACACACACACACATATCCAGACATCTCTCTCATAAAGTAACCATCAGTTCCTATGAAAACCTTATGTGGAAGCCAATTTCTCATAGTTAATAATTTAGGAGAAAATTATTATGCTTAAAGTGTCACTTACAACCCCTAACCAAATTACCAAACTATAATTGGAATAGTAAAATGCATATATGTAACTATCATGATGTAAAATGCTTAAACCACTGCTGCTTAATACTAATCAAACATGCCTGCTGACGAAAGTTGTGAATTATTATACAGCCCCTTTGTAACATGCTGCATGTTTTTTAAAACATTTCTGTGTTTCTGTTTGTTCCACTGCTGGTATTTGGAATGTAATTTAACAGTTCCCACACATGGTTTGGTATAAATTCTGTATTGCCTTTTAGGGATATAGACATTTTTTTTTCTATGTAAAAAAAAAATTCTTTTAGGGGACCCCTATTCGGGATGGTGTAGATGGAACTGATGACTACTAAGAAAACATTACAAGAGCACAGAGAAGGGTTGACATAAGTAAGGATGAATCTCCCCAAGCTTCCATGCTAAGGGAACAAACTATTCAAGTTTGGGAGAAATATATTGTGTCCCTGACAGTGGATGGATCGTGATGCATAAGGTAATGTGTTCCCAACCCCAATTACCACAACAACAAAAAAAGGAGGAAAACAATAATGCAGTAGTACTAGTTCTGAGGTCAGGGAGATAGGCCATTTGCTGTGTCTTTGCATAAATGACTAAAAATTTTTTGAAACATCATCCCATGATGACAAAGACCACTCATTAAGGCTGTGGCAAGGGAGATTAATTATTGGATGCCTATATGCCAGGTGCTTTACAAATGTTAATGTTGCCTGGGCAATAGCAATGACTCTATTAGTAAACCCACACACAGACATGCACACATACTTTTCTGATTATAAGAGCATAGTTTCACCATTTTTAAAAAATAGATGTATGATAAAAAATAAAATGACCCATAATTCAGCCACCATTAAGATGTTATTCTTTTATATAGGTGTTTACAAGCATGTGTGTATTGATATTGTACTACATTCATGGCTTTGTAATTTCACTTTTGTTCCCAGTTGTAATGTGAATATTTTGAATAAATATTCTTACAGTGTAAATATTTTGAGTAAATATTCCCCAAGAGCATAAGCTGTGGCATCATCTTGTCATATAAATAATCATTCTCCTACTGTCATTTATTTCTCTTTTTTTTTTTT
>NW_016107548.1:3075648-3093863 GCF_001604975.1 Cebus imitator
TCACCATGTTGACCAGGATGGTCTCGATCTCTTGACCTCGTGATCCACCCGCCTCGGCCTCCCAAAGTGCTGGGATTACAGGCTTGAGCCACCGCACCCGGCGTCATTTATTTCTCAATGTGCCACTCTTTTAAAGTTATTTGCACATAAAGGTACATAAGCAGCATGTCACTCTGTTTTGCATCTCTTTGACTAACAGCCAAAATCGTTAATTTGTTCTGTGATATTGGCCCTTTGTACTTCTGTGGTTGATTTGTTCTTTGACTTAAATAATGCTTCTTGTAATATTCACAAACAATTCCAGGTCCATGGTCTCCCTTGCTTTCTCCTTGAATTCTTAAGGAGCTCTGAAAGGCAGGAAACAACTGTGTGCTCTGCTTCCCTTCCCTCAGCTGAAATTCTCTTTAGAAGGATAGCAGTCAGAACAATGACCAGGGTTCCGAGTGCCCAGGTCTGGCCAGCAGTCTTTCCCAAACACCTCCTGTGAGCTCTGTCTAGTCCTGAATCTTTGAACCTGGTGGAGGCAGCCTCTGGCAGCAGGGAGTTTATAGAGTGTCTGTGTTTGCATCTCAGTATCACTCTGGAACACAATTTAAGAAACCACTTCCATTAACAACCCATCACAGATACTATTTTGTTTTTCATTGCAATTCACATTTGCATTTGACTTACTATAAATGTAAAACCTCAGCTAAAACTTGTGAAAATTTTCTAAATTCCTGATAATTCAGAAGTATTCTGAACGTGGATACGTGCTTAAAAAGGTCTCGGGTTAGAGCAGCCTGGCCAACATGGTGAAACCCCGTCTCTACTAAAAATACAATTAGCTGGGCGTGGTGGCGCGCATCCGTAATCCCAGCTACTCAGGAGGCTGAGGCAGGAGAATCACTTGAACCCGGGAGCAGGGGTTGCAGTGAGCCAAGATCATACCACTGCACTCCAGCCTGGCTGACAGAGTGAGACTCTGTTTCAAAATAAAATTTTAAAAATAAAAGAAAATAGGTCCCTGGTTGAATTTATCATTACCTCTACAGATTATATGATAGTGGCCTAATTTTTATTTAGCTGTGATTAAAAAGAAATCTGAACACACATGAACATTTGTCAAGGAAGAATGGTTTTGGAAGCAAGTTCACCTGTGGTCTCAAATGTCTCCTTCCTGCCCCCTGGCTCTCTTACAGTGCTGTTTGGGATCCCTCTTGTGTTGCAATTTGATCTCCTCAATTGCAGGGCCTCTGTCTTACCCATCTCCTGCCACAAGATCGAAACCAGGGCTGTGCACAAAATGGGCATTTCAACCATGTTTCTTGTGGGGAATAGTTACCTTTCACTTTAGTAGACTGACATTTGAGATATACTTTTGCTACAGAAAGGATTTGTTCTGTAATCACTTAAAATATTACCAGAGGATTATTCATACTCAAAATGGATGTCTGAATGAATTTGTGTGAGGATTAATGATTGTTTTGAGATCTGGAAAACAGTAATACCATTTTTAAGGTTGAGCAGAGAAGTGACTGTGAGGAATTGTATCTTCCTCTCTGATTTTTGCACAGAAAAGATGCTAATTTGAGGGCTGTGTATATGGATGGGGGCGGGGTGAGAGGATTAATCAATGAGGAAAAGGCTCCTCTGGATGACTTAGATTCCTCCTTAGCGACTCCTTGGCAAGAAATGGTAGGATACCATCAACAAAAGGAATGAAACTGGAGGTCATTATGTTATGTGAAATAAGCCACGCACAGGAAGAAAAACGTTGCACATTCTCACTCGTGGAAGATAAAAAAGAAATGATCTTACAGAGGTAGAGAGTATAATAGTGGTTACCAAAGGCTGGAAAGGTTGATGGGGAGGTGGGGATAAAGAGGAGATAGTTAATGGGTATAAAAATACAGTTAGAAGGAATAAGGCCTAGTGTTCAGCAGCACAGTACAGTGACTATAGTTAATAATTTACTGTATATTTCAAAATAACCAGAAAAGTAGTTCAAATATTCCTAGCACAAAGAAATGATAAATGTTTGAGGTAATGGGTATCTCAATTACACAGATTTATTACAGTATATGCTTGTATCAAAATAATACAGGTATTTCATAAATATGTATATTATGTATTCATAACAATTAAAAAGAAAAATTTAAATAGAGAGAAACTGAAAATGTCAAGTAGAACCTATTAGATTTGATCTATCCAAGAGAATGGGAGGGAAGGAAAAGCCTGGACATGAATTTGAATGTTAAAGGTAGACTTCAGAAAGGGAGATCTTATGCTTTGAGGTTCTAAAAGGGACAGTGGCCTTAGGATAGTTGAAAGGCCTCAAAATTAAATTCTAAGAACCTAAGGTAGAAAGCAGAGTATTTAATATCTTATGTGGCTAACGAGGCAGTTTATTCTTTAATAAAATAATAAAAAGCTAGGTTTTCGTGGGAAATGAAGGCATGCAACCAAACAAGAATAAACATAATATAGAATCCAAGATGAGAATACTGCAAGGGAGCTAAAGCCCAGAATGAAATAAAACTGAAGAGGAAATGTCAAAGGAGACTGGTAGGTTCAAAGGAAGATAATAAACAGGGAATGCAAGGGAAGGGCTCAGCACTGCAGCGGATGGGATGATGTTAAAAATCCCTTAGGGTTCCTAAGCTCCATGAGGTGGAACCTGTATCATTGTTACCTTTGTACACCCAGCAGCCAGCACAGAGAGTAACACAGGTTAAGACATCCCACCAAACTTACTTAAACCAAGTTAACACAAGAAGAAAGAAGTCAATTCTTTAACTCCCGCTTAATTGTCTTTTCTGTAGGACAAAATATTTTCAGAACAGAAAATGTGCAATTAACAGCATGAATGAAAAATCTGAAACTGCTACACTTCATGAAAAAATTAAAAGGGACATTTTTTAGTATAAGGAAGTATTTGCTAATGATAGATGCAGAAGGCAGATATGGGGGACTCTTCAACCGGCCTGTGCACTGGGAGAACTGGGTGGAGCCATGGGAATTTCACACGTTGGGCAGGAGGAAAGAGCCTGGACTCTTTGGCTCCCAGGTGTGTTGGCTTGGGATCAATCTGTGAGGTGGGAATCTCTTAGCAGGATCCCCCCCATCGTTTTGCTGAAATTTTATTTTTTCCTTTTTGCCCAATAAATTCCATTCCCCACACAATTCAATATGTCTGAGTGCCTAAATTTTCCTGGTCCTGACACAAGAACCCAGATTTAGCTGACCTAAGGAGCAAAATTCTGCAACACTAACAACTCAGATGGCCTTAAAGTGCATACCGGTGTGTTAAGAGGTTACAAATGCCATTATCAAACTTATTATTATTATTATTATTTTTGAGACGGAGTTTCGCTCTTGCTACCCAGGCTGGAGTGCAATGGCCTGATCTCGGCTCACCGCAACCTCCGCCTCCTGGGTTCAGGCAATTCTCCTGCCTCAGCCTCCTGAGTAGCTGGGACTACAGACACGCGCCACTATGCCCAGCTAATTTTTTGTAGTTTTAGTAGAGACGGGGTTTAACCATGTTGACCAGGATGGTCTCGATCTCTTGACCTCGTGATCCACCCGCCTCGGCCTCCCAAAGTGCTGGGATTACAGGCGTGAGCCACCGCGCCCGGCCCTCAAACTTATTATTAATAAAATTTCCCTCCTTTTCCAGAATTCATGTAACCATTTTGGATTAATAACAGATCACTGCATCAACTTTTTTGTAGCTTATTATCTCTCATAACTATCACGTGACTAAACGAGAAAACTGAAAAACGATATATTCCTTATTCCTTTCGTTCCTAAAAATTATGTAAAATTTCACTATTTTTTTAATTAGTGAAATTTTTTTGTCTCAAGCTATTTTGTACATATACTGCTTAAAAACAATAAAACAAAATAATTAAAATTACAAGTTTTCTTCCTTGTACAGCATTCTAAATCCAAGGTGTTAATGTTTCTTTAAATATCCATTAACCATTATCCAAATATTCTAAGATAAGATATTTTATCACAATGGAAACTGAAGTACTAGTTAAATTAGCGAATCTATGAAGACACAACAACAAAATACTAATCAACTCCTACTCAATCAGGGCTTGGGGTGTGAGGATGTGTGTGAAGAAGGCAGCATGTAAAATAAAGTATCGGAATTGGTAAAAAAATAAAAATAAAAAAATAAGCAAATGAACAGTATCTTAGATCTTTGTGGGAAAAAAGATACCAAAGAAAAAGTAAACACGGGAGTCAATGTTGAGAAAGACAAGAGAACTTTTATAATTATGAACTTTATTTACTATGCCAACATTTTCAGGAGAGACTTTACATCTGTTTTTTAGAATTCATTTTACAGGCAAATTCTAATATACAGTTTGTACTGTGAACTGACTTTTAAAATCAATGGGAAAAACAGTACTGCAGACATTATTTTTGCTCTTTGTTAGTAATGACTTAGAGACCTTAAGTTCTTAGGGTCAGTATTATTTTGTTAAGTAAATGCTTTAGCAAGGAGAAAGTGGGTAAGCTTATTACCAACAAGATTAAAACATATATCTTCAGTTAATGACATAGCTGTAGATTGGCGCCCACCATCAGGATCATTTATCCAAAAGAATTCTTTCAAATTGCTGCAGCAAAAAACTTAAAGGGAGATGTGAAAGATCATTAGAAAATAGAATTCAAGCATCAGAATTTAAAAAGTAACAAGGCCATCATCTCCAAGGAAGAACACCAGGTATCACATCTATAATTAATTTTCAAATGTGTGCATAAGCATGCAAACATAACCAATGTTTCCTAAATACAGGAAATATAGCCAAACTAATTTAAAAACACAAAAACTACTGTGTAAGATGGAAAGTAAACTGAAATGGTGCTGCAGTCCTATTGATCTTAATTGCAAGCCTATTTGGTGATTTCAAAGTACATCCCCAGTGCCCTGGAGGCCAGGAAACCAGTATGACAACCCTGCTCAGAAGCCAAGGGTGCACCTCAGTGTCTGTAACACCATTTATGCTACGGGAACATTTGGAAGTGACAGCTGTAGAAGGGTCACGCTCTGTGATGCACTGAGAAAAAGTAAGTAAAATACTTATTGGGACAATGGAACATTCAATGAAAACTTAGTGCTTTAATGGGAAAAGTGACATGCTGGGAATATATTTCTGTGAACAGCTGTACTGATATCTTCAAACAGCAACAATTACTAATTTATTTCAATGAACAAAGCCACACCCAATAGGAGGCATTTCGATATTTCAGGCACAACTTCAAGCAATTAAGCTCATTTAAAGTGCAAATCTGATATTTTCTTTCATATTCAGATTTTTACTTGTTAAAGTACTTAGTAAATTCCCTAATATCTATATAAATACAATGAACAGTAGCCTATATGCCTGAAAATATTGCACAAATAAAAATGAGACTCCAAAAAAAAAAAATCTAGATGGTCTCCATTATTAGAAACAGTCTAAATGACATAACTCTATAATCCTTTGTTTAATGCCTTAAAATCATCTGCACCTGTACCAATAAACTCCTTAAGCCAAACTCGTCTTTTAAAAATTTGATATGCATCCCATTAATAGCCAAATATCTAATTCTACATACTCTACTAACTTCCTCTTTCACAAATGTGAAACTTAACCGACTCCATAAAATTTCTTCCTCGGGACTTAGAATGCATACAATGTAACTACCTTCACTGATTTCACTAGAACTAAGACAATAAATGGTTTTGAGTTCCTGTGGAGGAGGATTTGGCACAGGGTTGATTTACATTAATAGAAATAATAAACACAGATCAAGCCAAATCTAAGATGATCTTTGATTATTCAGTAAAGTTATATCCTCACTTCCATTTTGGACTTAACATTTACTAAGGAGCAGACAAGCATGATATTCTTGCAGTTTTTAAGGAAAACTGCAGGCAAATACTTTATGTCATGCAAGCATCCTAGATTTGTTTTCTCTTACTATATTATGCTTCACAAATATACTGATGAGCCTATCTTCTAAAAGATTAAGACTCAACAAAGGTACAAAGAAGTAGAGCTAATTGGTTAACATTTCTGCAAATCCATCAGGGAAGGAAAAAATAGAGAAAAATGGAGTAAATACATGGAAGAAAAAATGGAGAAAAACAAATTACTGGAGTCAACATTTTTATGTAATGGACAACAAAGACATTTCCCTCAGACTAGGGGGTTAAAAATTTAGGACTTTTCCCTTACGGATAAGGCCAACTCGTAAATAATGTTTCATAAGGGTCTAAACCAAATTCTACATAAACAAAAACCACTAAGTCTGGTACATTTTACTTTAGGGAAATATAGTATGATTCATGTATTTGCAATATGTGAGAACGGTTTTCTTTCTCCTTCAAAAAGATAGACCATGTATACCCACTTACAACTGCAGCCCATTATGGGTCATCTCAATGAACAAGTGCTTTGCTGATTTGCCTGACTCTAACAGTATCTGGACTATGTAAACAACATTTGGAACGAGTGTATAATAACAGATTTGTTTTGCTCACCTGTTACCAAATCCAAGAATGGTTTCCATCCAGTGAGTGGCAAATTCATCTAATATAGGCAAGGGAATAATGGGTCAAAACAGTAGCAAACACTTCTTTCAAATTTCTACTAAAAGACTTGCTGTTGCTTTTCTTCTAAAGGGGCAATTTCATCAACATACATCTTTTAAAGGAATCTCTAGAAAATTTCAGTGACTTTTTGGCCGTAATCCTGTTTGATACATTTTTGGTCAGCTGTTCAAAACAAACCTTCACCTTGTAAGGTTACCTATCTGAAAGATATTAATTCATTTAAAGCAGCTGCAGGTGAACAACCTAAAGATGACATGATTTGGGAGAAGAGGAAGGCAGGTTTACTGAACTGACAAGTGGCCAAAGCATGATTAGGTTTGTGCACGTGGTCGCATGGAGGTTCCACACCTACCTTCTACAGAACATTAAAATACATAAGAATGCTGTCTTTGAAATACCTTCCAGTGCCTTTTTAATAAAACAAAATTTCCCATTTTCAATTCTGTTTTCTTCCCAAATCTACCTTCAAAAAATTGTCTTTCAAAATATACCACAGATGAGGCAAGTAGATCATCTAAGGTCAGGAGTTCAAGATCAGCAACAAGGTGAAATCCCATCTCTACTAAAAATACAAAAAAACTAGCCAGGCGTGGTGGTGCATGCTTTGCAGTCCCAGCTACTCAGGAGGCTGAGGCAGGAGAATTGCTTGAACCTGTGAGGCAGAGGTTGCGGTGAGCCGAGATTGTGCCACTGCACTCCAGTCTAGGTAATGGAGCAAAACTCCGTCTCAAAAAACAAACAAAAAACGAAAAACCACAAAAAAGGGAAACCTAGGAAATTCAGAAGGGAACAAAGTATTATGAACTCCAGCTTTCTCAAGATAGTCTGAAATGTGTTATTTTTCTCAAAATATTTTAACTTGTTTTGCTATAGAAAATAGTTTAAAATCCCTATATATGGGATATTTATATGCCATCAAAGTTTTGTGCAAATGTTTCAAGTCCATTATTTCAGTCTTCAGATAGTAGCAGAAAATCAATAAATATAAATATTACAATTAAAGACATAATTTAAAATATATGCTATGGAAACTTAAAATGGCTATCATGGATCCATAAGCCTATAGGGTTCAAAACTGAATTACCAGCAAAACTCTAGCACCAACATAAGTTACAAATGAATACATCTTTAGATACAGGTTTCAAGATGTATCTCAAGCTCTCCTAAATTTACCCAGTAACAAATACAAACATAAATGGTATGTGTGTGTATATGTGCATGTGTGTTTGTGCATGTACATGTGCATGTGTTTGTAAAACAAGATGTAAAGCAATATATAACTGATTTATATGTAATAAGAAGCATTTTCAGCCTGGGAAATCTGTCTGGGAAATGAATAAATAGTAATATTAGCTTGCTGACCCTGGCAAGGAAAAACGAAACTTACATAGACTTTCCATTAAAAGCCTAATCTCCTTTATTCATCACAAAGCTTTTGCATAGACCTTTTAAATATACAAAACACTGGCCAGAACTCTGCTTACAGATGATTATCATCTTTCATTATCACCATATCTTTAGTTAAAATAGTAGCCATATTCACAGGAGAGACAAGTGAAAAGGGGTGAGGTTCTGAAAACCACAATAAATATAGACCTTAACAGGACTAAACCAGCAAAGCACACTTCTTGCCTGCTCAGTAAAATATGAATTTTCTGACATGGGGAGGGATGGATAACATGATTGGGGCCTTTGGCAGGCCTCTGAAATGGGTAAGCAAACCTTTGTGTTTACCTGAGATAATTATGCTCAAATGGCATGTACTTCAACCAGGATATCAAATGGAAGAGCCAAACTACTAGAAGCTTCTACATTTTAATTTAAGATTTGCAGGCTTTAAATGGAACCTCCACCACGGTAGCAAGCTGCACATAAAGCTATTACAGAACAGATTGTTTTTAAGGAACAAATTGGCAGGTGATGGCTATGTACTTAATGTATCTTTGGTTTAGGAAGACGAGAATATCGACTAGAGGCCAAACAATCCCCAGAATGCAAATTGCCATTTGGATTCTGCATGATTTCTTTTCGCTGCGTTAGTGGCCTTGGGATGCTTGTCTTGGCCTGGAAACTTTGAGGCTCTAGTTGGGGGTTGTTTGTTTGTTTTTGTTTGAAAGAGCCTGAGGGGGGGCGGAGCTTAGATGCTTTCAAATTCTGATTATTTGAAAGATTTGTTTGACTAGATGTTGGCTGAAGTTTTGCTGAATTACATGTTGTGATTATTGGTGACTTTTTACAAGTGGGAGTCCTACTTGGAGATGTTTCGGAAACTGGAGGCGGTACCAAAGAACTCAATATGGATGGTTTTAAAAGCTGCAAGGACTTGGGCTGAGACATACAGCCTACTGATGGAGACTGATTTCTTCCAACTCTCTTAGCCTGGTCTACCGTACTTGACTGGGGAGGTGTCTGAAGAGAAGTGGGCATAAACTGCATGTCACTAATTTGATTATTTGCCAAATGATAAGGCTCTTGAGCATTTACAGTCATGTTTAAGTTTGCTTCAGGTGTACTCTTAGCCACATCCATTAATTGTGGACTTGATGAAAAAGACTGGTCTTCCGAACCATAGTTGCTTTCTTGTTGCGAGATGTGTGTAAAGCTTTCTTCCAGATGTGCAATGCCCTGATGCGTGTCTTGGATTGAGGATTCACTGTGGGCCTCGATATGTTGCGGCTTTATTAGTTTTCCCTGGGTGTGGTCTGTGGGTCTGGGAAGGCTGCTGGAAGGCTGTAGTACTTGAGGCTGTTAAAATTAAAAACAACATTAGCAACAAGTTATCTTAGAAATTTCACCCAGATTTAATATAAATACCAATTAAGCTGTGTTGGTACTTATTATGGCTTTAATATGGAAAACGTGGAGTTTCTTTTAATTAAAAAATGAACTGCAATATTCAAGCAAATTAGACACAAACGAGAGTGATAATGCAAACAAAAATGATACAGGCAGTAAACACTGAACAAGATCCAAAATTAAATGAGAAAAAAACATTAAAGTACTAATTTATTATAGAAAAATTCCTACCATAATAGATTCATTGGGTATTTTAAACCTTAGAGCTTGGCAGAATGATTCCACAGTTTTTGGTTTAACCTCTACAAAGCATTCAGATGTTAACTGTGACCTTCAGAATATTACTCATATTAAACTTTAAAAAAAAAGTTGTACACCACGTTAATAAATGTTGTATTTCTGTCAAGAATGAAAAGCACCAGCAGATAGACAATATTTAGAATACTATATTCTCAGTTTATGTGAAATTCTATTTATTTAACAAATATAGGTTAATCCATTTAGCTAATGCTAACCTACTTTTAATATTCTTGTTTTGAAAAGTTTCCAAATAAAATGTTTCAGAGTTTATTTGTTCTGTCTCACTGCTATTATGGCTGACATATGAAAAAACAGATCTACTCTGACTAAAAGTAAACATTCATTTACTTAAATTTAGAATAATCGGCCTTTTAAATGATGGCTCAGAGTAAAGCAAATTTGAAGTTGCCTCTAACTGGAACTAAAACACAGAAGCCTATGATGAGAAAATTCTTATGGTCTATATGCCTCACATGTAATTCCCTGAAGCTCATTGTGTAGTGGTTTCAAAAAAAAAAAAAAAAATAGAGGAACAGTGCAATTTCCACGATTTTGGGGTATCCAGTAAAAAATACAAATCTCAAAGTTATGTTTCAATGGCCCAAAGAGTTAAAATATATGGGGCAGGGCCTACTGGGCCTGTCCTGAATACAGGAGTATTTGCTACAAATACATAATCTCTCTCTCAATTTCTCTTCCCCCTACCTCTCTCTCCCTCTCACCCTCTCCCCTTACCCCCCCCCACACACACTCTCTCTCTCACTCTCTCTTTCTGTCTTTCTCTAAATAGTGTGGGCTACAAGTCAAAGAGTTTGGCAAAAGGCTTTCAACGTGAATTTCAAAGAACTATTTCTCACTAGTGACTTTTTTTATTTGCTAATCTACAAATAAATCTACACAGTATCGATAATTTCCCCATTAGAAGGGGTGGATCTATTTATACTGCATCATTTGTGCTTTTTCACTTCTTTCACCTCCCTGACCAACACTGGACAATGGCTGCCCAGGATCAGCAGCCAGCAATTAGATTATGGCTGGATTGGGAGTGACTGAGGGCAAGGCTCATCAACTCATGGAGGATGGTTAGCTATGATGGTACATGGCTGACTTGCTATTAAAAAAAAATGAAGCCAGTGGCTATTCAAAATTTGAAACATGTCACATCAAATCACATTGCAGAATGTTTGAAACAAGCCAACTCAATTGCTGTCTCAAGCTAAATATCTCAGACTTTAAAGTCACTGGGTATTTTGACAGTACATCAGCACAAAAATGAATAGACTGTCCCGCAAAACGGAAGATACTAAAATCACCACACAATTAACAGATTATCCCTGGTGTTCTCTACATAAAAATGACTACGGCAAAGTGATCAAAAACCTTGAAAGATTAGTGAAAAAATAGTGCCAAGGCCATATTAAGCAAACCAAAATCTACCAAAGGGAATAAAAAGTAAAAAAGTAATCAGGAAGGAGGCACCATCAACTGGTTGAACTGGGATTTGTTTTCCCTTTTCACCTTCAAACATGTTAAGATATTCTAGTTCCAAGTTAAAAATCTGAAAGCAATTTGAGACTTTTGAAAACATCAATGATAATTTAAAAATGGACTTTATTGTAATATGTCTATTGCCAGTAACAAAAAAGGTATAAATGTGCTATCAGTGGAAAGCATAAAAAGAGATGATTTTTCAGTTAAGACAGGTAATTAACTGGTTATTCAGACAACCAACTTCCAGAAATGCCCAGGTAAGGGCCACTGTGAGCTATATAAATTTGTACTATTTTGTACTCACCACTTATACTGTTTTGATTACTCATAGTACCCAACTGACCACTGCTTAGAGAAATAAATGGAAATAGAGCAGAGTCAAAAACACATGCTACTTGTATTAAATGCAATAAAACTTCCTATCAAATATTAATGAATTAGAAAACAGTTTTTAAAGAATAATAAAATGTTGAGTCAACTGAGAGGAATCTAACAGTTATATAAATAAATGTCTAACCTACTAGTTAGACATCTACACTACTAATTAATTACTTTAAATCAGTGGTTTCCATATGCTAAATAATATAAATTTTGTATTTTTATTAAAAATTAATTTTGGTGGCATGATATAATTTCCGTATTACAAAATCAATGTCTTATTTATTTGGTAACTATAGTTTGGAAAATCAGTTCCACTACTGTAAAACAAAAAATCTACTTCATGAGGACTAAGAAACACCTATATAATGTGAGGAACAAGGAAACAACTTGCTCCTCATATGTGGAAGACTACATGGAAGTGGTCAACCACTAAGGGCTGGATTGACGCTAATTACACTTACCAGCAAGTTGAACAAGCTACCTCTTAACCACTAACAAGCAAAGCAGAGATGTGTTCTGATGGCTTATTGCTACAGTTTCCCCAAATTCTAAACAATCAACTGTTTTAATATAAATGCAAGATGTTAATTCATCTTGCCCATATCCACTACTGTTTCTATGGCCATTAAAAAGACACCTTCAGACATTTTTAGAATGTAAATATAAAAAGAAAGATCCCTCATCCTCTTAAATGATAAGACAAATAGGAATGAATATAAAAGACTATAAACCTTTTTTTTTTTTTTTGAGTTGGAGTCTTACTCTGTTGCCAGGCTGGAGAGCAGTGGCGTGATCTTGGCTCACTGCAACCTCTGCCTCCCAGGTTCAAGTATTCCTCAGCCTCAGCCTCCTGAGTAGCCAGGACTACAGGTCTGCACCACTATGCCTGGCTAATTTTTTTTATTTTTAGTTAAAATGGGGTTTTACCATGTTGGCCAGGATGGTCTCAATCTCCTGACCTCATGATCCACTTGCCTCGGCCTCCCAAAATGCTGGGATTACAGGCGTGGGCCACCGCACCCAGCCCATTTTTTAAATGTTTATTATGTATCATGTACTGTAATAGAAGGGATAACATCTGGAGCTGAACATAACTTTGTTCCTGTGTTTCAGGAGCTCAGTGAGGGAGACAATAAGGTAAAGGAGTGATGAGACCATGTCTCAAGCATAACAACATATGGGAACAAAAAGAAAACATGCCTGCCTGGAGAGGTCACAGAAGGCATTCCTGAATGGCAAACAATCTGCCCTGAGTTTTAATAGGGTGAATAGGAGTTCATCAAGTAAACAAGAAGGGAAGAATATTCTGTGTAATGAGCTAGTACAAGCCAAACACAGAGGTAAAAAAAGAAAACGGCATGATCCGGTCACTTCAAATTATAGACTGAATTTGAAAGGACAGTGCAAAAGCATAGCTAAGGGCCAGCTCCTAAGGGACTTGTGTCAGGCTAAGTAGCTCTCACTTTGTGTTGTAGATGATGGGAGATGTGGATGAATTTTAAGCAGAGGAATCCCAATATTCAATGTGTGTTTTAGAATGATCACTCTAGTGGAACTAGTGAGGAATGTAACCAGAGGGGATGAAACTGTCAGAAAAGCCATATAGTAAGCTATTTAGCAAAAATCTGAAGGTGGGACAGGCAAGATGAGTACTGGCTTGTATCCAAAAAAGGCCTCTGGGGGAGCTGTCTACCAATCCATGGATTTAATAGCCTCAGCAGCCCACGAAACCTAGAGGGCAAAAGGAATCCCCCCACTACTGGGGAGACTTCAGAAAAGACCCCATATCTTAACTACTCCCTATAGTCACAAATGAGTAAAACTTTAATCCTGAAACTGGTACAGGGGTTGGTTACTGAAGCATCAAAATGAGGACCTATCCCCAGGCTTACAGAGCTAAGTGCCTCTAACTGAACTCAGCAACTTCAAGTCTTACTTTAGTTAGATACATAAACTTCAGCACACCATTCTGATAATTCTCAAAGAGGTCCATGTGTCAAGGTCAAGAATGTCAGCAACAGGCACTACTGGTTGTGCAAAGGCTTCACAGACATCTTTAATGATAATCATAAATGTCTGCTTTAGGCTGCTTTACAAAGATAACGAGAGACTGGGAGCTCCTTACAGGCATGTACCATGTACCATTTTTCATTATAGTTGGTATTTCTAATATTTGGCACAAAGTAGGGATGAAATACTTATTTGCTAGATAAATGAGTAAGTGAATATTAGCAGTATATTCAAGAATTACTTATTTGGCCAAGAATTATCAAAATGATACTTTTTTATTAGGCCAATGATGAAGCACCTAATAAATAAAAACTAGTTTAAAAAAATAAACACTGATGAAAAATAAATCTAATAGGAAAAATCTATTGTTCCCTCCAAATAAGTGTGTGGTTAGCTTAATGATTCATGTTTAGAAGGATAGCAGGAAATACTGACTGCATGTTAAACACAAGTACCTCTCATAATGACCTTTTAAAAGCTTAGTTGCCAAGTGTTTTCCATCTGAAGACTAGAAATAGGTTGAGAAAAGTGTCTTAACAAGCGTTCAGCTATTTTCTGTTTCTAATTCTAATAATTAAATATGATTACATATATAAAACATTTAGCATAGGACTTCCTAGCACATAGTATGTGCTCAATAAATTTCATCTATGGATATAAGAATGATGAGTTCAAGCCATAGCTCTTTTGTAACTGGGTCTTCAAAACAAAATCAAGTTCTTTGGCAATATAATAATAAACTAGAATATGAGGTTTCTAGGCTTCAAATACATAGTTCAATAATGTCAATATTATCTAAATGTTTTGAATCTGCATAAAGTGTATTTGATATGACACAGAAGTCAAGGATTTTTAACTGCATTCCTGGAGATAATAACCAGAGCAAAGACATACAAGTTTAGAGAGGACTTTACAATGGCTCTACAAAGGAGGTAGTACAACACAGTATTGAATCATTTAGCTGTTAGAATCAGACTGATCTGAGTTTGAATCCTGGATTTATCGCTTATAGATCTATCACTGATAGATCTACCACTGATAGGTGAGATAGTGGGTAAATATAATCCCACTATCCTAAAATGGAATTTCCTAATTTACAAAATGAGGGTAGTATCAGTATATATACTTCATGGAATTGCTGCAAATAATAACCAGTGACAGCACAATGCCTGTTACATAAATACCTGAGAAATGTTATACTCTGGCCTCTTAGAGAGCAGTGTTCCCTTCTTTCCAATGGTATAGATCCAAACTCGAGTTTGCATGCATGATCTCTAGTTATCATGAGACCCCAAGGTGAAAAATATTGTTCTTTTCCTTTTATAAATGAGTAGAGTGGGGTTTAAAAAAAAAGTTAACATGTTCAAATTCAAACATTTTGGCAAATGAAAGCCAGAATTTGGACCATTAGATAATTTCTTAAAGTGCAGCCCTAAAATTTAACATTCTGTGCTATCTGGTTAGTTCTGATGAGTTCACAGGCTTTCAGAATATGCAATATAACCAGATGATTATTTTAATAGATTTTAAAACACTACAGGCAGATGCAATACCAATATTAAGGAACTAACTTTCCTGGATAATGTCCTATTTCCTTCTTAGATGATCTAGCCTACACAGGATAACTTTCAGACACTAAACTCAAGCCACACTGTGGAGCAGTATTTCTGGAAAGAGGTGATTCCACAGTGACCCACTGGGGGAAACATAATGAACATGTAAAAAGGCAAAGTAGCACCCATCAATGAACAAAACAGTTCACCTTTAATGTTTTACAACACTTCAAAGACCTACAGCATTAGCATACGGAAAAGCATTCATGCCAGTTTTCATAAGCAGTCTTGTTCTAGGGTTATTAGCAAAAGATGGCAGCTAAAACATCAACTCCTGATTGAGTAAAAATATGTCAAAGTGTACAAAGAAAGCAGGAAATGTTCTAAGTGTAATAATGCTACTGCATAACAGACAAGATTTACCTAATTTTTTTCCTTGATACATACAAATTTATTGTTGTTATTAAATACATTTTAACCATAAAAAGGAAAGTGAAAATAGAGCCATCTGTAACATGCCTGTACATTCATGCAGGCTCTGACATGCATCATGCAAACTGGGAAAAAAAAAAAAAAAAAACAACCAAAAAGTGGTTATGAGGAGGGTGGTAGGAAAAAATCCAAAATTGTACTGTACCACGCTTTGTCAGAGAAGTAATGGACTAACTTCTCAACTCCTTGCCAATGGCATAATGGGAGAGCAGAGACAAGAAAAAGACAGGACAATGGCATCAGAGACCACACACAACACCAAGGATTGCCATGACTGGGTGGCAGCCACAAGTATTTGCTTTGCTATTGTTGTGTTTTCCTAGGCATTATTCATTATTTCATTTAATATATTTGTGCATAATAAAAACACAATAGATTTATACTTTCTTATTAAAGTAATTTGCAAGTTAGTACAAATTGCTCATAACCACAGAAAGGCATGTGCACAACTTCTCACACTTAAGAGGGATCACTTGAAGACTCTTACCAAATAAAATATTTAAAATAATTCTGGTAAACATTAATATTCATACTCCAAAGACCTAAAAAGGTTTAGTCCCATGTAACCCCTTATGAAGAGGTAGAAATTAAATTTTAAATAATTTCAAGCTTTTGTAAGTTATAAAATTAAATAAGATTCAGTATGTGTTTAGCTTTATTATTGTCACTGCATTCAAGACCAGTAAAGGTATAATCTGATCTTAACCTATGATGCAAATTATACGTGAGGTCTGCAAATCAGTATAGAGATGAAAGACTTAACTGTATCCCTAATACTGTATTACAACTAGATTTTAGAGATCACAAGAAGCCAGTCACAGCTTCTAGTGCTTTTCGGGAATCAGGAATGCTCTTATTCTTCTGTATCTCACTATTGTCTCAGAATGGTGCCTCTATACCTCAGAAAATTTAGAGGATAGAAGATTGATAATATAAATTGTTTACAAATAATTTTGGAAATAAAGAGTTCAATGGCTTTCTAAGTTGATGACCAGTTAACTTTTTTTTTAAGTATCAAAGTGATTAAGAGGAATTTAATAATAGATGCATAATCACTGCAAGATGATTAATTTTGTGTGTCTATATCTCAAAGACACAGAATGTATTAGCATCTACTTCTCAGATGGTGCACAGCAGTTCAGGGGGAAAAAACTTAAATCAAATCATAATAGTACAATTCCATTGATGTGACCAATAGACACAGTATATTTATCCAGATTACAAGAATACTGCAAGCATTGCAGTACAGAAACAAAGACTGGCTAAAAAAAATAAATCCCACACGCTGCAAAGCAGACTGTAATAAAGGGCTTTATAGAGAAAACACTAATTGTTGCATTTCTCATAATTGCAAGAAACTAAACCATGCCTATATTTGTGGAAGGCCTATTGGACCATGAGTTAGATGCATATTTCTAGACAATTAACCAATGACTATACTAGATAGTCCCTAATTTCAAGGACTAAGTACCATATTCTATGTTAACTATACTTAAATTAAAAATGAGCATACACAAAATTGAATTAGTAAAGTGTTTTTACTGAGTTACTCCAGTTTGCATCCCATTCAAAAATATTTTATTTTTATGAAAAGTCATCCCAGAGCTAATTTCTAAGGAGGCTGAAGCTATTTTTATGTATAACATTGACTTAAGTCACACATTGGAGTCAATCAGATTGAACCTTGTTAATTTATACCTTACAAGCATATTTGACAATTCAACAATTGTCAAATACACATTTGACACATCAAGTGCCCTTAGAAAGTGCATACCCTTTGATTAAGTGATATCCTTCTAGGAATCTATCTAAGAAAAGAGAGATATTGACATTGATTTATACACAAAGATAAACTGCTTAGCAGTATTCTTCTCTGTAACTAGAAAGAACATTAATGCCCAATAGTAGAAAAAAATTCATTTAGAATATCTGCCATGTTAAAATGTGTGTATATATATAAAATGATACTACGTAAAAAAAGCAGAACGACTGAAAATACATAAATTCAACTTCAAAACATAAAATTTAGAAGACTGAAAGAAAATATACCAAAATGTTTCTTCTAATTTCTCCACAATGAGTTACTACATTACTATTATAAATAGGACAAATGTACATTTTGAAGGAAGAGTCATTGTATTTACAAAAAATATTTAAAGTTCAGGCTCTGGAAATAGGATGGAATTTAATTCTGGTTTGTTCACTTACCCTGTGCAAATTATTACCTCATTTGCTCATTTTTTTATGATTTGCATTTTCCTTATTATAAAATTGGAATAATAGCTCTGACTCTGAGTTATTGTGAGAATCAAATAATAATTAAAATGAAACACCTAGAAAAGCATTTAAGACATTAAAAATCTTAATAAATATTCAATTAACATTAGTCTTTTCCCCTTTCATAAAATGTATGGCTAAATTAAAAAATATATACATAAGAGTTTCCTATAGGAGTATTTGTGAAAGTGTAATTTTTAAGTAGCTCTTAGAAAGATTATCCAGATGTATGAATTTCAGGAGAACAGATCTCCAACCAAACAGACTAAAAAAATAAGGCTAGTGAATTATTAAAGTGAGACAGATGTATGAATTTC
>NW_016107548.1:3094037-3111653 GCF_001604975.1 Cebus imitator
GACTAAAAAAATAAGGCTAGTGAATTATTAAAGTGAGACAGTGCAGCTGAGGCAAATGGCAAAAGTGGGCATTCAGTGAAATCATCATTTTGACTGAACTGAGGAAAAGCTGACTCTGTTACAAAGAGTTCATCAGCCATTTAAGCCATTCTGTTAATATTCAACAACAAAAATTTTTTCCTGCCATAGATAATTCTTAGGAGGCACCGCTTAAAAACAGTATTTCTGCAAAAAAAGCTTTACTATGATTATGCACATCAAATTATCTAAATTTCTGAGCCTCCATATTTAAAGTCAGTATATTAAAACCTAAATGCTCAGATTTATATGGGCAAAATAGACCAATGTTTTTCTAACTGCAGGTTGCTACCAGCATTTAAAAAAATAGAGAGAAAAAATGAGAGTATCATATGTTTTAAGAAAAAGTATTGTCTATGAATCTTTTATCTGAATTTTAAATACACACACACATGTGAATCAGGTTGTAAATATATTCTTTCAGTAAATACATACTGGGCTGTCATGTAAAATAAATTTATAATCACTGCATATCAAAAATGTTTGTGAAACACCCCCTGAAATTTGTTAGGAGGAAGAGGATGTAAGACAATACAAACTTGTCATTCTTAATGTAATTCTGGTGGACACAACTACTTACTACTATAATATAAACTTAGAATAATCAGGCAACATTACATCAAGAAGCTGTCAGGCTATTACGACAAATATAGATGCATTTAAGTAATTGTTGTTTTAAAACCACTTTTTCCCTTCCCATTAAGTCACTGCATATGGAAGGTAAAGATAAATAGGACTTCTAAATTTCTCAAGCAAGGTACTAAAGAGCAAATTTTAAAAGCTCAGTTAGACACAATAAGAAATAGATATTATTTCAAAACATACGTTTTGAAAAGTCAAGTATTCTTCCTGTAAGTACATGCTCTGGCAAGAAATGCTATTTGGAATTACCAGTAAGGCTTTCTACTTGTCAAAAGCAATTACTTTTATTAAATTTTCCTACCCTGAGGTAGGTTATTTATCATTCCCAATTTTACACAGTTGGGAAATTAGAGTAGAAAGACTACACCAATGCCTGTTAAGTGAATCTGTACAAAAGCTCAAGTCCCTACTAACAGGGAAAGACCTCTATATGTCTAAATGAAGATATTTTCTGCTAACCTAGAGAAAATTTAATTTGAAAAAAAAAAAAGTAAGTATAATGAAGTAGAGACTAGTAATATACTTAAGAAATGTAAGTCAAAATTTCCTGAGAAAGAAAAATAATAAAGACCAGAACCTTCCATTTACTTCTTTTTTCCTACACTTTTAAACTCGGTATGAACATTGCTGGCCAGTACAGCTTTCTAGAGTGACGAGGGCTAACTATTCCCTGTAAACATTAATTATCTCACTCTGCATATTTGGAATGAACTATATTTTCATACTAGGAGGTCTACTATACTCCTGTAACTTAAAAACAACAGATTGCCCTTACTGAAGACTCACAGCCAAGATTTATCTGGCCTCCCTATTTAGAAGATAAAGGCAGTTGACTCAAGTTGATGTTCAAGAAGTTATCAAAGAACTTTTTAATGAAACGTAATGGAGAAATTTCTCAACTATCTTCCATTACTTAAACACAATTAATCTCTTCAAATACGAGTACTAGGACCCACATAATGACTAAATGTGGAGACAAGTATCACTGACTACAAGTTTATTGCAGGAAAAGATCTATTCCAAAACCCTCTGGAAAACCACTAGATTTATTCTAATAATTTCGTACCTTTCTCCTCTGTATTTTATCACTTAAAAAAAAAAACACCTTTATTAGTAAACTGCTTTAGCTATTCTCAGGGTGAATTCAAAACAGAGTAGTAGTTTAGAGCATATTTCCCCTGTAAAGGAACCTTTCAAGCTCATTAACAGTTATTAAAAGGCTGTGAACAAGCCCTCCGGTCAGGTCATTACTCCCCACCAATAGGGTCCTACAGTCTCAAAGATCAAGTCCTAGGCCCAGTTCTTTTAGATGCATAGGCTGTGAAAATCTACTCAGGAACAGACTCCCATATATATATATAATATATGATCCTAAATGACAAATACATCCAAACTGTGGAGAACCAAAACTTTCTTTTTGTTAATCTGAAGATGTAGAGAAACAAGGTTTGATCTAGAGAAGTTAAAAAAAAAAAAGGCAGATCTTATCAGTAATGTAGAAATTGTAGGATAGTACTGCTTCGCAGTTGGAAACAAAAAGGAAAGCTCTGGACCCAAGAAAGGCAAAGAAGCACTTGAAAATGCAGAGCCATTGACTCAAGAAAAGCCAAGAAAATTCTAAAGCTATACAAATAAACTAATGAAATGGGTGTTTCTGAGAAACATGTTTTTAAAAATAAAGCTAAAATTCTATTTGCAATACAGAATAATTAACCTCAAACTTCAATTTCATATTATAGCTAGCTAAGGAGAAGGAGAAAGGAAGAGGAAAATGGTGAGACCAAAGGAATCGGGCTAAAAGGGGGCTTGAGTAAGTACAAAGGTGGGTGTGCTAATCTGAGGAGAAATCTCAAACCATGCTGTTTACTAGTTACAAGCCTAAGAACACATTATAATTTGATATATCTGTCCTTTAAAATTCTAGATGAATTCACTAGCAATTTAGTATAATTCTTTTTGTGTTAGGATTATTTAAATAGAGGAGAAAAGAAAGCAACTTACTTGCAGACCAGAGAAGTAAAAAGAAGGAGTTACTGAGGCGGTGGGAGACAGAAAAGGAAGAGGACAAAAAACTCCTTTTCCCATTGCTTCCACTAAAGAAATGAACTTGCTACCAAATAACATCATATAAAAGCCTATACGAAATATTTTTCTTTAAAACAAAAGTACAGAAGGGAAGGAGAAGTATAGCAGCAAAAAATAAACTTCAAGCCTTCTCTGGAATTCATGTTGATACTTCATAATTTTGGCTAATTCCAAAAATAAGATTTTCTTTAAATAAATAAAATTGCTAATTACTTTAAATTTCCTCCTTTTACAGCGAAATGGATAATAAAAAAAATTGAATGAATCACAAATCTGTATAAATCCTTGGAGAAGGCATAAAAATATCTCTGATTGACTATATTTATATTTCTTTTTAATTAATAATAGCTTTTTATGGGTGACTTTTCAAAAAAGATAAAATATAACCAACTTACCAGGCACACTTAAGTACATAAAACAAAATAACCACCACTGGTTTAGAAAGGAGAGTTAGCATAAACAAAAATTTTAAGGTCAAACAATAACTAAATCATTAGAAATGTTAGTAAACCATGCATATTCCAAAGCCATTTTTTCTGTGCTGATAAATTACAAAAACATCTTAGTTGTTTTAAACCACTTTTAGATAAAGCAATTAGAAATATCTTTATTTTAGATGACAGTGAAATGCAATCCAAGCCCTTAATTAGGAAATATTTAAAGAAATGTGCAATGGTCTAGTAAGCCTGCTCCCTACACATTATGCATCTGTCCATCATACCACTGTGGATCATATGTACATTTTTTAAAACAATTAGATAACACAGTAATTTTTATTCACATATTTCAAGTTTTTGAAAATGCATTAAAGACAGATGCATGTCAGTAGGTCTAGGGTCACTGGCAATAGGTTTAAACAGTATTAGAACGAAATTAACCTCAGCTTCCATTAAGGCTCTAAGTGGAGGTCTGTTTACATGCAGTCAAAGGAAGTGTTAAGAGAGGAGACCACAGAGTGCTGCTTTAGCAGATGCCTGCAGAGCACTCAGGATAGGAAAGGAGGTGCTGGGGAGGAACAGGTCATGCATAAGGGAAATACCATGAAGGGGAAGCCAGAGCAGGATAGGAGTGAGAGACACAGACTCACTCTGTCTGCGGTGCGGTGGAACAGTCCGTGGGATCCCCTGGAAGGAGCCCTGCCAAGGAGAGAAGGAGGGAGCAGAATACCCACCCTGTGCAGAGAGAGATGGGGTAGGGAGGTATAATAAAAAAGGGGACCAAAAAATAGAGAAACCAAAGTCATACTTTGTTTTAAATAACACAGAGCAATAGTGTTAACAAGAAGACAGATTTCATTTTTTAAAATACAGGCAGCTCAAATTGCTAAAAATACATCATAATCCAAACAGTTATTTTAATATTGTTTAAAAAATTATTTTCCTCTAATATTTGTAGTACAATGTAAAAAAATAATATATTCTTTCTGGTATACATTATATTTACCATCATAGGTCTCATTAAAGTAGCAGATTCCAGTCTTTTGCAGAAAAGGAAGGAATTTAAAGGGAGAGATAGACTTCAGGTGTTAAACACACAGAAAATGTATCAATTTACAAATCAGGCAATACAAAAAAATTACCATACAAAAAATTTTATTTCAGCCAGGTATGGTGGCTCACACCTGTAATCGCAGCACTCTGAGAGGCTGAGGAAGGTGAATCACAAGGTCAGGAGTTCAAAACCAGCCTGGACAATACGGTGAAACGCTGTCTCTGCTAAAAATACAAAAATTAGCCAGGTGTAATGGTGGGCACCTATAATCCCAGCTACTCAGGGGACTGATGCAGGAGAATCGGTTGAAACCGGGAGGCGGAGGTTGCAGTGAAGCCAAGAACCCCTACTGGACTCCAGCCTGGGCTACAGAGCAAGACTCCATTCCCCTAAAAAAATTTTTTTAAAAATTTCTTCTTAAATCACAGGTTTCAGAAGATTAGCAGGTAAAAATAAAGAATGTTAGCTAAAGGTAGCAAAACCAACACAACATTGAAAAAGATTTAGGATGTTGTAAGAGTAAGTACTATATAAAGAATGTGACATGCAGGCCGCAGGTTACGCGTGCATGATTTTTAATTTGAATAATGTGTGGCTTTTTAGCTTTACTTATTTTAATCACAGATTATCATAACTAGGATACTTTTGAAATGTCATTTACTTCAATTTCCTCACTTTACAGATAAAACTTTCTTCAAGAAAGTAACTGTTCAATGTTATACAAAGGGAACCATATTGGGTTTTATGTCCCTAGCCTCCTCACTGACTGAAACATATGCACAAATAAAACTATTGAAACATTCTTAAAATATCATCGAGGAAAATGAGCCTATAAATCATCATACCCAGTTAAATCTGCAAAAGAAATTATGTATATTTTTTAGACCAATTAATCCAACATAAGAAATGTTGTAGTAATTTTTAATACAGAATTTTTAATAAAGAATCTTTAGAATATTCTAGTAAATACAAATATTATCTTTTGAAATTTTGCTAATTTAGCAAAAACAGCTTAGAAAATATTGATAGGGTGATGAACCCTGATGCTCTCACAGATACTACGACCTGCTGTTCTGCTGTTTGTGAAATGTTTTGGTTCAAAGGCTTTTTAGTAAACAAATTCTCAACCAAATCCTCCCCATGCGTTTTGCAGAACCAAGTTTCTACCCACTGTACTACTAAGCAAAGAAACTTTCAGATGGGAACTTCATAGATATGTTTAAGAAAACAGTCATAGATTCTTTCATCAAAGAGGTACATTTACCTTTGAAGGTATGTGGAAATAGTACTGACCCTGGAGTCAGGGAAAACTGTTTTTTTCCCTTGACTCTGTTACAAGCCTTGCAACCTTGAGAAAATTACTGATTTTTGAGCCTCAGTTTCCTCATTTGTCAGAGGCAGAGGTGGGACTGGTTCATCTCGAAGAACCCCCTATTTCTATATTTTACTTAGTCATATCTGTCTCCATCTTCACTCCAGTCATTTTATAACTCTATTTTTAGTTTTATAACTCTATTTATATGGCATTTAAAACAATCAACTTTGTATTAAATTGTCTCTCCTGCTATATAATTAATTCCTGAAATAATTTAAGTGAAAGTATCTGTCACAGTAGCTATAATTTGGCAGGAGTTTTAAAAGATATTAAATGTCCCACCTTCCATAGCCTAAAACTTCCCCAGCATAGAGCAGACACTAAGTAATTAGTTACTGATTTAAACAAAATTAAATCAATTTACTGTGTTTATCTAGAGATGCATATGTAGCATCTGTTAATCCTGGCCACACACTACAGCCACCTAAGAAATTTTAAAAACAAAAACAATGATATCTATCTTCATTTCCACAAGACCAACAGATCATAATCTCTGGCACAGGCCTGAGCATGAGAAGGGAAAGACAACCTTGTGAAATAAATACATAAACAGCGCTGCCAGCTACTCCCAAGAGGTACCCATCTATTAGATGATGAAACAGCTGTATGCCCCATCTGAGCTTATGCCCAGAAAGACAAAGAATGTGACTCATTTTGTTTCTGCCACCAAAATGCCTCCTCCACTTCTCTACTCATCTGTTAAAATCCTATCCAGCCCCTTTAAGCTTTTTCAAACCCATATCCTAAAAGCTTTTCATAATCCAAATTATGATCATTCTTGTTTATAAACACCCACCGCAATTGGTGGAATCTTTCTTCCTCTTTTCATTACTTTGAATATCTTAAAAATTCTTTTACTAAATGTAGCCACCCTGAGAATAATAGCTGTCTTACTTTCCTTGGTGTCAACTACTTAGCTTCTTGTCAATTTAATTACACAGTGTAGAAATAACATACTTGGATCAGCATTTAATAGAGGGAATTCCAGTTTCAGGAAAAGATGGAGTAGACACACTTCTCCCTTTTCCTGCTGTCAAGTACAGCTAAAAACCCTGGGCACTACATATAAAACACAATACTCTGAAAAAGTGAGACTAGCTAGGGGCCTTGGGACCCAAGGAAAAATACAGTGATTTTCTTTTTGCCTTATGTATCCTACACTGAGTGGTAGAAAAGCCAGCACCTGGAAATGCCAAAAAACACAACAAAATTTAAGAAAGCCTGCATTCTCTAGCCAAAGGATCAGGAAAGAGGTAGCCTACCAATGCAGAAAACTTGTATCCAGTCATCTGCCTAATATCACAGAAAAACCTGGGGCCCCGGCCCCCATTCCCATCAGAAAGGGAGGACTGGGGAGTGTAGGCCTCCACCTTGCATGGCTGTGATATTTTCTTATGTACTTCTTAAAATACATACAGAAAATATTTAAGACACTTGTAAATGAGGAAAGAAATGGGATTTAAAGGGACATAAGGTTTCTATATGTAGTAGACTATATATAATTAAACATATATATGTGTGTGTGAAATACAATGCCTAGTGCAACAACTAAAAATTAATATAAAGAGATAAACTCAAAACACTATATAAATAAAAATGGAATTATTAAAAAACTAATATACAGAAAAGAAAATGAAAACAGAAATAAAGAAAAAAGAAAACAGAAATAAATAAAATGGCAGATTATACCCTAACATTAGCAATAATGACATTAAATATAAAGGACAGATTGGTAGAGTAGATCATAACCTAACTATATGCAGACTACAGGAAATTCATTTTATGTATAAAAATTTACGTATTTTAAAGTAAAAGATGAAAAAGATACACCACACAAAAAAACTTCAAAGGAAATTTGGTGTGCTTATATTATTATCAAATAAACTTCAGAGCAAAAAGAATTCCCACATATAGAAAGGGATCTCACAAAATGATAAAAAGATCAATCTACCAAGAAGGCATAGTGATCCTAACAGTACCCCAAACTGCCAAATGTATAGTACCTGAAGCAAAATCTCATAAAGCTGAGAGAATAGCCAAATCTACAATTACAGTTGGAGAGTTCAATACCCCATCCCAACAACTGATAAAATAACTAGATGAGAAAATCAGCAATGATATAAAACTCAAAGACACCACTAACAATCAGCATAGTCAATATTTACAGAATATTATATCTAACAATAGCAAAAAGCTATCTTTTCAAGCATTCACCAAACATTTACCAAGACAGACCATAGTTTGGGCCATAAGACAAACCACAACAAAGTTTAACTCAAATTATACAGAATGTGTTCTTTGACCACAATGGAATCAAATTAGAAATCAATAACAGAAAGATGACAAAAATATTTCTAAACACTTGGATACTAAAATTCATACCCGTAACTAATCCATGGGTCAGAGAGGAAGTCTCAAGGAAATAAATAAACTCCACACTGAACTGAATGGAAAAGAAAATACATAATGTATAGGAAACAGTTGCAAAAAAATATATAATATGTAGGACACAACTGAAGTAGAGATAAAAAAAAAAGAAAAAAAATCTCATCAATAAGCTAAACTGGTATCATAAAGAGACTAGACCCGCCCCGCCCCCAACCAAAACAGTCTGAGCAGCCCAATTAGCCGACTTTGGTCTTCCAGATATTACCTTTTGTCAGGACTCAGAGTTATGAATGGCTTTCACCACATAGCTGCTTTCTGACTGAGCCTCATTCTACCTTGAATACAAGAGACCCTACAAGTTAGGAAGGAATATCATTGCCCCTATTAAGCCAAAGGAAGCTACCGAAGATGGATCTTGGTCACTCTACAGCCTTTAGAATTACGGGTCTCCTTGTAAAAGGTACGGAGAAATAAAGGTATTTGAACCAGAGTAATTCCATCTTGAACAGGAGCTGGGCAAAATGAGGGTAAGACTAGCTGGACTAAATTCCTAGGAGGTTAGACACACTTAGTCACAGGATGAGACAGGAGGTAGGCATAAGATAACAGTTCACAAAGACTCTGCCGATAAAACATGATGTAGTACAGCAAAAGAAAGTAACATCAGAGTGAACAGGCAACCTACAAAATAGGAGAAAATTTTTGCAATCTATCCATCTGACAAAGGTCTAATATCCAGAATCTACAAAGAACTTAAACAAATCCACAAGAAAAAAAAATCCATCAAAAAGTGGACAAAGGATATGAACAGACACTTCTCAAAAGAAGACATTTATGCAGCCAACAGACATAAAAACATGCTCATCATCACTGGTCATTAGAGAAATGCAAATCAAAACCACATTGAGATACCATCTCATGCCAGTTAGAATGGTGTTCATTAAAAAGTCAGGAAACAACAGATGCTGAAGATGATGTAGAGAAACAGGAACGCTTTCCCAGTGTTGGTGGGAGTGTAACTTAGTTCAACCATTGTGGAAGACAGTGTAGCAATTCCTCAAGGATCTAGAACTAGAAATACCATTTGACCCAGCAAACCCATTACTAGTTATATACCCAAAGGATTATAAATCACTCTACTATAAAGACACATACACATGTACGTTTATTGCAGCACTGTTCACAATAGCAAAGACTTAGAACCAACCCAAATGCCCATCCATGATAGACCAAATATATATACCATGGAATACTATGCAGCCATAAAATAGGATGAGTTCATGTCCTTTGCAGGGACATGGATGAAGCTGGAAACCATTATTCTCAGCAAACTAACACAAGAACAGAAAACCAAACACTGCATGTTCTCACTCATAGCTGGGAGTTGAACAATGAGAACTCATGGACACAGGGAGGGGAACAACACACGCCAGGGCCTGTATGGGGGTGGTAGGTGGGGGACATGGGGAGAGATAGCATTAGGAGAAATACCTAATGTAGATGATGGGTGCAGCAAACCACCACGGCACATTTATACCTGTGTAACAAACCTGCACATTCTGCACATGAACCCCAGAACTTCAAGTATAATTAAAAAAAAATTGATCTTGTATCCTGCAACACTGTTGAATTCATTTATTGGTTCTAATTGTGTGTGTGTGTGTGTGTGTGTGTGTGTGTGTGTGTGTCTGTAAAATTCTCAGGATTTTCTACATATAAGATCATGTCAATAGCAAACAGAGATGATTTTACTTTTTCTGTTCCAATCTGGATGGCTTTTGTTTCTTTTGCAGTTTTTCTTCTTAATTCTGTCCATTTTTGCATCATGTCTTTTTAGCCTATTTGGTTACATAAAAGTTCGAAATTGTTATAACATTTTGTTAAATGAATTTTGCAGTATAATTTTTAAAATATTTCATTTATTATCATACTTCTTAAATTATTAACATCTTTTATCATTCTTTTAGCATGTAATTTACTAATACGGTATCTTGATTGGTCATAAGATTTTTCTTTCCTTTTCCTTTTTACAAATTCATTAGGTCATCAAAATATATACCTTTAGTAACTTCACTATCAAATGATGTAATTGAAAGCAACATTTGCCAACATCTTAACAAATGCAAGATCATAAATCATTTTAATGATTTTTAATCTTGAGAAAGATCTTAATGATGATTTAAGTGTTGCTGGAGTTGTTACGAGTATTTTATAGGTCATGACAACATTTAGATACATTTATAAATTATTTTGAAATATAAATTTTAGTATAACTAGAACTAATGACTTGTAATTTTTCTTAAAATATTTACCTTTTAATACAAATCGGTTTCGTGTATATCTGAATTTTAAATTTATACAACAGAATGTTAATGTTTCCTCTGCAATTTCCTGTAACTTATGGCTTATTGAGGTTGTGTAAAATATTAAAAGTGTCTTTTTGATTTGTATATAATTCAAAATATTCACATATTCATTGTCACTGTATCTTCAATTATAAAAAAAATTAATTAAAAAAACAAAACAAAAAAACATGATACAGTAAATAAGCTGGCCAAAACACACCACAATCAAGATGGCAATGAAAGTGACTTCTGGTCAACCTTGCTGCTCATTATATGCTATTATAACTCATTAGCATGCCTAAAGACACTCCCAAAAGCACCGTGACAGTTTACAAATGCCACTGGAATGTCTGGAAGTTATCCTACATCAGGGGTACCCAACCCCTGGGCCAAGAACCAGTACCAATCCATGGCCTATTAGCAACATGTAACACAGGAGGAGGTGAGCAGTGGGCAAGCGAATAAAGCTTCATCTGTATTTACAGTCACTCCCCATTGCTCAAATTATCACTTGAGCTTTGCCTCCAGTAAGATCAGCAGCAGCACTAGATTTTCATAGAAGCATGAACCTTATTGTAAACTGTACATGTGAGAAATCTAGGTTGCTTGCTCCTTATGAGAATCTAATGCCTAATGATCTGTCATTGTCTCCCATCATTTCCAGATGGGACCATCTAGTTGCATAAAAATAAGCTCAGGGCTCCCACTGATTCCACATTATAGTGAGTTGTACAATTATTTAATTACATATTATAATGTAATCATAATAGAAATAAAGTACACAATAAATATAATGTAGTTAAATCATCCTGAAACCATCCATCCTCCTCCCATAACCCTCTCCCTGTCTGTGGAAAAGCTGTCTTCCACAAAACCAGTCCCTGATGCCAAAAAGATTGGGGACTGCTGCCCTATATAGTTTAAAAGGAAGAGGAACCCAAAGTTCTAGGAAATTCTCATTCCTTTCAGAAAACTTCTGAATAATCCACCCCTTGCTTAGCATGTGATAGAGAAATAACCATTAAAAATAGCTAACCAGTAGCCCTTAGGGCTCTGTCTATGGAGTAACAATTCTTTTGTTTCCTTACTTCTCTAATGAATTCACTTTCACTTTTAAAAAGAGTTGGTAGAATCCTTGAAATTGAACATAGCAAAATAGAGAAAATCAAGGAAACAAAATGTTGGTTCTTTGAAAAGATCTGTAAAATTGGCAAACCACTAGCAAGACTGACAAAGAAAAAGAGAGAAGGTAAATTACCAAAATCAGAATGAAATAAGGAATATCACTATAGACTTCCCGGCCATTAGGGTAATAAAGGAATATTGTGAACAACTTTACAGTTATAAATTTGACAAATGAGAAAAAGGCCAATTACTCAAAACCACAAATTATCAAAATTCAACTAAGATGAAAGAAGTCATTTGAATAGGTCAATAACTATTAAAGAAGTTGAATTTATAACTTTAAAACTCCTAAAAAAAAGAAAAAAGAAATCTCCAGGCCCAGATAATTTTACTGCTAAATTCTACTAAACATTTAAAGAGGAATTAACCATTAATTCTACACAATCTCTTCCATAAAGTAGAGGATGAGAGAACACTTTCCAAAGTATTTATAAGGCCAGATTTAACTTAATACAAAACCAGACAAAGACAGTACAACAAAAGAAAAATGAAGACTAAAGAGCATTAACTCCCAGAATACAGATGTAAAAATCCTTAACAAAATACTACTAACTAGAGTTCAGGAATAAATAAAAAGAGCTATACACCATGACCAAAGGGAGTTTATTTCAGGTCTATGAGATTGATTTAGTATTAGAAAATCAATCAGTGCAATCAATAGGCTAAAGAAGAAAACTCACAGGTTCGTAGCAATTGCCAGAACAAAAGGAACAAAATCCAACTCGCATTCATGATAAAAACTCTTAGCAATCTAAGAATAGATGGAAACTACTTCAACTTGATAAAGACCATCTCCCAAATATCTATAGCTAACATCTACTTAAAGGTGAAAGACTGAATGCTTTTTTCCCTTAGATTAAGAAAGAGGCAAGAATCTCCATTCTCATAATTCTTATTCAACACAGTAATGAAAGTCCAAGCTGGTGACATAATGCAAAGAAAGGAAACAAAAGACATCCAGATCAAAAAGTGAGAAACACTATTACTATTTACAGATGACATAATGGTCATCATAGAAACCCCAAACTACAGAAAAACTCTCAAAACTAGTGAGTTTAGTAAGTTCACAAAATACAAAGTCAATATACAGAAATCAATTTTATTTCTAAGTATCAGCAATTATTTCTAAGTATCAGCAATCAGTACAGGGAAAGTGAAATTTAACAAACAGTATCACTTATAACTACCCCTAAACACGAAAAGCTTAGCAAGAAATCTAAGAAAGCTTGTAGAGAACTGTGTTCTGAAAACAGGAAAATGCTAATTAAAGAAATCAAAAAGATTTAAATTAATGGAGAGATATACCATTTTCATTAAGTGGGAGAATTAACATCTTTACTATTTATTTAAACAGTTTATTTAAACTGTGGTACATCCGTATCATGGAATAGTACTCAGCAATAAAAAGTAACGAACAACTGATGCACATAACTACTTGAATGGATCTCCAGAGTGTTACACTAGTTTTAAAAAGTCAAGTTTCAAAGCTAGCTCAACACTGTATGATACCATTTATATAAAATCTGAAATAACAAAATCATAAAGATGTAAAACAGGTTTAGTGGTTACCAGAGGCTAGGAATGGCAAGAGAAAGTGAAAATGATTATGAATATAAAGAGGTACCACACAAGGGAATAAGCTGTGGTAGTACAATAGTTCTGTATCTTAAATATGATGACGGTTACTACACAAGTGATAAAATGGCACAGAAGCACATGCGTGCGCACATGCACACACACACACACACACCTACACACATGCCATCACGACTGTCAATTTCCTGGTTTTGATATTACATCACAATTATGTAAAAAATAACTGTTGTGGAAAGCTGGTTGAAAGATAAAAAAGATCTCTCTACAACTTTTGCAGCTTATGAATCTTTTGTAATTATAGTACAGGCAAACTTTGCTTCTTCCATTTAAACAAAGTTTCAAAAACACCTTCTATAGTTCTGGTATTTGGTATTGAAAAATATAGATTCAGGTAACTGTAAACTTATAAACAATAAACCACTCAATTGCTATAATATCCATATTTAATTTGTTCCTATCCTTAAGAGGCAATTCTATCTTTTCGGTTATTGGTTTAACATGTATCCCTGAAAAAAGGTCACAGTACTAATGTTTTCTAAAAAAAAAAAAAAAGAACAGAAGAAATGACACATATAAAATAATTCTTGTGTTGTCACAAATTCTGCATGCCACACAATGTCTCAGCAACACAAATTGTTCCTGTCAACATTCAGATCATTGAAACACAGGCTGTATTCCATGGCCAATGTCTAATATTGAGTAAACATTGAACAATTTAAAAATAACTGTATGACCAAAGCATAAATATTACTTGACCAACATATGTGTGATTTTCACTAAAAATAATTTTAGTGGCATTTAAAAATATAATAGTGACTACAAATAAAAGGCCTTGGCAAAGAAACAATTCCCTTTGGATAATACAAACACACACACACGCACACGTACACACACGGCCTTACCAAAGAAATAATTCCCTTTGGAACACACACACAAACATACAACGTCTCTCCAGAGGGAAAAAATGGGCTCATTTAAATTTAAAATCAGGACATTTGATTTGGCCAGGCAAGGTGGTTCACACCTGTGGTCCCAGCACTTTGGGAGGCCGAGGTGGGCGGATCACCTGAGGTCAGGTGTTTAAGATCAACCTGGCCAACATAGTGAAACCCCATCCGTCTCTACTAAAAATACAGAAATTAGCCAGGCGTGGTGGCATGCACCTGTGGTACCAGCTACCTGGGAGGCTTAGGTGGAAGGATCTCTTGGGAGGCAGAGGTTGCAGTGAGCCAAAATCATGCCACTGCACTCAGCCTGGGCAACAGTGCAAGATTCCATCACCAAAAAAAAAAAAAAAAAAAAAAAAAAAAAAAAAAAAAAAAAAAAAAAAAAAAAAAAAAAAAAAAAAATGACATTTTTCCCACATAAAAATTAACCAGTAATGTTGCCCATTTCCAAATCAGGAAAGAATATGGCCTAAGAATATGGATTTGGGGAAGATTATTCATAAGATAAACCTTTTGCCTGCATCGTGTCTTTCAGTTAGTATTCTATTCCACCTCTCAGGCAAGAAAAAAAAAAGAGTGGAGTTCTTTGCTGATAAATTTCCACTGTTGTTAGAAACTAGGTAAAATCTTTCTCTTTTGGAAATTATAAACATTTGATGTGATTTTTGTGATGTAACTGTGATAGTTTTCTGACTTTACCTTTTCTATTTTATAAATAGATATGATGGAAAAATACTTGACTCCGTAAATCTGAATCCCAAAAACCTAATTCTAAACACAAAGTATGGTTGATAATGCTGACCACATTCCAATGGCTGAACTTATATAAATTACATATGCATATCTTTTATATATACTGTAACATGGATTAATATTTGATTCAGTACTAAAAACTAATTTCATCAGATCATTTTTAGTGTATATAAAATCATCTTTTCTTGCCTCTTTGATACATAAAACAGTTAGTTCTTAAAAATATGAGAGAAAGTTACCATTAGATCAAATTATGCCCAGTCAGAATTTTAACTAGTGGGCACCTTTTCACACTGATCCTGATTCAACGACCTGTTTATTTGTACACTCAATTTCCAGAGTAATCTAGGTCAGGTCACTAAATGACAGGCCAGGTAGATCTTTTGGGTCTATCCTATACTCCCTGCTTAGAGATTCAATGGGATAAGTAATAAGGTATTTGAAGATATGAGTCCAGAAATTTTCTTCTAATATTTTGGCTTCGCTGGTTAACTTGAAATGTTCAAACAAATGGCCTACAAAAGGTATATATAAGATTTTACAATTTACTTAATGTGCAAAATATTCACATTTTTAAATACGGATGTTAAATGCTTTTAGAACAGTATTTGAAATACACAAAAATTAATTCAGTCCAAGATAATGCTTATCTTTAAAAATATGCTTGTACATGGATCTGTACACTAATACTATGTTTAAAAATAGTTTTATACGTTTTTATGTTTAAAATGAATCTTGATTTTCTTGAATAATCAACATCCTCCAGCAGTATTCACAGTAACATCAACTACTTTCATGTGAATGATCAGGCAATTTCCAAATTGTTATTCCTCTTTTCTTGTTACCCATTTCTCCATTGCATCTGGGTATTTTGCCCCTCAGATCAGGAAAAATAATTGGCCCACTTTCCTCTGGAGGTATCATTTTCTGCTGTTACAGCTCATTCTTATCTCTTTTCCCTCTTTTTCCCCACCTAAGTCTGAATTCCATCTTTTCTATTTTCCTTCATTTCTTCTGAAAATTGCTTTTACTGACTTGCCCTTTACTTATTGTTCTAGGTGGCTTTCCATATCCATGTAAGTAGATACCATTAGTTCTAGGGCTGCTTTGTCCAAAATGATATCAATTAGCTACATGTGACTATTTACATTTAAATTAATTACAACTAAACAAAATTTAAAGTTCTCTTCCTTAGTCATACTAGCTACATTTTCAAGTGCTCAACAGTCATATGCAGTTACAGGCTACTGCAATGGACAACACAAAGTTGTATAGGACTGTGCCACTCTAAGAGTACAGCATTCTCAATTCTGGAATATACTCCTATGGCTGCCCTCTTTTTTTTTTTTTTTTGAGACTCAGTCTTGCTCTGTTGCCAGGCTGGAGAAGAGTGGCGCAATTTCAGCTCACTGCAACCTCTGCCTCCCAGGTTCCAGCAATTCTTCTGCCTCAGCCTCCAGAGTAGCTGGGACTACAGGCGTGTGCCACCACGCCCAGTTAATTTAGTAGAGATGAGGTTTCACCATGTTGGCCAGGATGGTCTTGATCTCCTGACCTTGTGATCCACCCACCTCAGCCTCTCAAAGTGCTGGGATTACAGGCATGAGCCACTGCGTCCAGTCTGGCTGCCCTCTTTTTATAATGCAAGGCTTGGGGGAGTTTATAACACTATATTATTGCTTTCCCAAGCAGAAGATAGCTCCCTTACTCCAATAAGAAGTGCTTCACACTGGTCCTCAATGCTGAAAACACTGTTCTTAAAATCTTATACTTAAAAACATCCTGTATTATGCCTACAACATAGCTTAGGCAGCTCCCTATAGCAGTAGAAATCTTTGTCTTGCCCTAAATGAATAGACCTACCAGGTGACTGACTACTATTCCCTTGCTGGGTTCAATCTCACAAATAATATCCAAACCAAACCCAAACAGTTTTGATCTTTATCCCTATAGCTCTAACACCAAAAGCATCTGTTGCATGCCAAATTTTACTACAGGCATAAAAACACTCCTAAAATTCTGAGGATCAATATATATAAAATTAATACACAAAAACAGAGTTTGAATGTATGCAGAAAATAGCATGATAAAATGGTTTCTAAGCCAGAAGGAATAAAGAATTTGTAAGGTAAGAAAACATCACATAACAGGAATGGTCATAACAGAAATAGTTGGGAGTGGCTTCCTAGTACCACCTGAAATGATGGTGTGGGGCACAAAGGGTAACCCTCCGGTCCTTGTATTTCCTCTTTTGTGGTGGGAAATAGCAGGGGCTTTTTTTTTTTTTTAAATATATAATCTAATGACATCAAACACTTGAATCATACACTCTAACATCATGGCCACCAAGCCATTTTCTGATTATACTTAGTTGGTGGTAGTATAAGGCTGTATAAATCTTTCAGAAAAAAACTATAGTAATGTATTTCAAAAACCTTACAAAGGGTCATCCATTAAATAAATTAATTCCTTAACTTGATTAAAGGTAATGCATTTCTTCACTTTGATTTAGCAAAAAACACACCAAATAATAATAGCAACCACCATTACCACTACCTATGTACGTTAAAATGCCACATATACAACATAATTACATTTAAATAGATATGACAGATGGCACATACATATACACACACATCACCAACAAAGGCTGGAAGACCACATATGAAATGTTAACACTGACTGTCAGTGGCTTGTATGATTTTTTTTTTTTTTTTTTTTTTTTTTTTTT
>NW_016107548.1:3111843-3165012 GCF_001604975.1 Cebus imitator
GTTGACCAGGATGGTCTCGATCTCTTGACCTCGTGATCCACCCGCCTCAGCCTCCCAAAGTGCTGGGATTACAGGCTTGAGCCACCGCGCCCGGCCTCAGTGGCTTGTATGATTTAAGTACTTTAAATTTTTCTTCAGTTGTTTTGCTTCTCTATTTTCTATATTTGCTATAGAATGAATATATCATTATCTCTCAATAAAAATAGACAGGGAAGGAAAAATCCAATTTAGAGTACTTCTCATTTAAGCATATATTTTTTGGTCTTATGTTATTCATAAAGTATCCTTAGTATTCTATTTTTTAATTCTTTTAATGACAGGTATTGAATTTTATTATGCTTTCTATTGAGAAAATTACTTATGTAATTTAATATGTCAAAACATTTTTTCATACTCACTTTAGAGTGAACCTAACTTGGTTATAGAGAATTTTTCTTTTACAATCTTACTGAAACTATGCCTTTTTAATCAAAAATACTTTTTTTTCCCCCAGTAATTTTAAATACAAATATGTGGTTAGGCATGGTGGATCAAGTCTGTAATCCCAGCATTTGGGGAGGATGAGGCAACATGATCACTTGAGCCCGGGAGTGTGAGACAACTGCCTCTACAAAAATTAGCCACTATGGTGGTGCACACCTATGTTCCCAGCTACTTGGGAGGCTGAGGCAGGAGGATCACTTGAGCCCAGGAGAACATGGCTGCAATGAACCATAATTACACCATTGCACCCTAGCCTGAATGACAGAAAAAATCTTGTCTCAAAATAAATAAATTAATTAAATAATTTAAAAAATACCAGTATATTTCTGTGGATTATCACAGTGGACTGCCAAGTCTTCTAACATGCAGTGCAAACCTGGGCACCTGTGTTTTTTCTCTCAGGGAAGTAAGTCCTTATTATGATCTTTCACTAAGATTAAGACTCTGTCCTCCCTTCCCAGAGCTATGGCCCTTTTCTCTTCTCTATTCCTTCTAGCCCCTTCACCTCCTGCAACCATTCAAAAGAAAAGTAACTAAAATAAGACTGCTGTTATACAAGTTGTGTAAACATTTGCACAAGGCACTTAGTCTTAGTTTCTTCACATGCAGAAAAAGAGTGAGCTTACTATTATTTAAGCATATTGGAGGTTTATAAAGCATCTTGAGGGATGGAACTGTACCTTCTTTATATTTACATATCCAAATTAATATGGTGCCTGGCATGAAGTAGGAACATAGATATCTGCTGAATGAGTAAGTGAATATCTGCTTTTCATCCTTTCTCCTGTTCTATTATTGTGTTTCCTCCTCTTATTTCCTGTTGATTCTCTACCTCAGAGGTATTATTTGCAGCCATTAAGTGATACCAAAGTCCCGTTGGACAAATCTATGAATTAAATTTCAGCTAGGCTCAATACATTCAAATTTTTGCTCTGCTGCTCTTGGCAGCAAACCACTCTCCTTCCAAGGCTCTTTAATGTGCTTTTGGGGAAAAGAACCTAAGACTTCTATTAAACAACTGTCCGCAAACAGATGAGTTTCCACAACCTTTTACATTAAAAAATATTACATCATCTTTGTTGGTGTCTTTTGCTTTTCACGGTTCCAACACAACCTTCACTTTCTTCACCAAGCTCCTTGATTCTTTCAACCAGACTTTCTCATAGCCTTTGAACCTTATAGACTTATACAGTACTTTAACTATATCAATGCATTGCCAGTTTCTTTAAGAAGTACTTATAAACAGAGGATTCCTTATTTGTCTGTGTATTCCTTCCCTAATTCCCCACCACCAGTTTGAAAGCCAAATATCTGGGATGAGAAAGGATCACCAAACTTTTGTTGACTAAATTAATTCCTATCATCATATCTTATACAGAGCACACAAAAAAACTACTTGCTAGATGTAAAGAAACAAAACTCTTCTACAAACTTTAAAGGCTTACTGCTAAACTTTATAAATTAATTTGCTGATTACATTAGACGTTATATTTCCCTTTTCTTTTGTGTTACTAGAATTCCACTGCTAAATATAAGGCAAAAGAAGTGGCAAGGCTGACTTGCTAGGCAATCTCTTAACAAAACAAGAAATGTCTATTACCTGGCCCCAAACAATAGGAGAATGATGACTAATGTCCATATGATAATTCTCTGGTCACACACATCCTAAACTGAGTTCTGAAGAACTCAGATTAAATGACAGAGTATTTTTAGCACTAAACATGTTTTGAGATACAAGATTTTTGAAAAACAAGCATGGAACATATATTTACTTTCTATTTAAAAGAAACCATTCCCTAATTCTGCCTAAAACATAACTTTTATTTGTCTATATCTCTGTGCCTTTATATTTCCTAATACTCTCGACATTTGAGTAATTATAATAAACGTATTTGAAAAGTTTTAACAAAAAAGGAATATGCTACATCATATATTTTCAAAGTGTCATATGCTGCTAAAGTGGAATGACTGCATACTGGACTGTTGTTTCCTTTAAGAAATGTGGAACTACTCTCTTATAAATACATGCAATAAGAGGAGAGTAGACACGCAAATAAAACAAACTACAGTGTGCAGAATGGAAAAGCTATTAAATGCACAGTCACTTATATAAGACACACAAGAGAAGCTTTAGGAAAGCACATAAACACCTAAGAGACAAGCAAAAATAAATTACCTACAAAAAAATTAACAGCCATGACAGATTTAAAATTATGAGAGATTACTGTAAAAAGAGTGAAATAAAACATCAAAATAGCAAATGACAGGAGAGGAGGCTAAGAGCACATGTTACTTACAGGAATTCGTCTCCAAGGTGTTTGGGTATATTTATCAGCATAAGTGCATTTTTCCTCTTTACATTTTTGGTGGCAGTTATATTGAGTTGCCTAAACAAAAATACAAATTTTTACATTGGTTTAATTCTGCATATACATACCAATGAGGTAATCAGGGCTCTTCTAGTGGGCATATAATCAAATCAACAAAAAAGTCACACATGGCAAAATAGTTCTGACTACGTTTTTGAAGAAAAAAATGTTATCACCAGCAAACATTAAGGTCTATTCAGTAGCCTCTCATTCAGGGATTGGGTTTGAGAGTCAGCCTATAAGGTTAGAATTTTGAATAATCTAAATTACCCTTGGCAATCTCTTACTTTGTCCATAAAAAATGCAATATATGATTTTATGTATATCAATATATAGAGCTAAGTATATGGATGTAGAATATATAGGGATATTCAGTACATAACGAATACAACTGCAAAGTTTACAGTATTTCCCTAAACTGTCATGGTACTACAGTCACTAAAGCTCAGTTTCTTAAATAAATGCATTTTTTAATGGGACTCTTCTAGACAATGAATACCACCAGTCCACTTGTCAGGATGTCTGTTCTCACATGCAGTGTGGTGAAGCCTCCTTCATGATATATTGACTTTACTAGACTAAAATATTTTAAAGAGTGTCAGCCCTTTGACAAGATCCATCTGACCATTTCTGTTCACAAATGAATTCTCCACACATGATTCCATTCAAAGCACATTCATTTATATAACACAAAATAACTTTCTCAAATAATAATCAATTTCAAAAAAGATTATGAAACACACTGATAAAGAGAATTCCCCTTAGTGCAAAGCTAGAAAATAACCACATTATTTGTTAAACAACCTCAATGGAGGTAGATATACTTTCTCATAGGAAACTAAAAAATTCTTGATTATTACATCAGGTTAAAATGGTAAATTTCTGCTTTCATAATATTTATCCATATTTGAAATTTTTATTAATTGCATCAGATCATTCCAATTTCTTTATACGAAATAAAATCTAAAAACAAAAATGTCTATCATAGAGACATATTTCCCATTCCTAAGAAATGAGACTGTCACTGAAACAAAATTCAATATAGGCTGGGTGCAGTGGCTCACACCTGTACTCCCAGTACTTTGGGAGGCTCAGGTTGGCTGGTCAACATGGCAAAACCCTGTCTCTACAAAAAACACAAACAGAAACGGCTAGGCATGGTAGCACATGCCTGTAGTCCCAGCTACCTGGAAGGTTGAATGGGAGGATCACCTGAGCTCGGAAGGTTGAGGCCACAGTGTGCTGAGACTACACCACTGTACTCCAGCCTGGGTGACAGAGGGAGACTCTTAACTCCAAAAAAAAAAATCCCCAAAATGCAATATATAATCAAGTCAACTTAGAGTCTCTTGGAATTCACTGTAATAGGATAAACTTTTAACATATATGAGGGGTATACAAGGAACAGAAAAGATAATTTGAAAACACTATCATAATAAAAGTACTTTACTTATTCCATACTACTGCAATTCCAGAAATTCAGGTGCGCCTTACGATGGGGTTACATCTGAATAAACTCATAATATTTTTGAAAATGCACTTTTGACTTACAATTATTTTCAACGTATGATAGGTTTATCAGGATATAAGTCCTCTTAAGTTGACAAGCTTACTGGATGAGTATCACTTTTGCACCATCATATAATAAAAAAAAGTCCTAAGTAGGAGACTGTAATTTATTTTCTGTGGTCTATATGCTAACATATGAAAAATAATATTTGGCAAATACATGAATTCTCCAAAATCCGGAAAGTCTAGTTTCTAGTGACATGTCAATATATATAAAATGACTACCCGAATCATTTTCTCACCATCTGCCTTCTTTATTACTAACAAACCGTACAGATGCACAGCTTCTATTTGGTCCCATACTTGGGAAAATGCGTCCTAATCTCTTACCCCAGGGACATAGATCTTAATTAGTCTCAACCAATGTGATTAACACCATTCCTCTATGCTTAGGAAGGGACAAGTAACTGAAATCTAGCCAATACAACAGGAAAGTCTAGGGTATTTCTGAGAAAGGGTTCATTAATTTTAAAAACACACTGGAGATAACAGACTCTTAACCTATCCTTGAGTATTATCATGTGAGAATGTGACACACACAGCAACAGACATTTTGTGACATGAATGGACAGCCAAGAAGATTTCAAAAAAGCTGATCTGGAACTTAATCAGTAGCCAAATGACCAACAAGCAACCACAGAAATCAATGGCACCTATATAATTTCTTGTTGAGTTTACAACTGTTCTTTAAAAAAAAAAAAAAACTTTTAGTTAGGGACTTTTACTTGGAACCTAAAACATTATAAGATATGCACAGATTTACACTGCGCGATTTAATGCCTATATGAGTTACTATTCATCATGTACCCATGGACCAGGCATTAGGTAGTTTACATATGTAGTTCTATCACAACATAGTTAACATAACCCTGTATGGTCAGTACTATTTTATTTTTTTTTTTGAGGTGGAGTCTTGCTATATTGCCTAGGCTGGAGTGCAGTGACAAGCAATCTTGGCTCACTACAACCTCAGCCTCCTCCCAGGTTCAAGTGATTCTCCTGTCTCAGTTTCCCAAGTAGCTGAAACTACAGGTGTGTGCCCTCACGCCCAGCTAATTTTTGTATTTTTAGTAAAGATAGGGTTTCACCCTGTTGGCTGGGCTGGTCTCAATCTCCTGACCGCAGGTGATCTGCCTGCCTTGGCCTCCCAATGTACTGAAATTACAGGTGTGAGCCACCGTGCCCAGCCCAGTACAACTTTTATTATCCTCATTTACAGATGAGGCCCAGGAGAGATTGTAGGGCTCCCTTAAGAGAGAACATGGCTCTTAAGTTTCAAAGTCAGGATCTGAACCCAGGTCTGTCTCAGTTTTTCAAGTATACTATACTGCTAGCCCACTTAACCTGTGTCCTACTGTCTATGTGTCTTCATAAAGGAAACTCTACATTAGCAATTTCCCAAGATTATTCTGAAGATTCCATAAGAAATGTATCTGAACTATTATTTAACTATTATATTGTGGTAAAGATAAATGGGCATTCTTAGCATTTTTGAATAAGATTTGAATAGTTAAACCTCTATGACTTTCAGTTAATTCTCAGAGCACTGTAATCTGATTTTATATATGCATATTTTGGATTCAAGATTTTATACTGTCAATGTATTTTTATGAAAGTTTGCATCCAAACCTAGGTTGGAGTTGAATGTATATTTTTTAAAAAGATAAAAAAGGATAGAAGGCTAGAACTGAATGGGAACTTGGAAACCACCCAGAAAAACTCTCGCATTTTGGATAAAGCACTATAGAGGGGTGATAGAACTGACAGTGCCATTCAGCTAATGAATACTAGAGACAAGTCCTTTAATTTCTAGTCTATAATTCTTCTGATTTTTTCTATTTTAAGAAGTATAGCTTAGAGATGTAAAAAAAAATAAATTTAAATTAGGTGATTTTAATTTGATAATGTGAAAAATGCTGTTACTTATCCTTGTTTTCAAATGGCTTGCATCTGTTAAAACTCCCTTAGTTTGAACAAGTCACTTTCTTGAGGTCTATAACTAAACTTTATGCTATTAAAATCTTTGAATGATTTCTATTTTCTACTATAAAAAGGATGCTTGGCTACCTGTAACTGAGGCATTCACTTTACAGAGATCACTGCTTGCAATGAGCAGCAGTGAATCTTCTCCAATTCTCTAAATTTATGTTGAGAAAAACCACACTAACGTTAGTCTTTACACTAACTGTAAAGAAAATTTCACAAAGTTCTCCTGGCACAAAAAAACAGCTCCTCCACAATTTGTAAACATACTAATGAGATTGTGATGTGTTTACAGAGGAAATTTCTAGCTGAATGAACCACAGCCTCCCAAGCAATTCATAGAAAAACTATGCACAGCACCTAGAAAAACAAGTGACAGGCTTTTTTATGACAAATATGATTTCTAGGTTTAATGTATTGAGTACAGAGAATTTCAAGGTAAATACTGATAAAGATAAATGCTTTCACTTTTCTGTCTTTAGAAGCCTCTTCAAAATTTCTTAAATCTTTCTAAAAAGTATTTTCAAAGTGAGATATTGTTTAGGAAAACTGGCACAGTCTCTTCAACAGATTAAAAAAAAAAAAAAAAAAGAATGGTTCTAAATTAAAAGAGACTTATTATATCCAGGTGTGCATAGTCCTAGATTGAATTCCAGCTTAGGCAAATCAAAAGTACAGGATGTTTTTGCAACAACTAAGAAAATGTTAGTATTAGAAAACATTAAGAAATTACTACTAATTGCATAAACATGATAATATAATTTGAGCTATGAAGACACCTGTTCTTACTTTTTTTGAAGATACATTCTGAGGTTAAAAGAACACTTCATAAAAACTTTGCGGCATAAAAAGATTCATCTTTCATTATTTATCCTATGTCCATATAAAGTAAATAAAAGTAACCTTTTTTACAAATCTTTTTTTTTATGCTTTAAGTTCTGGGGTACATGTGCAGAATGTGCATGTTTGCTACATAGGTATACATGCGCCACGGTGGTTTGCGGAATCCATCATCCTGTCACCTACACTAGGTATTTCTCCTAATGCCATCCCTCCCCTAGCCCCCACCCCACCCATCCCCTGACAGGGCCCACTGTGTGATGTTCCCCTCCCTGTGTCCATGTGTTCTCGTTTTTCAACACCCACTTATGAGTGAAAACGTGGTGTTTGGTCTTCTGTTCTTGTGTCAGTTTGCTGAATGATGGTTTCCAGCTTTATCTATATCCCTGCAAAGGACAAGAACTCATCCTTTTTTATGGCTGCATAGTGTTCCACGGTATATACGTGTCACATTTTCTTTATCCAGTCATTCACTGATGGGCATTTGGGTTGGTTCTAAGTCTTTGTTATTGTGAACAGTGCCACAATAAACATACGTGTGTGCATGTGTCTTTATAACAATGATTTATAATCCTTTGGGTATATACCCAGTAACGGGATTGCTGGGTCAAATGGTATTTCTAGTTGTAGATCCTTGAGAAATTGCCACACCATATTCCACAATGGGTGAACTAATCTAAACTCCCACCAACAGTGTAAAAGCATTCCTACTTCTCCACATCCTCTCTAGCATCTTTTGTCTCCTGATTTTTTAATGATCACCATTCTAACTGGCGTGAGATGGTATCTCATTGTGGTTTTGATTTGCATTTCTCTAATAACCAGTGACGATGAGCTTTTTTTCACATATTTGTTGGCTATATAAATGTTTTCTTTTGAGAAGTGTCTCTTCATATTCTTTGCTCACTTTTTGATGGGGTTATTTCTTGTAAATTTGTTTAAGTTCTTTGTTGATTCTGGATAGTAGCACTTTGTCAGATGGGTAGATTGCAAAAAATTTTTTCCTATTCTGCTGGCTGCCAGTTCACTTTGCTATGCAGAAGCTCTTTGGTTTAATTAGAAATCGTTTGTATATTCTGGCTTTTGTCACCATTGCTTTTGGTGTTTTAGTCATTAAGTCCTTGCCCATGCCTATGTCCTGAATGGTACTGCCTAGGCTTTCTTCTAGGGTTTTTATGGTGTTAGGTGATATGTTTAAATCTTTAATCCATCTGGAGTTAATTTTTTGTATAAGGTGTGAGGAAGGGATCCACTTTTCACTTTCTACATCTGGTTAGCCAGTTTTCCCAACACTATTTATTAAATAGGGAATCCCTTCCCCATTGCTTGTTTTTGTCAGGTTTGTCAAAGATCAGATGGTTGTAGATGTGTGGCATTATTTCTGAGGCCTCTGTTCTGTTCCATGGGTCTATATCTCTGTTTTGGTACCAGTACCATGTTGTTTTGATTACTGTAACCCTGTAGTATAGTTTGAAGTACTGCGATGCCTCCAGCTCTTTTTTTTTTTTTTTTTTTTTNTTGCTTAGGGCTGTCTTGGCTACACAGACAGTTTTTTGGTTCCATATGGAATTTAAGGTGTTTTTTTTTCCAATTCTGTGAAGAATGTCAATGGTAGCTTGATGGGGATAGTATTGAATCTATAAATTACTTGGGGCAGTATGGCCATTTTCATGATATTGACTCTTCCCAACCATAAGCATAGAATGCTTTTCATCTGTTTGTATCCTCTCTTATTTCCTTGAGCAGTGGTTTGTAGTTCTCCCTGAAGAGGTTTTTCACATCCCTTATTAGCTGTATTCCTAAGTATTTTATTCTCTTTGTAGCAATTGTGAATGGGAGTTCACTCATGATTTGGCTCCCTGTTTGTCTGTTATTGGTGTATATTAAAATGCTTGTGATTTTTGCACACTGATTTTGTATCCTGAGACTTTGCTGATGTTGCTTATCAGCTTAAGGAGATTTTGGGCTGAGAAGATGTGGTTTTCTAAATATACAATCATGTCATCTGCAAACAGAAACAATTTGACCACCTCTTTTCCTAACTGAATACCTTTTATTTCTTTTTCTTGTCTGATGGCCCTGGCCAGAACTTCCAATACTATGTTGAATAGGAGTGGTGACAGAGGGCATCCTTGTCTTGTGCCAGTTTTCAAAGGGAATGCTTCTAGTTTTTGGTCATTCAGTATGATATTGGCTGTGGGTCTGTCATAAACAGCTTTTATACTATTTTGAGATACGTTCCATCGATACCTGATTTATCGAGAGTTTTTAGCAAAAAGGGCAGTTGATTTTTGTCAAAGGCCTTCTCTGTATCTATTGAGATAATCTTGTCGTTTTTGTCTTTGGTTCTGTTTATGTGACGGATTACATTTAAAGATTTGCATATGCTGAACCAGCTCTGCATCCCAGGGATGAAGCTAACTTGATCGTGATTGATAAGCTTTCTGATGTGCGGTTGGATTCAGTTTACCAGTCTTTTATTGAGAATTTTCCCATCAATGTTCATTATATATACTGACCTGAAATTGTCTTTTTTTGTTGTGTTTCTGCCATATTTTGGTATCAGGATGATGCTGCTCACACAAAATGAGTTAGGAAGTATTCCTTCTTTTTGTATTATTTGGAATAGTTTCACAAAGAATGATACCAGCTCCTCTTTGCACCTCTGGTAGAATTTGGCTGAGAACCCATCTGGTCCTGGAGTTCTTCTGGTTGGTAGGCTATTAATTGCTGCCACAATTTCAGACCTGGTTATTGGTCTGTTCAGGAATTCAACTTCTTCCTGGTTTAGTTATGGGAAGGTGTAAGTGTCCAGGAATTTATCCAGTTTTTCTAGATTTAATGGTTTATTTGCATAGAGGTGTTTATAGTATTCTCTGATGGTAGTTTGTATTTCTGTGGGATTGGTGGTGATATCTCCTTTATCATTTTTTATTGCATCTATTTGATTCTTCTCTCTTTTCATCTTTATTACTCTGGCTAGAAGTCTATATATTTTGTTGATCTTTTAAAAAATCCAGCTCCTGGATTCACTGTTTTTTGACAGGGTTTTTTGTGTCTCTATCTCCTTCAGTTCTGCTCTGATCTTAGTTATTTATTGTCTTCCGCTAGCTTTTGAACTTTTTTGATCTTGTTCCTCTAGCTCTTTTCACTTTTGACAATAGGGTGTTGATTTTTAACCTTTCCTCACTTCTCATGTGGGCATTTAGTGCTATAAATTTCCTTCTAGACACTGCTTTAAAAGTGTCCCAGAGATTCTGGTATGTTGTGTCTTTGTTCTCATTCGTTTCAAAGAACATCTTTATTTCTGCCTTCATTTCATTATTTATCCAGTAGTTATTCAGGAGCCGGTTGTTTAGTTTCCATATAGTTGTGCGGTTTTGAGTGAGTTTCTTAATCCTGAGTTCTAATCTGATTGCACTGTGGTCTGACAGACTGTGTTATGATTTCCACTCTTTTGCATTTGCTGAGGAATGTTACTTCCAATTACGTGGTCAATTTTAGAATAAGTGTGATGTTGTACTGAGAAGAATGCATATTCTGCAGATTTGGGGTGGAGAGTTCTGTAGATGTCTACTAGGTCCACTTGGTCCAGATCTGAGTTCAAGTCCTGAATATCTTTGTTCATTTTCTGTCTCGTTGATCTAATACTGAGAGTGGGGTGTTAAAGTCTCCCACTATTATTGGGTGGGAGTCTAAGACTCTTTGTAGGTCATTAAGAACTTGCTTTATGTATCTGTGTGCTCCTGTGTTGGGAGCACACATATTTAGGATAGTCAGCTCTTCTTGTTTCATTGATCCCTTTACCATTATGTAATGCCCTTCTTTGTCTCTTTTGATCTTTGTTGGATTCACATCTGTTTAAGATTGCAACCTCTGCTTTTTTTTTTTTTTTTCCTCCCCATCTGCTTGGTAAATCTTCCTCCATCCCTTTATTTTAAGCCTTTATGTGTCTCTGCACATAAGATGGGTCTCCTCAATACAGCACACCGATGGGTCTTGATTCTATAACCAATTTGCCAGTCTGTGTCTTTTGATTGGGGCATTTAGCCCATTTACATTTAAGGTTAATATTGTTATGTGTGAATGTGATCCACCATTTTGATGCTAGCTGGTTGTTTTGCCTGTTAGTTGATGCAGTTTCTTCATGGTGTCAGTGGTCTTTACAATTTGGTATGTTTTTGCAGTGGCTGGTACTGGTTGTTCTTTTCGATGTTTAGTGCTTCTTTCAGGAGCTCTTGTAATGCAGGCCTGGTGGTGACAAAATCTCTCAGCATTTGATTGCATGTAAATTATTTTATTTCTCCTTTGCTTATGAAGCTTAGTTTGACCCCTGGATATGAAACTCTGGGTTAAAAATTCTTTTAAGGTTGTTGAATACTGGCCCCCACTACTGGCTTGTAGGGTTTCTTCAAGAGATCCTCTGTGTCTGATGGGCTTCCCTTTGTGGGTAATCCAATGTTTCTCTCTGGCTGCCCTTAGCATTTTCTCCTTCATTTCAACCCTGGTGAATCCAATGATTATGTGTCTCAGGGTTGCTCTTCTTGAGGAATATCTTTGTGGTATTCTCTGCATTTCCTGAATTTGAATGTTGGCCTGCCTTGTTAGGATGGGGAAGTTCTGAAGAGTGTTTGCCAACTTGGCTTCATTCTCTCTGTCACATTCAGGTACACCTATCAAACACAGATTAGGTCTTTTCACATAATCCCATACTTCTTGGAGGCTTTGTTCTTTTCACACTTTTTTCTCTAATCTTGCCTTCTCACTTTATCTCATTGAGTTGATATTCAATTTCTGATATCCCTTCTCCCACTAAATCAATTCAGCTATTGAAACTTGTGTATGCTTCACGAAGTTCTCGTGCTGTGTTTTTCAGCTCCATCAAATTGTTTATGTTCTTCTCTACACTGATTATTCTAGTCTGTATTTCATCTAACCTTTTCCCAAGGTTCTTAGCTTCCTTGCATCAAGTTAGAACATGCTCCTTTAGCTTGGAGGTTTGTTATTACCCACCTTCTGAAGCCTGCTTCTATCAATTCGTCAAACTCATTTTCCATTCAGTTTTGTTCCCTTGCAGAGGAGTTGGGATCCCTTGGAAGAGAAGAGGTGTTCTGATTTTTGGAGTTTTCAGTCTTTTTGTGCTAGTTTCTTCCCATCTTCGTGAATTTACCTACCTTTGGTCTTTGAAGTTGGTGATCTTTGGATGGGGTCTCTGAGCAGATGTCCTTTCTGTTATCTTGAAACTACTGCTGTTTGTTAGTCTTCCTGCTAGTAGTCAGGTCCCTCTGCTGCAGGTCTGCTGCAGTTTGCTGAAGGTCCACTTCAGACGCTGCTTGCCTGGGAATCACCAGTGGGGGCTGCAGAACAGCAAAGTTTGCTGCCAGTTCCTTCCTCTGGTGGCATTGTCCAAGAAGGGTACCTGCCAGATGCCTGCCAGGGCTCTCCTGTATGAGGCGTCTGTTAGTCCCTGCTGGGAGGTGTCTCTCAGTCAGGGGATCAGGGAGCCACTTGAGGAGGCAGTCTGCCCCTTATCAGAGCCTGAGCACTGTGCTGGGAGATCCGTTGCTCCCTTCAGAGCTGCTGGGCAGGGACATTTAAGTCTGCTGAAGCTGTACTCACAACCACTCCTTTTCCCAGGTGCTCTGTCCCAGGAAGGTGGGGGCTTTATTTATAAGTCCCTGACATGCTGCTGCCATTCTTCAGAGATGCCTGCCCAGCGAGGAGAAAACCTAGTGACACAGTCTGCCTGCAGTGGCCTTGTTGAGCTGCAGTGGGCTCTGCCCAGTCACTGTGTAAACTTTCCTGCAACTTTGTTTTACACAGGTGTGGCTAAAACCACCTACCTGAGCCTCAGATATGGCAGATGCCCCACCCCCCACAGAGCTGAACATCCCAGGTCAAGTTCAGACTGCTGTGCTGGCTACGAGAATTTCAGCCAGCAGATCTTAGCTTGCTAGTCTTCATGGGGTGGGATTCACGGAACCAGATCACTTGGCTCCCTGGCTTCACCCTCCTTTTTCAGGGGAATAAGTGGTTCTGTCTTGCTGGTGTTCCAGGTGCCACTGGGGTATAAAAAGAAAAAAACTGCTGCAGCTAGCTCTGTGTCTTCCCAAATGACTGCCCAGTTTTGTGTTGGAAACCTGGGGCGTTGGTGTTATAGGCACCAGAGGGAATCTTCTGGTCTGTGGTTTGTGAAGACCATGGGAAAATCACATCATCTGAGCCAGAGTGCCAGAGTGCTGGGAAAAGTCCCTAATGGTTTCCCTTGGCTAGGAGAGGGAGTTCTCCAGTCCCTTGTGCTTCCCAGGTGAGAGATGTCCCACCCTGCTTTAGCTTGCCCTCTTTGGGCTACACCCACTGTCTAACCAGCCCCAGTGGGATGAACCAGTTACCTTAGTTGGAAATGCAGAGATTACCAGCCTTCTGCATCACTCCTGCTGAGAACTGTGCACTGGTGCTGTTCCTATTTGGCTATCTTGCCAGAAATCCCAAATCTTTGTCTTAAATTTAGTTTTCTAATTTTAACATGTCAATCCTGGTATTTTTTATGAGAATAATTTTATTCTGTCTCCCCTAATCTTTTATTTTATTTTGTTTTTAGAGACAGAGTCTTACTCTGTCGCCCAGACTGAAGTGCAGTGCCATGATCTTGGCTCACTGCAACCTCCACCTCTTGGGTTTAAGTGATTCTCCTGCTTCAGCTTCCCAAGTACCTGGGGACTACAGACACACACCACCACACTCAGCTAATTTTTTTGTATTTTTAGTAAAAAGGGTGTTTCATGATGTTGGCCAGGCTGGTCTCAAACTCCTGACCTTCAAGCAATCCACCCACCTAGGCCTCCCAAAGTGCTGGTATTACAGGCGTGAACTACCACACCCAGCCTTCCCCAACCTTTTATGTTCAGCCTTATTGTGCCACTTTCCTTTAGCTAATTTTTTTTATACAAAGGAAGTTACTGGATTTTGCTTTAGATCCTCAAGAAAAGTCTCTCCAAGACATAAGACCATTTGCAATTACTATTATATTTGTTATATTTGGTTTAATTTCTATTACTTTAGTTTTGCTGTTTTTAAGTTTTCCTTATTTTTCTACTTTGTCTTTTCTTTAACTTTTATCTTTTGCAAAATACATTATTCCAACCTATTAATAGTTACTTTAAAGCACTTAATAAACATTATAATTTATGTAAGTTATTTTTAAAAATTAAGAACAATGTAGAATATTCATTTGCAGAAGATAAAAATTTCAGTACTTCTAACTTTCTTCAGCATATTCCTTGTCTTCCCCAAACTTATTTAATCTGAATATTTTCCAAAATAGCAATTTAAAATTTTAAAATTGAAAACAATCTTTAATTTCAGAAAAATTAAAGATTTAAAAATGCACACAAATCCTAACATTAGCATGATAGTAATTTACACTAGGTAAAATCGGCAGTAAGTTTTCTTCAACTAGTGACTCAGAAGTTTATACCACTGTTTCCATGTCACCTCATTCATTTTAATCTTTATCTCCTTATTCTTGAGTTATTTTTCAATTTACCTCTCAAATATCTGAAATGCATTAACTGGGTAGCATATATGTCAAGACATTAAAGATCAGAATTTACCCTTGAATATAAACAAACACTTGTGTGGATATAAAATATGAAGTTTATAAATTATTGTCTGAATTGTACAAGGCATAATATCCTGTGCTCTAATATATTTTTATAAAAATCAAAGCTTATAAAATTTCCTTTGTCTTTTTTCTTCTCCCTCAAAGTTGGTTGGGTTCTTGTCTTTTGCTGTGAACACAAATGTTAGGTCTTATTATTTTCCTTTTTAATTTTGTATGTGACAGGACCTGAAATTACAATATCATGCCATTTTTATTCAGATTCATAAATTTTCTTTGTACACTTAATCATAATATCTGATCTGTCTGCTCTATTTATTCATGAGATGGATCTCTGTGAGCTGACCCCAGTGGCTCATTATATTACAGCCTTTATATTTTCAGTGAGATTAATATTTCACATTGCCAAATTGCTCTGTTAGACCAAAATGTGCTTTTAACTCACAACAAAGATTTCCTTTTGACTGTTGTGGTTTTTAGGCCATTATTTTCTTTTTATCATGGCCTTTTATACAAACTAAATTATAATTAAATTCAAGACAACATACAATTGTTTTCATATGATACTAATATTTGAAATTGCACAATTATTAGATTATAAAAATTTAAACAGGACTCTGGGGGAATCATTCAGTATCATCCATAGGAAATAAAGATTTTCTTGGAATACCCTTCAATCTGATAGTTATGCAGCTACCTAAATCTGAACACCTAGTCTAATTCTGCTCACACAGAGAGAAAATGTCCTGTTCTCAACTCACTAGTATTTGTTTTTTTAAATATATCTGAAGAAAATGTATTTACCCTTCTATCAACAAAATGAATATAAATTGGTGAATTTTAAATTCCCAAAACTGAGAGCACTGAATCAATGAAAATTTTCCAAACCAAATACTTAATACTTATATTAAAAATTAAATCATATACTTTTATTACAGTGCATATATAAACTAAAAATAATATAAAAGTACAACTATGAGAGCCAAAAAAAAAAGCTAAACTCTAATTCTGGCTCCTACTTTACACATTATACTACAATACTTACAAGCTGAAGTTCTAATAGTTGGATCCTTTCATCTTTTTTCTTTATTTCCTCTTTAAGTTGTTTTATTTCATTTAATAAGTCTTCATTCTGAAATATTAAAAACTTTTAGATGAGTTATTAAAAATACCATAATGAGATGCATGAAATCAATGATTAAGACCCAGTAATGAATGATGTGGTCATTAAGGGGGGAAATCCTCTATTAAAAAAAAAAATCTAAGATTTCACCCAGTAATGAAGTCTGACATGTTGACAATAAGCAATAGTAGCAGCAACAGTTAGCATTCATTGAGCACTCACTAGATGTCAGAAACTAAATACTTTCAAGTATTTAAGCATTTGATTCTACCCACACTCCTGAGGTAGGTGCTGTTATCCCTTTTTTACATATTAGAAAACTGGGACATAGGCCAGAGAGTTAAAAAAAATCCACATACAAAAGAGCAACTTCAGCTGTCTGTGAAAGAAGACAAAGGGCACAAGAAGCAGAAGGAATAGAATTTAAGGCGCAGAGGCATTTCATGGCTGGTTTAGAAATCAGCAAAAAAGATAAATGTGCCTGAAAGGTAACGAAGACTCTTTGTCCATGAGCCACTTTTTGAGGAATACCTCCTTAATCAATGAGAGAACATCTTGTCAATTGGATCTATAAGAAATACCTAATACAATTAAATGGAAACCTACTGTCAAGCAGGAATTCAGTTACATTTCCAAACTGTTAATCATTCCCCTATAGTCAGTTCATGTTGTTTGTGTATCATTATTCAGTTATCCAAAAGAGAAAGTAGTATAAGCAAGGAAATTCAAATATATATGTGAATAATGTATCTTTCCTGAGAGAAAAACAAGTAAGCAAATAACTAGAATGTGTTGGAACTAAGCAAAGAACCTCATCTTCTTTAGATACATTGGGAACAACAACATATATTCTCTTTAACAAAGAGATCAGAAATAGACATTTTTTACAAAGGCTTGAACATATCACATAAGCATCCCAAACAACGTGGAAGATTTTTAAAATATGTACACTATAACTGAAAAAGACTTTATTACATACAAACAAATGATCTCCAGTTGCATTTTAAGTTTACAAATTATAAAAATTCACAAATCAAAATGAAAAAAGATGGACTGCAAATCAAGAAAGATACATTTATAAGGATACATTTATAAGAACATATTTCTAAGTTGTGTAGCAAATACAGCTATTCAAAAGAAATGATATATATTTAATTATATAACATTTTAAGGCATCTAAACAATTACCATTAGTTGAAAGCTATTGAAAATCCATGCAAATATGACAGAAGATTTATATCTCAAGTATTTTAAAGAGCCTGTCTAAACATTTAAAATCATTTTTTAAGGCCTCAACAGACAAGTAGCCAGTTCTCACAAATATACACATAACTGGTAAATGTTGTATTTAACTTGTTGAAGAAAGTATTGTTTTACAAAAACTAAGTTAGCGGTGAAATACCAAATGTGATTAACGAGATTGCAGGAAAAAACAGCACTTCATCAGATATAGCAGTTAACTTTTCTGGACAAACATACAGCTGTGTGTTTAACAGCCATCAAAATACCTGCACACTGATTCAGTTATCCTACTCCTAGGAATCTATGTGAAAGAAATGATCTTAAATAAGAGAAAACCTACAACAAGGTGTTATCTGAAAGTTAACAAGTTTACGACTGTCCTATAAGAGAACAACTGAAATAAAATGTAGCAACTTGATGGAACACTACCTAGCCATCATTCACGCAGTCATCAGTAGGTTCTGCAGTGTTACACAGGAAACTGACCAGAAAATGAAATCGACAATGTGCTAAGAACATTAATAGCCACCACGTATATAGCACTCGCTATATGGCAGGCACTACTCTAAGGATTTTTTCCCCCACCGAAACCATTTCATTGTTTTAATTTTATTTTTAATTGACAGATAACACTGTACATATTCATGGTTTATATAGTGATATTTTGATACATACAATGTATAGTGATCGGACAAGGGCAATTAGCATATCCATCATCTCAAACATCTATCATCTCTTTACATTGGGAACACTGATTTTATACATAAAGATAGGCAAAGAAGTGACATCACACATCAGGAATGAGTGACTACAGTGGAGTTCCAAAGGATGAGCACAAGATTCAAAAGATAGAGGAGTGTGGTAGGCTTGGAATTTTAGTTAAAGGTTTCTAAGTGTCATACAATAATACAAAGGTAAAGGCAAGCACAGCACGTCTGGAGAATAAGCAGTGACCCTGTTGCACAAAGGCTCTAGTGAACGGTGAGGAACAATTTGGCTAATAAACTAGGCAAGGGCCAGATCACAAAGAGCAATGACTATCACACATGGCCTTAGCTAGGGAGTGACAGATTTGTACATGACATGGGTCTGACAGATATTTAGAGGACAAATTTTAACAACAGCAACAAAACTAGACTAGGCACCTGTAATAATCCAGGTAAGAGTAGGTGCCTGACCCAAAAGAGTGATAATATAGATGAAAAAAAAGAGAAGAAACCAAAATTTGGAGATTTTTTGGCAATTTCCTGCATGTGAGAAAAGAATACAGGAACATTCAAGGGTGACACTGTATTTCTAGCTTGAGTGACATGGTGAGCTGTGCCAATAAAAGAAACGGCAAATAAAGGAGAAAAATAAATAAGAGGAACATGTCTATGAGTTTTAAATATATTGTTAGATAGGTGGTGGCAGGGTAGGGGGGTGCATGGTGGAGCCAGAAGAGACCTTGAGGCTTCTTCAGTTCAGTATGTCAGAGCACTGTATGTTGGGGTATTGGTTTCTGAGCTCAACAATTATCAAATTTTTCATTAAATAAAATGTTTAAGACATCACACACAAAAATACACACACACACACACACACACACACACACACACACACGGAGGGGGGTGAGAAAGAGAGAGTATGTGTTAGAAGTACTTCTGGGTGGAACATACAGAACAAGTGTGTCCAGTGGGCAACTGGATTACCAAGCATGAAAGAGAGGTTCAAAGAGGACTGGACTAAAGATATAAATCTAACATTTAAAGAAGAGGAGAAACCTACAGAAAAAAATGGTGAAAGGTATGAGGGATTCCAGAGAGAAGTGACACAAAAGCCAGGGGAGAAAGCTTTTTTTTTTTCTTTTTTGAGATGGAGTCTTGCTCTGTTGCCCAGGCTGGAGTACAGTGGTGCAATCTTGGCTCACTGCAACCTCCGCCTCCCTGGTTCAAGTGATTCTCCTGCCTCAGCCTACTCAGTAGCTGGGACTATGGGCATGTGCCACCATGCCCAGCTAACTTTTGTATTTTTAGTAGAGACTAGGTTTCACCGTGTTAGCCAGGATGGTCTCTATCTCCTGACCTCATGATCTGCCTGCCTCAGCCTCCCAAAGTGCTGGGATTACAGGCGTAAGCCACCATAACCCGCCGGGAGAAAGCTTTTAAAACAAAGGTCATGTCAAACATCTATAGCATTGAAACAGTAACTATTTTCATTGTTCCAACTTTTCACACTAACTGGAAAGGAGTTTAAAGGGAGTCAAGGAAAATTTATTTGATTTAGTAAAATTAAGTGATATACAAATTTATAAACAAATAATGACAAGAAAGTAGAGGAAGCACACTCAAGACAGATGAGAGAGAAGGAAGAGATGCAGTTAGGTCCTTAAGCAACAGCAGCAGCAGACGAGTTAAGAACACAGAAAAAGAACTGATCTTCCACAGCACAGTGGACACTTTTCCCCTATAACTGAAACAAAGAAGGAAGGAAGCAGAAAATATTTAATGGATGAACATAAGGCTACCTGCAGAGGTTGAGAAGCATAGCTGAGCATGGACACTGAGAGGGCTGTTTGGAATTGCTCATTAAAGGAATGGAAGAGGGAGCTGTCCAGAGATAAATGAAAGGATAGATTAGAGGCATGGTAGGTCCAATGGAGACTTTAGATAGAAAAATTTAATGGCACAAGACACAGTATTTGTGACATTTGAAACTACACTGCTAAAGCATTTTGGATGAAAGGTGACATAGTTGGGGATTTGCTGATTAAAATGAAAGAGAGACCAGAATACTGAAGAAAAGAGACAGTATAACCTATTGCATATCAGCTTAAATAAGAAAGACAGACTAAGAATAATCTTCCTGGAAGGAAATGGAGCAGCGACAAGAAAAAAATATTGTGTAACAATATGTCTATCATATAACATTAAATATTTAGATGAACTAGAAAGTAACACTGAAAAAAAAGTAGATACCAGTTGCGTAACAATGTTGAAATTAATTTTTTTTCTTTAAAAAATAATTCTTTGGCCAGGCATGGTGGCTCATGCCTGTAATCCCAGCATTTTGGGAGGCCCAGGTGGGTGGATTACCTGAGGACAGAAGTTAGAGACCAGCCTGGACCAACATGATGAAACCCCATCTCTACCAAAAATACAAAAAATTAGCTGGGCAAGGTGGCATACACCTGCAATCCCAGCTACTTGGGAGGCTGAGGTAGGAGAATCGCTTGAACCTGGGAGGCAGAGGATGCAGTAAGTTGAGATCATGCCACTGCACTCCAGCCTGAGTGACAGAGTAAGACTCCATCTTAAAAAAAAAAAAAAAAAAAAAAAATTTCACAAAAAAAAATTCAAAAAAAAGGTCAACTTCGCTTTTAAAATGTCACTTTTTTTTTTTTTTTTTTAACCAGGAGGTCATCAGAGATCACCTAAGTCAATGGTTCTCAACTGAGTGTTGTGAAAGAGATGGCCTGCTCTGAACTTGCTGATTTAGAGTATTATACTGAGAGCAGAATGAAAGCTCAGGGTTGGGAAATAATTTGGGAAAAGACAGGTAGTCAACAAGTTGAAAAGCCAAGATGAGAGAATAAGATTTACTACTATACTATACTCTTTTGATTCTGATTTCTTTATATACAGTCTTGTTCCCAATAGATCATTCTGCATCCTATGAGAAAATAATGCTTTTGTGACCCACTAATTCTAGGCCTGGCCACATGAATTGTTTTGAAAGTGATATGTGCCACATCCAAGCAAAATTCACATGTGATCCTATCAAAGTTCTTTTCCCACTGGTATAATAATAACATATCCCACAATAGGGGCTGATTCTTTAGTATGGATCGCAGAAGGAAGAAGACACATGAAGCAGAGTCTCAGCTGATTTACAGCCAATATGTAAGTGAGACATAAATTTCATTATTATAAGCCACCATTGCTTTGAGGTTGCTACTGCTAATGACTAGCAAACACTAATTAGTGTACCCTTAAAACAGGATGGAAAAGCTAACAATAACTGACTTGGAAATATTAAATAAATCAGTATCTGTGTGTGCTTAAGAAATAAATATGTGCTTAAACAGTTGCAAAATAAAAGAGCTTTCTTCAACTAAAACTAGGCATAATGATAATGAGAATGATAAACACTTTCACAAAATATGTCTGTATTCTATAACAATATTTTTAAACATGAAAAAAGGTAACAATCTCATTTTCATTATATTTCTTCAATTTTGGGATTTACATATGAGAAGTATCTATAACCATTTGAACTTTTATTGGTACTCATAGTTTTAAAACTCAATTATTTATAATTATAAGCGACGTATTTTCTTTTTACATCCTGTAACAGTAGTAATACAGGGAGAAATCATTATCCAACTGATAAATTCAAATGAAAGCACCACAGAGATATTATTTCAACCTAATAAAGCAGCAAAAGTTAAGAACAAACCTGATGCTCTAGGTATTAACACATTTATTATTAAATGTTTTCATTGTTATTGTATCATTATCTTAGTATTTAAAAAGAATTCTGAAAAATCCAGCATGACTACATAGTCATACCTTATATGCTTGATCACCATCTTCTGGTTCCGGACTGGATGGCAATGATAGCTGAATATCATGCAATGAACCACTTCCATCATGCTGTCAGAAAGAAGAGAAGAAAAACACTAGATTAATACAATAATTATGGACATTCAGTTCAACCTGCATTTACCAAGACCTAATGCTAGCATGCTGAAGAACAAACAGGAGATAAAATTTTAGAAATCTTTTTTTCACCTATATGCACTGGTAGAAGGAAATGTGAAAGAGGAAAAAAGGGAGCTATGACAAGAATAATCTGTGGAAATAAATAACAGATACTATATAAGAGGTTGATGTTGGAAGGAAGTCTTGATGTGTATGTGATGGAGTATATGTTGTTTGCTGAGAGGAGATGGCAAGGAACACTGAGCCACTCCCAGGCAGGAAACTGCTAGAATAAGCAAGCATTATTATGCGCTAATTAAACTAGCTCTCAAAACACAGGATATTTGACTTTGTCCCCATTGCTGACTCACAAAGAGTGTTTTTTTAGCTTATTTCTATCTTAATAGTGAATAGGTACTATTTGCCTCTTTAGTCTATCTTTATTTTATGAAGAAACACTGAACACCTGCTTATTAAAAATAATCCCTTGTTCACAAAGAATAAATACATGGGTCAGAGTCTGCTCTGGGCTGTCAGCTGGGAAATGCTGCAGACCCCTGACAGTCCCACTTTGATTCCACTTTTGAATTCTATCTTTGTTTCTTTTTCTCATTTCCTTCAGCGCCACCTGGGTTGGGGTCTCTATGACTAAGCTGGTCTCGGCAGGTTGAAATAGAGAACCATTAAACATATGAAAAATTTCCTAAGGAATTTTAAGACTGTTTCACCTAAGAAATATGTAAAATAAAAGTCAACTGAATCTGCTTTGGTTTAGATATGTTTTGAGTAAAACAGAGCCATAAACAATAATATTAAATAACTCAATAAGGCTTAGCAAAAAAATAACTGAATTAAAAATACTACTTACATGAGGCTATATATTGCATAAGTCCATTTATATAAAATTTGAAAAAAGGCAGAATTAATCTACTAGAAAGGCAGAATTAATCTTCTAGAAACCAGAAGATGATGGTAGCCTAAAGGGAAGGTTACTGACTAAGAAGGAACACTAGGGAACCTGGTAGGAAGCTGGAGATGTTCTATGTCCTGACTGTATGGCAGTTAAACATACATATGAAAAGCTCAAGCTGTACATTTAAAAAGGGTATACCTTAAACACTTTACTGGATGCATATCATGCCTCAAAAAAAAAAGTTGAAATAAAGATTTTTGTTCTAAAACATTATAAAGAAAATATGATGACAATATTAAGTTCCACCCCTTGCTGAATTGGTTTAGTAATAAGAAACATGCTCAATGGTTCAGAAAGACAGCCTCAAGAAAAATGAAGCCATGGAGAATGTAACAGGATGATGTGCTACCTTGATCAGGACTAAGCCCCTGACCAAGGCAGCACAACTGAGGTTCAATACCTTATTTGTTCAGATGGTTCCTGGCTGCCTCAATATACCCAGTGACTGAACCAGCAACCTTCAAGGAATACAGCATTGAAAGCTTCCTCAGATATATCTTTTCTGGTTCTCCCAGATCATGAATAATGTCTATAGCAGGGGAGGTGAGCATGTAGGTTATTTTCTTAATTTATTGTACTGTATACTCACTGACACAGAATCTCTAGGGATGGGGCCCAGAATTTCAAAATGTATATTTACACTTCCTAAATACATTATATTTAGGGAAGTTCAACAGGTACTGCTGATTGACAGTTAAGAGTAAGTGTTTGCCAAATTTCCAGTATAAATAAATTACTTTTCTACTGGTGATGTCATACGGACATTAAGACTTTGAGCTAAGAACATAGGCAACCTTCTAATGAATAGCAATATTCTCAGAACACATTTTTAAAAATTAAGAAATGAAAGTAAAGTTAGTTTTACAGGACTTATCTCAGTAAAAAGTTCATCTGTGTTACTAACGCCTAGACATGTAAACACATGACCAGTCCTACCTTCAAGTATATTTGAAAAGAGAAAGACTGTAAGATGTAAATTATTTCCAAATATCTAAATATCTTCTTGCCAACTGCAATGCAGGAACCCCAAGGAATGTGAGACAACACAAGCACATACTGCTTTGCATTAGACGCCGGTGCACTTGTGGGAAATGTACAGCAGAATAGAAAAAATAAAACAACAGCATTTAGGATAGAGGAAAAAAGAGAAGTCCAGCAAAACAAAAAATACCAGGGAGGTCACAAAATACCAGGAACTTAGTAAAGTAACTCCATAAAGCTGTCTGTGAATTCATCAGTTCATCCTTGAGCAGCAGTTGATTGGACTTCATCCTAAACAGCATAGCAAAGACTTTGAAAAATAAACTAAGATCACTTCTCAGGTCCCAGGCTAGCCTCTGCAAGGTGTATACTCAGAACAGATCTGGAAAGCATGGCAAAAGTTTTGAAAATAGAGCTGGCATTAAAACCACTATTCAAAGACAACTAGCTGGAACTTGTAGCCTAAACTCAACCAGATTGTTTGCCTGTTCAAAAATAAGATAAAAATAATGATATAAAGAAGATCAGGAATCTCATTATAAAATGTTCAAATACTGAATACATAATCCAAAATTACTCAACAGCTAAACAAAGGAGAAAATGTCAACTCACAAAGAAAAAGACGATCAGAAAACATCAACACCAAAATGACACAGAAGTTAGAACCGGAAGAGATTTTAACAGAGCTGCTGTTAAAATTCTCCAAAAGTAACAGTGAACTCTTGAACTACAAAGAGAAAATCTCAGCAAAAACAAAAAAACCAACAGAATACAAAAAAAGTAGAAACAAATGAAAATTTTAGAACTTAAAAAGTCAAAAGCCAAAATTTTAAAATGCACTACAGATGCACTAAATACTAGCATTTCAGATTACACAATAAACTTGAAGCATGATCAACAAAATTCCAATCTAAAAACTGGTCAAAAAAAAAAAAAAGATTAGTTAAAAAAAAATTGACAGAGCCTGGTCAGGAACCTTTGGGGACAATAACAAAAGAGCTAACATTCCTGTCACTGAAGTCAGGACAATAACAAAAGAGCTAACATTCCTGTCACTGAAGTCACAGAAGGATAGGTATGGGCAGAAAAAATATTTCAAGAAATAATGGATAAACACATCCCAAATTTGGTGAACGGCACAAACACAGATTTGAGAGGCCCAATTTAAAAGAACTAAAAATATACCAAAACATGCTTTCTGACTATAAAAGAATTTAACTAGAAATCAATAACAGAAAGATAATCTTCACATACGTGAAAAGGAACAACCTTCTGCATCATCCTTAGATCAAAGAAGTCGTCTCAAGAAAAACAAGAAAACATTGTGAATTGAAGGAAAATAACAGACACCAAATAACCAAAATTTGTGGAATGCATCTAAAGCAGAGTAATAAGAAAAAATTATGGAATGAAATACTTTTATTAAAACAAAGGTGGCAACTCAATAGCTAGAGCAAAATAAACAGAGAGAGCAAGGAGAAACAAGATAATGAAACTGAAAATAAAAAAAAACACACACACACAAACCAATAAAACAATACTTTCTTTGAAAATCGCTAGACATCCAGCAAAACTGCCAAAATGCAAAAAAGCACAAATCAAAACACTATCAAGAATGAAAACAGAAATATCATTACAGACATCTCAAATGCTAAGAGTAAATAAGGCAACAATATGAATGACTCTACACATACAAATTTGACAACTTATATGAAGCAACAAAATTCCTCAAAAACAACAAACTCTTAAAACTCACCCAAGATGAAGCAGATAGCCTGTGTAAAAACATGGCTATTAATGAAAATGAATTCATGGTTTAAAGCCTCCCTCTAAAAAAAAAAAAAATTTGAGGCTGGATGTTTTACTGGCAAATTACTCCAAAATTTAAGAGAATAACATCAATTCTATACAACCACTTAGAGAAAAATCAAATTAAATTAAAAAATAAAATCAATTAATGAGGCCATTAGTTGTACTTCCTTGATACTAAAACAGATAGTATAAGACAACTACAGATCAATATTCTTCATGTATAAGGATGCAAAAGTCCTTTAACAAAATCTCACACCTGAAATCCCAGCACTTTGGGAGGCTGAGACAGGTGGATCACTTGAAGTCAGGAGTTTGAGACCAGCCTGGCCATCATGGTGAAACCCCATTTCTACTAAAAATATACACACAAAAAAAACAAAAACCAAAAAACGAAAACAATTAGCCGGGTGTGGTGGTATATGCCTGTAGTCTCAACTAATTGGGAGGCCGAGGTTACAGTGAGCCAAGGTTGTACCACTGCACTCCAGCCTGGGCAACAGAGTGGAAAAAAAAAAAAAAAAAAAATCTAAGAATCAAAGTCAACAACATATAAAAAGGAAATTAGATCATGAGCAACTGGGATTGATCCCAGGAATGCAAAGCTGGTTTAATAGTCAAAAAGCAATGTAATTCACCAAATCAAGAAATAAAAGGTCTGCACAATTATCTCAATATACACAGATAAATTTCCTGGCAAAATTCAATATCCAATCATGATTTTAAAAAACTCAGAAAACTAGGAATAAAATAACTTGCTCAACCTGATAAAGTTCATTTTTTAAAAACCTGCCAGGCATGGTGGCTCATGCCTGTAACCCCAAACCTTTGGATGACCAAAAGGGGCAGACTGCTTGAGCCCAAGAGTCAGTCTGGGCAACATGGCGAAACCCTGTCTCTACTGAAAATACAAAAAATTAGCCAGGCATGGTAGCATGCACTTGTAGTCCCAGCTACTCAGGAGGCTGAGGTGAGAGAATCACCTGAGCCTGGGAAGCCAAGGCTACAGTAAGCCATGATTCTGGCACTGCACTCCAGCCTGGGTGATGGAGGAAAATCCTGTCACCACCCTCTTCCCCCTCAAAAAAAACACAACAAACCAAAACATCCTACTGCTAACATCATATTTATTGGTGAAAGATGGAATATTCTACCCCAAGACCAGGAACAAGGTGTCCATATTCAATATAATAGTGGAGTTTCTATCCAGAGCAATAAGGCAAGAAAAAGAAATAAAAGGCAAACAAATAGGAAAGGAAAAAAATAAAATAATCTCATTTAGACACAGAATTTTTGGCATAGAAAGTCCCCAGAGAATCAATAATAAAACTACTAGAAATTAGAGAGGCTGATGTGGGTGGATCACATGAGGTCAGGAATTCCAGACCAGCCTGGCCAACATGTCAAAACTCCATCTCTACTAAAAATATAAAAATTAGCCAGGCATGGTGGCACACCCCTGTAATCCCAGCTACTTGGGAGGCTGAGGCAGGAGAATCGCTTGAACCTGGAAAGCGGAGGTTGTGGTGAGCTGAGATCATGTCCAGTACGGGCAACAGGATACAAGGCCAATATACAAAATCAACTATTTTATGGTAAACAACTGAAAATTGAATGTTAAAAAACTACCATTTATGAAAAAGCAAAATCCAAAAGACAAGGGAAAAAAATCCAAAGTAACACAAGAAAAATACTTAGGCACAAATCCAACAAAACACAGACTAATTATGTATATTAAATATATACGTAGATTTCTTTCACATATACGTATATATATGTATATGTATATGTAAAAGAATATTATTATGTGTATATGTGAAAGAAATCAGAGAGAACTAAATAAATGGAGAGATATCCTCTGTTCATGAAGGGAAAGATTAAATATTGTCGGGATATCAATTCAACTATAGATTCAGTATTCTCCTATCAAAATCCCAACTAAACTTATTTTTTTTGTAGAAATAGAAAAGCTGCTTCTAAAATTTACATGGAAAGGCAAAAGAACCAAAACAGTCAAACAATTTTGAAAAGAGACAGAGGAATCACACTACTTCAAGACTTATAAAGCTCCAGTAATCAAGAGAAAATGATAACAGCAAAAGACAAACAGACCCACACATTTATGGTCAATGGCATTTTTGACAAAATTACAAAGGCAAAACACTATAGAAAGGATATTCTTTTCAACCAATGGTGCTAGGACAACTGAACATACACATGTGATAAAAATAATCTTGGTCCGTAACTCACACCATACACAAAAACTCTTAAAACAGATTACAGACCTAAATTTTAAACTTAAAACTATAAAACTTCTCCAAATAAACATAAAAAATCTTTGTAATCTTTGTTTGTGCAAATATTTCTTAGACCAAAAACATCATCTATGGAAAAAATGATGGCAAGAAAATTATAAATTTTGCTTCAAGAGCAAAACTTTTGCTCTTATACCTGTAATCCCAGCAGTTTGGGAGGCCCAGGCAGGTGGATCACCTGAAGTCAGGAGTTCGAGACCATCCTGGCCAACATCATGAAATCCTATCTCTTCTAAAAATACAGAAATTAGCCAGGCATGGTGGCAGGTGCCTGTAATCCCAGCTGCTCTGGAGGCTGAACCATGGAGGCGGAAGTTGCAGTGAAGCTAGATCATGCCACTGCACTCCAGCCTGGGCAACAGAGCGAGACACTGTGTCCCCAACCAGTAATAATAATAATAATAATAATAATAAATGCATATACGTATATATATATATATATATATATACACACACATACACATATACAGACACACACATACACATACACATACATATAATAAAAAGAGAAGACATAGACTGGGAGAAAATATCTGCAATCATTCAAATAAAATACTGAGCATAATGCCTAATGCACAGAAAGCCTTTTAAAAGTGTTGGCTAATTTTAAAACAATAGTCACAAAAATAATAATGTGAAGGGCTAGGGTTATTAACTCACAATTGTACATAGCTTCCCAAAAAGCTAGTCCCATTTTAAAAAATACCCATTTGTGTCATCACTTACATACCTAATAAAGGACCTATATCTAAAATATATAAAGAACTCTAAAAAATCAGTAAGAAAACCTACATTAGCGTTAATAGCCCCCCCCCAAAAAAAGACATTCCACCAAAAAAGATATACAAATGGCAAACAGTCATATGAAAGCATGCTCAATATCATTAATCTTTACACAAATGCAAATTGAATCAACAATGAGATACCACTAAACACCTATTGAGTGGCTTTTAAAATATACTGATAATGCCAAGTGCCAGCAGGAATGCAGAACAATAGTTACATTTTTACACTGCTAGTGGAAACAGAAAATGTATAGTCACTAAGGAAAACAGTTTGGTAGTTTCCTCAAAAGTTAAGTTTACACTTACCATACAACCCAGCAATCCTACTCCTAGGTATTTATTCAAGAGAAATGAAAACAGATGCTCACATGAAAATCTGCAAATAAACGTTAACAGTAGCTTTTTTTGTAACTGCAAAAAACTAGAAAGCAACATAAATATCCTTCAGCTGGTAAATGAATAAGCAAACTGGTAGCAGAAAATAGAACACTAATTCTGCAATCTACAGAAACAAATTACTCATGCATAGTGTAGGATAAATGAATTTCAAGTTGCATTATGCTAAGTGAAAAAAGCCAGACTCAAAGGCTATATATCATATTCAAAAGGCTATATAATATCCATTTATATGGTAACCTTTTCACATTAGTGGTTGCCAGGAGCTAGCAGTGGGTGTAGAAATTGACTATGAAAGAAAAAAAGGAATTCTGGGAGGTGACTGTAATAGCTGCACAACTGTCTGTTAAAGCTTGTAGAAGTGTACACGGAACTCATGCAGGTGGAGGTCCTTGCTCAATCTGAGGGCTTGGCATGGCATTTCCTGTTCTCTCACCTGTGTGGCTGCAGCTCGGGCTTTTGGCTTGACCCAGCTCAATCTAGGCTTTGGAAGAGCTACAGAAATATCTAGAAGAGACAAAAGTATTGCTGGAAAAGGCTACTGGGAAGAGAGTAAGTGATGCCCTTACAGCTGAAAAATTCAAATGGGAGACAGAAAATCAAGAACAAGATGCAACAGAAATCACAGAAGAAAGCAGCACTCCTAGATAATAAAATGCCAGCTGCTGTGGTTGCTCCCATTACAACGGGGTATACAGTGAAAACCAGTAATTATGAATGGGATCAGTCAGATAAGTTTATGAAAATCTACATTACCTTAACTGCAGTTCATCAAGTTCCCACTGAGAATGTGCAGGTGCATTTCACAGAGAGGTCATTTGATCTTTTGGTAAAGAATCTAAGTGGGAAGAGTTACTCCATGATTGTGGACAATCTCCTGAAATCCATCTCTGTGGGAGGCAGTTCAAAAAAAGTCAAGACTGATATGGTTCTTAATTTATGCAGAAAGAAGTGGAAAATGGCCAGGTACGGTGGCTTGTGCCTGAAATCCTGGCACTTTGGGAGGCCAAGGCAGGCGGATTACCTGAGGTTAGGAGTTTGAGACCAGCCTGACCAACATGGCAAAACTCCGTCTCTACTAAAAGCACAAAAATTAGCCGGGTGTTGTGGCAGGCACCTGTAATCCCATCTACTGGGGAGACCAAGGCAGGAAAATTGTTTGAATCCTGGAGGTGGAGGTTGCAGTGAGCTGAGATTGTGCCACTGCACCTCCAGCCTGGGCAAGAGTGAGGCTCCTTCTCAAAAAAAAAAAAAAAGAAAGAAAGAAAAAAAGGAAAGAAAGGAAGTGGAAAACACAAGGTGGGATTACTAGGCTCAGGCTGAAAAAGAGTGCTGTTCTTACACTACTAGTAAAGTATCTGAGACTGGGCAATTTATAAAGAAAAAGAGGTTTAATGGACTCACAGTTCCACGTGGTTGGGGATGTCTCATAATTGTGGCGGAAGGATAAGCAAAGGCTTGTCTTACAAGGTAGCAGGCAAAAGAGCATGTGCAGGAAAACTGCCCTTCATGATACCATCAGGTCTCATGAGACTTATTCATTATCATGAGAATAGCATGGGAAAAACCCTTCCCCCCATGATTCAATTACCTCCCACCGGGTCCATCCCACAACACACGGGGATTATGGGAGCTACAATTCAAGATGACATTTGGGTGGGGACACAGCTAAACCATATCAAGTGCAAAGAAAAAGAGAAGCCCTCCTATGACACTGAAACAGATCCTAGAAAGAGACTGATGAATATTAAAGAAAATTTAGGAAGGAGATAATGATATGAAGCAAACTATTAATAAAGCCTGGGTGTAATCAAGAGAGAAGCACATCAAAGGACACAGAATTTTGAGACTTGAAAGTCCTTTTGGGAACTGTATTGTGGAAACACTGATGTTTCTAATAAGGAAATATCGGTAAGCTGCATATATAAATTTGACAGCTAACTATTTACACAGCCTTCTTCTAAGTAAAGGCAAAGAATTCTTCATTTCCTACTAGAAGATTTATTTAAATAAAATATGTTTATTAAACACTCAAAAACATTGTACACCAAAAGGCTGAATTTTACTGTGTATATCTCAATAGAACTGCACTAGCTTGAATAACGTCCCTGCTCCCTCCCCTAGAAATTCATGCCTATCCAGAACCTGTGAATATGATCTTACTTGAAAATAAGCCTTTGCAATGTAATCCAGTTGAGGTCACGCTGGATTAGGGTGGTTCATACATCCAATATAGCTGATATCCTTGTAAAAAGAGAGAAATTTGGATGCACAGACACACAAGGGAGAAGGTCATGTGAAGATGGAAGTAGAGACTGAAGAGATGCATCTACAAACTGAGGAATGCCAACGATTGCTGGTAATCACTAGAAGGTAGAAGAAATTCAAGTTTCTCATCTAGAGTCTTCAGACAGAGCAAAGCCCTGATGAAAATGCCTTGATTTTGGGTTTCTAGCCTCCAGAACTATGATAAAATAAAATTCTATTGCTGTAGGCCTCCAAGGTGTTTGTTATGGCAGCTCTAAAAAACTAAGATTTGATCAAAAACAGTTAAAAGCAAACCAAAGGAGAGAGAAACACCAGATAAATTTTACCCACAAAAAGCTGAAATAGCAGTATTATTGTAACAGAAGAAGCAAAGTAGCATTAAACAAGGAAAGTATTAATAAAGATAAACAAAGAATTCTAATTAGTAATCAGAGGACCAATCTGCCAAGAAGATGTACCAATCACAAACATGTGTCTACCTAATAGCCTGAAAATACTAAAACAAAAATGGAAAGCATTAAAAGGAGAAATTGAGACATCTGTAATTATAGCAAGAGATTTACACTACTCTCAGAAACTCACAGATCAAAGGCAAAAATTTAGTAAGGATAAACAAGATATAAATATTATAATTGACAAGTTTGATATTATAGACATATTGCTACCTAAGATACAGAGAATATCTATTCTATTCAAACAAATGGAGCCATCATAAAAACTGACCATGCTGTTGGCTAGAGATTAACAAACTATGGTTCACAAGACAAATCTGGCCAGCTGCCTATTTTTACTAGAGTTAAGAATGCTTGGCTGGGTGCGGTGGCTCAAGCCTGTAATCCCAGCACTTTGGGAGGCCGAGGCGGGTGGATCATGAGGTCAAGAGATCGAGACCATCCTGGTCAAAATGGTGAAACCCCGTCTCTACTAAAAATACAAAAAATTAGCTGGGCATGGTGGTGCGTGCCTGTAATCCCAGCTACTCAGGAGGCTGAGGCAGGAGAATTGCCTGAACCCAGGAGGCGGAGGTTGCGGTGAGCCGAGATCGCGCCATTGCACTCCAGCCTGGGTAACATGAGTGAAACTCCGTCTCAAAAAAAAAAAAAAAGAATGCTTTCACATTTTTAAATGGTTGAATTTGAAATGTTTTATCTACACAATACCCTTAATTTTATGTCTTGCCCAAAAATGCTAAAATATTTACCATGTGATGTTCTAAAGTTTTCCAAACCCTGTTCTAGCCCACAAAGAAAATATTAACACATTCCAAAGAATTTTCAGAGAGTATATTGTTCTCATCAATTTAAAAATTAGAAATAAATTAAGTATAAGCCCCATATACCAAGCCATTATTTTTGAAAACTGAAAAAAATTAAAATAAATGCATAGAATAGCCCAAGACAACTAGGAGTTATTAATGTTTAAGTTATTCATATGCCTCCAAATTATTCTGCTCCTTTTTATTAAACAATCTAGCAGTCCAGATTTTAGGAGATCAAAAAGAGAAAAAGCTATTATTTCCATCAAAGCACAAGAGCCTTAAAGATTAGGAATATAACTACAACTGAATCAAATAATAACCACCCCCCCAATAACTCTGACACTACCAATGATTAGTACTCTCTATTAATCCTTGACTAAAATCAAAGTGCCAAAGCCAAAATTAGGAAACATTTGGGGGGGGCGGGAGATCATAAAATTGAAAACATTCTCTTTCTAAAAAATACTGAATAAATAACTTCATGCATGCAATTTTCATGTTTCACATTATATATACTAAAGAGCTAACATTTATTGACCAGTGACGGGTACTGTTCCAAGTATTTTGCATAAATATATTTAATAAATGCATGGAAGCAAAAATACTACAAAAAATCCATAGAAACAGAACAAAAAATAAGTAATTTATAGTAAACTGGCTGTCCAGGAATTCTGGGCTGCTTTACTAAGTGAAATGTTTTTGCAGTTTCTATAGGTTCTAGTTAAAATTTGTGAACTCTAAATGCAATGAGGATGCCAATACATAATCAGCATTTTATTAAAGATGGATATACCTTCCTCTATTCTGAAAGCATTAGAGAACTACTGTCAGTAAACCATCTTCCACTCTTCTTTTTTGACATAGCATAAAGGTAAACTTTTGTTTTAATATTATAATTCTTCCACATTTTAACTTGCTAAAAACCCCATAACAAACTCTATCTTACCCAGGTGCTTCTTCCATGAGTTTGTAAAAACTGAGATCTTCCTACGAGTTCCAGAGCAGCTGCAATGGACATGGACACTTGAAATGACTAACAAAAATGTTTGGCAGCACTGACCAGTCCCTACTAACAAGCATCATCAGTGATGTCAACAAAGCTGCCTTTTGTTTCAGATATACTATAACACAATCACAAGAGGCATCCTAGGAAAGGGAGCAGAGGAAGAGCACAGAGAGGTTTTCTTTCTTTTCTTTTCAAAAGTTTTTTTTAAAATACAAAGGTATATGCATGAACAATCACAACATATCATACAGTTTAGAATGTACAACTCAGAACAATTTTTGAGTAATACTGTAATTCAACTGTGAAATTTAAAATCTAATAATTCAAGCTACAGTTGAGAGTATTTTGAAAACACAGACTTATAAAATCTGATTTTTTTATGTTATGCCTTAAGAGATAAAATAAAGCAAAAGTATAAACAGAAGCACAATTAATTACTTTTAAGTTTTTTAAACTTTATTTTTATTTTTTTGCCTAGGTTGGCTTCAAACTCCTATGTTCATGGGATTCTCCCACTTCAGCCTTGCAAGTATCTGGACTAAGGGTAAGCATCACAGCACCCAGCCATTTTTTTCTTACTATATTTAATTTTTAAAAATTCACGGCTGGGTACAGTGGCTCGTGTCTATAATTTCAGCATTTTCAGAGGAAGAGGCGGGAGGATCACTTGAGGTCAGGAGTTCAATACCAGCCTGAGCAGCATAGCAAGAACTGTTTCTACAGAAAATTAAAAAAAAAAAATTACCAGGGCTTGGTGGCACATGCCTGTCACCCCAGCTACTTGGGAGGCTAAAGTGGGAGGATCACTTGAGCCAAGGAATTCAAGGCTGCAATGAGCTAAGATTGGGTCATTGCACTCCAGCCTGGGTGACAGAGCGAGATCTTGTCTCAAAATATAAAAATAAAAATAAATTCAAAAGAGTTCTTGTTCATTTTAAAGAATTTAGTAACTATTGATGAAAAAATACATTTATTCTTTAGTATGAATACATTTATTCTTTTCTTTTTTAGTACTTTAAAAAAATCTTTGCCAACATTAGAGAAGGTCTCAAAGATATTTTAGTTGCTTTTTAAAAAATCTTTTAAGATTCATATTCCATCTCATATTGATATTTACATATGGGATGTGCTAAAGGTCAATATTATTTTTTCAGGTGAAGAATATACAAAGGACCTATCCTAACTTCTTATTTTTTTTTAAGGGAAAAAAGAAAAGAAAAGAAAGAGAGAAAGAAAGAAAAAAAGAATGAAAAAGAGAAAGAAAGAGGAAGAGAAAGAGGGAGAGAGAACGGGAGTCTTGCTTTATTGCCCAGGCTAGAATGCAGTCTAAAAATGGGTATTAAAAACCTCTTTTATGCTAATAATTGTGCTTAACAATGGAGACAGGAAAGGATAAGGGAGGAAAATAACAAACAAGCAGCCAACCAGTATTTCATTTAAACCTGTGAAATGCTATGCAATTACTGAGGAGTGATTTACTTCCAATTACGTAGACACTTTTAGAGTAGGTGTGATGTGGTGCTGAGAAGAATGTATGTTTTGTGGATTTCGGGTGGAGAATTCTGTAAATGTTTATTAAGTTTACTTGTTCCAGGTCTGAGTTCAAGTCCTGGATATCCTTGCTAATTTTCTGTCTCGTTGATCTAATATTGACAATGTGATATTAAAGTCTCCCACTATTATTGTATGGGAGTCTAAGTCTCTTTATAAGTCATTAAGAACTTGCCTTATGTATCTGGGTGCTCCTGTATTGGGTGGGTATATATTTAGGATCATTAGCTCTTCCTGTTGCATTGATCCTTTTACCATTATATAATGTCCTTCTTTGCCTCTTTTGATCTTTGTTTTGCTTTAAAGTCTATTTTATCAGATGCGAAAATTACAACTCCTGCTTTTTATTTATTGATTGATTTATTGCTTTCCATTTGGTTAGTAAATCTTTCTCCATCCCTTTGTTTTGAGTCCTTATATATCCTTGCATGTGAGATGGGTCTGGATGCAGCATACCAATGGGTTTTGCCTTTTTAGCCAATGAGCCTGTCTGTGTCTTTTGACTGGGACATTTAGTCAATTTAAATATAGGATTAACATTGATATATGTGAGTTTAATACTGCCATTTAATGCTAGCTGGCTGTTTTGTCCATTAGTTGATGTAGATTCTTCATTATGTTGATGCTGTTTACCTTTTGGTATATTTTTGGAATGGCTGATACTGGTTGTCCCTTTCTATGTGTAGTGCTTCTTTCAGAAGCTCTTGTAAAGCAGGCCTGGTGGTGATGAAATCTCTGAGTACTTGCTTGTTCACAAAAGAATTTATTTTTCCTTCACTTATGAAGCTTAGTTTGGCTAGATATGAAATTCTGGGTTGAAAGTTCTTTTCTTTAAGGATGTTGAATATTGGCCCCCACTCTCTTCTGGCTTGTAGGGTTTCTGCTGAGAGATCTGCTGTGAGTCTGATAGGCTTCCCTTTGTGGGTAACCTGACCTTTATCTCTGGCTGCCCTTAGCATTTTCTCCTTCATTTCAACCCTGGTGAATGTGAAGATTATGTGCCTTGGGGTTGCTCTTCTTGACGGATATCTTTGTGGTGTTCTCTGTATTACATGGAGTTGAATACTGTCCTGCCTTGCTAGGTTGAGAAAAAGTTTTCCTGAATAATATCCTGAAGAGTATTTTCTCATTCTCTTCATCACATTCAGGTACACCTATCAAACGTAGATTAAGTCTTTTCACATAGTCCCATATTTCTTGGAGACTTTGCTCATTCCTTTTTACCCTTTTTTCTCTAATCTTGTCTTCTCATTTTATTTCACTGAGTTGGTCTTCGACCTTTGATATCCTTTCTTCTGCTTGGTCAATTTGACTGTTAAAACTTGTGCATACTTCGCGAAGTTCTCGTATTGTGTTTTTCAGCTCCATTAATTCACTTATATTCCTCTCTAAATTGTCTATTCTCGTTAGCATTTCGTCAAACCTTTTTTCAAGGTTCTTAGTTTCTTTGCATTGGGTTAGAACGTGTTCTTTTAGCTCACAGAAGTTTCTTATTTTCCACCTTCTGAAGCCTGATTCTGACAATTCATCACACTCTTTCTCCATTAGGCCTTGTTCCCTTGCTGAGGAGGAGCTGCCATCCCCGAAGGAGGAGAGGCATTCTGATTTCATATGTTTTCAGCCTTTTTGTGCTAGTTTCTTCCCATCTTTGCTGATTTATCCACCTGTCGTCTTTGTAATTGCTGACTTTCAGATTGGGTCTGTGAGTGGGCGTCCAGCTTGTTGGTGATGATGTTTTTCTGTTTCTCTGTTTTCCTTCCGCAGACACCCCTCCCCTACAGAGCTGGACCTTCCTGGGTTCAGCTGTGCTTGCTGTGAAACTCAACCGTCAGTGTTTCCCATTGCTGTTTTTTTGTGGGGGTGGGACCAGCCGAGCCCGATCACCGCCTCGGAGCCCCCATTTTTTCTTTTCCTGATTGAACAGTGATTCTCCCAGGTGCCCCAGTCGCCTGCCGAAAAGGCACCAGGATCTATGCAACTTCCCATGCGGCGACTGCAACGGCTTCGGCGCTGAGATTCCTGGTGCTTTTCTGCCCGGGAATCTCCAGGTCTGGCTCCCCGCTTCAGTCCCCCTTTCAATCAGCTGAATGGGCGACTCTGCCTTCCCAGAGCTCCAACCGCCAACTAAAAGGGCACCCAGTCCCGCATACTCCGCACTGAGAACCCCCCGTGCCAGGACGCCGGCAAAACAGCCACGCTGGCCAAAAGAGTCGCGCTGGCGACCCCTGGGGCTCCTCCGCTGGGAATCTCCTGGTCCATGGGCAACAAAAATTTGTCTAGAAGTCTGGCGTCCACTCACTCCCTGCGCCTTCACTGGGAGCTGCAATCCTGAGCTGCTGCTAGTTTGCCATCTTGGATCTCTCTCCCCAAATCTGATTTTTTAAATAAGTGCTTCAAAGGTCAAGTGATCCTCACAGACGGTAAGGGCAAAAACACTTTGAAATAAAAATCATATCTATCTGGCATCCAAATTAATTGGAATGTTGTTATACACAAATATAATCTTTACAATATTCTAAGCAAACAGTATTTACAAATTTTTTCTGCTTAAATTTTTAATTTATGTATCTGTTATGTCTGTACATATCTGAATCTGGATATCCCTTCCTGTAGGTGTATCACTTAAAGATATCCTTCTTAATTTCTCTAATTTTTCTACATTTTGATTTTTTAAAAATACCCAACTTCTCAAGCCATCTGTGTTCTGCTACAGTAGAAGAAAGTAATTTGTCCTATACCACTAATACATTTTCCTCAGTAACATTTGCATAAAATCTTTCTGTATGCAGGTGGGTGCAATGGCACATGCCTATAGTCCCAGCTACTTGGGAGGCCAAAGCAGCAAGATCATTTGAAGCCAGAAGTTCAGGGCTGCAGTACTTTATGATCACACCTGTCAACAGTCATTGCACTCTAGCACAGGCAACATAGTGAGACCACATTCTTAAAAACAAACATAAAAACAAACAAACACCTCTCTGTATCCAATTGTCTTATACTACTTCAGCACATATTTCTATGTTTCCTATTCTCTTTCATTGCTCTACACTTCTCTTTGTGTCAGTATTATATCCTGCTCTCAAGGGTTTTTTCCCCTTTCTCCTTTTCTATGTACACAAATCTTATCCTTTCGTGTTTCTAATTTTGGAGTAATTTGGATGAATTCCAAAAATAAAGCTGCTGTGATTTTGGCTGAAATTGTATTAAATCCATAAATCGTAAAGGGAAGAACTGTAGATACACACCATACACTCAAATTGAATTTTATACAATCTTAACACACAATTTATTATACATTCAGATTGTATCTTACACAATCTTTTTGTAACACCTAATTTGTTACCCTTTTCAACACATCATTCTCGTAATTATTTAATACATGTATATTCTCCTAGACTATTAGCTAGCTATCTTGATTACTACTTTAATATCCATGAACTAAACTAGCATTTATAATACTTAGCCTTCCTATAGAACATAAATTGTTTCTACAAAGTTTCTCAGGTTTTTAAAAATAAAGCATCACAAATGTCTCTCAGTAAATTTATTGATAATTTAATGTTTTATTGATACAGTGATAGCTGCTTTATTTACTACTGAAGTCCCAGTTCTATGACTTATTGGCCTTGGAGTCTAGAGCATAGTATTGTTTATCTACTAGAACAGAGTTTTCTTTTTTAGGGGGGAGAGGACATGATCCACAATAAAAATACATTTTGTAACTCAACCAAGTACATATATACATGAATAGGTATGCATTTATGTGTGTATGTATATATCCATGTGTGTAATATAGGGAGATACACATATATCTCTCTCACTAAAAACAAATTTCACAAAAAAGTATTTGTCCTTATTACATGTTATGTCCTCTGATAGTTTTATACTGATTTACTTCATTACCAAAAATTCTAGTCATGATGAAAATTCATTTTAAGACCCACTAACCAGTTTTAACCTATAGCCTTCAGAACAATGTACTGGGTACAGGTAAAAAAAAAAAAACTGTGTACTCTTTATTTTTATCTTCATTACTACCATAATCCTTGGTACTGACAGAATAATAACTAAACAAATGTAGGTATTGAAGTAAATAAAATTAGCTTTCTGGGCAGTTACTTAAAATTGTGAGCAATTAAAAACCCTTGACTTTCATGTTACTGTTGTTGCTATTATTAACTGCTAACATGCATTAACTACATCACATGTACCAGGTTATGCTGATACATATATCAGCATACTATGCGTAACATTTTAGGATATATCAGAATAGTATGCTTAAAATGTTATGATACTATGCATGATACTATCTTAGCATTTTATGGAATTACCTCAGCATTCTTCACAACAGTCTGAAATATGAGATATTACAATCTCAATTATTTTTTTCTAGGAAATGGTAGCACAGAGAGCTTATGTAACTTTTCCAAGACTGTACAAGTAGAAAAATTTGCCTGAACCCAAAACTTGACCTTGGAACTGTCAATTCTGATTTTTTCTTCTTCTTCTTTTTCCTCTCTCTTTCTTTTTCTTTGTTTTTTTTTTGGGGGGGGGGTGCGAGGACAGACTCTTACTCTGTTGCCCAGGCTGGAGTGCAATGGCATGATCTTGGCTCACTGCAACCTCTGCCTCCCAGGTTCAAGTGATCCTCCTGTCTCTGCCTCCCAAGTAGCTGGGACTACAAGCACGTGCCACCACGCCCAGCTGATTTTCATAGTTTTAGTAGAGATGGGGTTTCACCATTTTGGCCAGGATAGTCTTCTGACCCCAGGTGATCCAACTGCCTCGGCCTCCCAAAATGCTGGGATTACAGGCATGAGCCACCACACCTGGCCTGATTTTTTAAAATTACATTTATTCCTATTAACTTTCATCATTGAGATGTAGAGATTCAGCATTATCCCAATTATCCCACAACTAAAAACAACTTGAATGTCTATCAACATATAAATTGATAAAAGTAAAATTGTGGTACATATATGTAGAATGGATTGCTATTCAGCAATAAAAAAGAAATGAACTACTGATACTAACAAAAGACAGATGGATATTAAAACCATTAAGGTGAGTAAAAAAATTCAGAAACAAAAAGAGTACACATCAATTGGTTCCATTTAGATGAAATTCTAAGAAAGATAAAACTTTAGAACCAAAAACAGACTACTGGTTGCCTGGGTGGGGTTTGAGAGAGAACTGACTGCAAAGGGAAATAAAGGAACTTTATCAGCTACAGAAATCGTCTATACCTTGAATGTGCTAGTAATTACATAATTGCATATATTCATCAAAACAAACTGTACACAAAATGGGTGCAGTTTATCTGAATATACATTCTGTCTCAATAAAGTTAGTTTGTTTTTTAATTCTCCTCTTCACCTTCCTATCCCTTTCTTAACAAGCCATCAGGTGAGACACAGCAAAATAGGTCTCCACCCAAAAAACCCAGCAGGAAGTTTCAGAGACTAAGCAGGTTGAAAGAGCATGTCTATGGGGGGAGGCATCTTACCAAGTATGACACATCCCAAAAGGAGTGAAAACGGCATCCATGAGGGGTGGAGAAACAGCTTGGTATTAGAGTCAAACTTAAGTGGAAAGAATAGAGTGTATGTGCATAATCAACAGCCTGGCATGGGCTATCACAGTCGAAGCAGAGTGAAGTGCATATCCACACACAGGATGGCCTGGTGAAGGCCACCAGAACTCACATATGATAAAGAGTAAAGGGCTCAATGCCAGGTTTCAGACCCAAAAATGGTAAGGAGGGCATCCATGTGTAGACTCAACTGACGTGCAGTATCAGAGGCCAAGCAGAGTGAGAAGCATTCATCTGGAGAGGGGGATTGGTGTGGAGTATCAGAGCCCAGTGGGCTAACAAGGAGTCAGAGCTGGAGTAGTATGAGGAAAGGGTATGCAGAAGAGTGGGAATAGCCATGCTTGGGGATTCAGAATCTTAGCAGGATAAGGAGGGCACCCCCTAATATGCATAGCCCAGCAAAAGCTATCAAGCCCATGTGGCTTGAGCAGAGTAACAATACAGGAGAAGAAATGACAGCTGTAGTAGGAAATGGTCTACACCCAGGAGAACTGATCAAATAAGTAAACATGTTAAGAAAAGTGAAAACCACTTTTCTCATTGCCAAATAAGGGAGTTTATAAATACGTAAAAGGAGAAATGCTACACTGAAATTATGGCTACAAACTCATAGTTTTCAATATCCGTAAATATAGAAATACAGTCACAAATATATATAAAAATATCTATGAATGCACACACATACTCACATACCCTGAGATGGCTTAAGAGCACTGATACCCCAATAACATTAAGCATACCTAGCCCCCAGATCTTAGCTTCTAAATACCATTCTCCACTAAAAGTAACACAGGGATCTTTGAAAACAACGGCTGTTTCCAGCTCAGGATATGGAAAATACTAAATTGGCCTGGGGCATCTTTTTTTTTTTTTTTCCGACTTCTAAGTTCAGGTGTACATGTGTAGGATGTACAAGTTTCTTAATAGATAAACATGTGCCATGGTGTTTTGCTGCACAGATCATACCATCACTCAGGTATTAAGCCCTGCACCCATTAACCATTCTTCCTAATCCTATCTTTCCTCCCATCATGTCCCACAGGCCTCCACCAGGCCCCACAGGCCCCAGGGTGTGTTGTTATACCCCCATGTGTCCATGTGTACTCATCATTTACCTCCCACTTGTAAGTGAAAATATATGGTGTTTGGTTTTCTGTTCCTGGGTCAGTTTGCTAAGCATAATGTCTACAGCTCCATCCATGTCCCTGCAAAGGACATGATCTCATTCCTTTTCATGGCTGCATAGTATTCTATGATATATAAGCACCACATTTTCTTTATCCAGTCTATCACTGATGGACATTTAGGTGATTCCATGTCTTTGCTATTTTGAGTAGTGCTGTGATGAACATACGCATGCATGTGTCTTTATAACAGGATGACTTATATTCCTTTGGGTATATACTCAGTAAGGGAAATCCTGGTAATTAAACTAATTAAACTAAAGAGCTTTGGGTTTATATTGCTTTGGGTATTTCTGCCTCTAGGTCTTTGAGGAATCCCAAGCTGTCTTACACAATGGTTCAACTAATTTACACTCCCACCTATAGTGTAAAAGTGTTCTTTTTTTTCCACAACCATGCCAGTAGCCGATGCTTTCTGACTTTTTAATCATAGCCATTCTGACTGGTGTGAGTTGATATCTCATTTTGCTTTTGATTTCCATCTCTCTAATGATCAGTGATGTTCAGTTTCTTTTCAGACATTTGTTGGCCATATATATGTCTTCTTTTGAGAAGTGTCTGTTCATGTCCTTTGCCCACTTTTTAATGGGGTTGTTTTGACTTTTTCCTGTAAATTTGTTTCAGTTCTTTACAGATGCTACTAGATATTAGATCTTTATCAGATGGAGAGATTGCAAAATTTTCTCCCATTCTGCAGGTCATCTGTTTACTTTGTTGATAGTTTATTTTCTTGTGCAGAAGCTCTTTAATTAGATCCCATTTGTCTATTTTTGCTTTTGTGGCAACTGCTTTTGGAGTCTTCATCATGAAATCTTTGTCCATGTCTATGTCCTGAATGGTACTGCCTAGGTTTCCTTCTAGGTTTTATATAGCTTTGGGTTTTTCTTCTAGGATTTATATAGTTTTAAGTCTTTAATCCATCTTGACTTGATTTTTGCATATGATATGGTGTAAGAAAGGAGTCCTGTTTCAATTTTCTGCATATGCCTAGCCAGTTCTCCAAGTACCATTTATTTAAAAGGGAATCCTGGCCGGGCACAGTGGCTCATGCCTGTAATCCCATCACCTTGGGAGGCCAAGGTGGGCAGATCACCTGAGGTCAGGAGTTTGAGACCAGCCTGGCCAACATGGTGAAACCCCATCTCTACTAAAAATACAAAAGATTAGCTGGGCATGGTGGTGGGCACCTGTAATCCCAGCTACTCAGGAGGCTGAGGAAGGAGAATTGCTTGAACCCAGGAGGCAGAGGTTGCACTGAGCTGAGGTCATGCCATTGCAATCCAGCCTGGGCAACAAGAGCAAAACTTGGTCTCAAAAAGAAAAAAAGCAGGGGGGATCCTTTCCCCATTGCCTGTTTTGTTAGGTTTGTCAAGATCCAATGGTTGTAGGTATGTGGTCTTATCTCTGGGTTCTCTATCCTGTTCCATTAGTCTATGTGTGTGTTCTTGTTGCAGTACCATGTTGTTTTGGTTACTGTAGCCTTGTAATGTAGTTTGAAGTCAGGTAGTGTGATGCTTCCAGCTTTGTTCTTTTTACTTAGGATTGCCTTGGCTATTTGGGATCTTTGTGGTTTCATATGAATTTTTAAATAGTTGTTTTCTAATTCTCTGAAGAATGTCAGTGGTAGTTTCATGGGAATAGTATTGAATACATAAATTACTTTTGGCAGTATGGCCATTTTCACAATATTGATTCTTTGTATCCATGAGCATGGAATGTTTTTCCATTTGTTTGTGTCCTGTCTGATTTCTTTCAGCAGTGGTTTGTAGTTCCCCTTGAAGAGGTTCTTCACTTCCCTGTAGCTATATTAATACCTAGGTATTTTATTCTTTTTGTGGCATTTATGAATGAGAGATCTTAAGATTTGGCTTTCAGCTTGCCTACTGGTGTATAGAAATGCCAGTCATTTTTGCACATTGATTTTGTATCCTAAGACTTTGCTTAAATTCCTTAACAGATTAAGAAGCTTTGGGGCTGAGATGATGGGGTTTTCTAGATATAGAATTATGTCATTTGCAAACAAAGATAATTTGACTTCTTCTCTTCCTATTTGAATACCTTTTATTTCTTTCTCTGGGCTGACTGCCCTGGCCAGAATTTCCAGTACCATGTTGAACAGGAGTGGTGTAAGAAGGCAAACTTGTCTTGTGCCGGTTTCCAAGGAGAATGCTTCCAGCTTTTGCCCTTTCAATATGATATTGACTGTAGGTCTGTCATACATGGCTCTTATTATTTTGAGGTATGTTCCTTCAATGCCTAGTTTATTCAGTATTTTTAACCTGAAGGGATGTTGAATTTTATCGAGGGTCTTTTCTGCATCTATTGAGATAATCATGTGGTTTTTGTATTTAGTTCGTTTATGTGATGAATTGCACTTATTGATTTGTGTATGTTAAACCAGCCTTGCATCCCAGGTGTGAAGTCTACTTGATCATGGTGGATAAGTTTTTCTATGTGTCGCTGAATTAACTTTGCCAGTATTTTGTTGAGGATTTCTGCACTGATGTTAATCAAGAATACTGTCCTGAAGTTTTCCTTTTTTTTTTTTTTTTTTTCTTTTTTAAATCTCTGCAGGTTTTGGTAAAAGGTAACACCTGAACAGTTTCTGAGGATTAAATGGAAGTAACGTATCAATGTTTATTTCCTGATTTTGGTGACTGTTTGTGGTTATACCACAAAATATCCTTAATTGTAGGAAATACACACAAATATTTGGGGGTAATGCACTTCAGCAGGCAACTTACTCTTGGTGCTCCAAAAAAAAGAAAGCTATTAAAATGTAAAAGAGGTACTTGAAAAGTTTTTCTATCAATAAGACTTTTTAAAAAATTTAATATTAAAAATGAAATAGAAAACAAATTTCTTTCAACTCATAAAAGGTATACACAATAAAGATTAAGAAGATATCTCACTTAAGCACTGAAAGCATTCCTGTTAAGATCAGGAGCAAGACAGGAGCAATTCAATATTTTATTGAAGTTCCTAGCCCATGCATAAGGCAAGGAAAAATACAAACATTGAAAAGGAAAAACACAATTGTCATTATTGTAGCTGAGATGTTACCTACATTAAAACTTCTCCCCAAAAATCTGTGGATAAATTATTATAATTAATAATTGCATCAATGTTGAATACAAACTCAATAAACACAAGTCTATGGCATTTCCATATCCTAAGAATCCATTAGAAAAATGACAGCACTTAAAATAACACAAAACTTTCAATACAAGGAGTAAACAAAACTGTATAAGACTTTTATGGGAAAAAAGTATAAAACCTTATTTGAAAACATTTATTAAAGCTAAAGCAATGAGCCTATATATTATGTTCTTGATTTCAAAGTCTAAGGATAGCAAAATGTCAATTCTCCCTGAAACTGATCTATTGGTTCAATGCCATTCCCACCACAATTCCAAAAGAGTTTTCACAGAACCCAACAAATGATTTCAACATTTTATGGAAAAACAAAAGGACTATGATACTTCTGTAAAGATGCTTTTGAAGAAGAGTAAGATAGGTTTCGAAACCATGTTGATGTCATACTAAGCAACAGTTAAAATGTACAATTTGACACTGGAACAGTGTCACATATAATGGACATCTAGTTTATTAAAGCACAGGCATTGTGTATCAGAGAAAAAGGAATGAACTCTTGACTGGGCACAGTGGCTCACGCCTGTAATCCTAGCACTTTAGGAGGCCGAGTCAGGAAGACTGCATGAGCCCAGGAGTTCCAAACCAGTTTAGGCAACAAAGCAAGACACTGTCTCTACAAAAAATAAAAAACAGAAATAGCCAGATGTGGTGGTCTATGCCTATCTATAGTCCCAACTACTCAGGGGGATCGATTGAGCCCAGGAGGTCGAGGCTGCAGTAAGCTGCCACTGCACCACTTGCCCAGCCTAGATGACAGGGCAACACTCGGTCTCAAAAAAAAAAAAAAAAAAAAGAACTCTTCACACTTTAACCCCTGAATCCACTGATCACCCACAGATAAAAACAAGTGGACCTCTACCTTATACCTTAAAGTAAACGAAAATCAATTCCAAGTTATTTGAGATTTAATTGCAAAGGTCAAAATTCTTAATTTTTTAAGAAAAGAATATTTTTATGACCTCAACAAGAAAGGATTTTCAAACAAGGATTTCTAAAAGTACGAACCACAAAGAAAAAGTCTGATAAATTCAACTATATTAAATCTAAGAACTTTTGTTCATCAAAGGATATCAGAGAATGAAAAAGCAGTGTACGAAATGGAAGATAATATTTGCAACGTATATAATCAATAAAGTACTTACATCTAGAATATACAAAAATCTCTTTCTCTCACATACACAAAAGACAAAAGCAGGCAACAAACATTCCATAAACATACAAAGAGGTTCAACTTTATTAGCAGTCAGAGAAATGCAAATTAAAACCACAATTAAATGTCACTATATTCTATTCACATGACAAAAATTCAGAAGTTGGATAATATCAAGTTTGCATACATGTGAAATAATGAAAAATAACATCTACTATTTGGGGGAGTAAGGAAAACAGTTTGGTTTTTTAAGAGTGAAATATTTCCTTGTTTCAGGACTCAGAAATTCCAATTCTGATTAGATACTCCAGAGGAACTTTCTCACGGTTGTTCCAGGAAAATGTTCATAGCAGTACTATTTGTCAGAGTCAAAAAAAAAAAAAAAAAAAACAAAGTAAAAAAAAAAAAAAAAACTGGAAACAAAATGGACATCAAGAGTAAAACAGACAAAGATACTATGGTTTGTTCACAGATTGAAGCACCAATAGAGAAATGAAAATTAATGAAACAGAGCTAAACATAAATGAACCTTTTTAAAAAGTTGAATGAAAGAAGTCACAGAAAAATACTCACATAATTTCACTTACATAAAGTTCAAAGAGAGGCAAACTTTATATTCACAGAAATGCAAACACAGATGGTAAAAATGAGAAGGAAAACTCTAGACTCTGGAAGGAAAGGTACTACAATCAGGAAGGAGCATACAGGGAGCTTATTAAGGTCCTATTTCTTAACCTAGGTGGTTAGGGTTAGGGGTACAAGCTCCTTCACATTCTAAGTTAAATTGAACCTTTATGTTGCATATATTTTTATTATGAATATTTAAAAAACTCCTTTTTTTGGAGTGATAAGAAAAGTGGGGGGATAGAGAGGCATGCATGCTCTGGCTTTTCTTTGGTTCTCTGCTGCCAAGTGGCAAGCATTCCGTAGCCTCTTAGTTCTTAGTGAACCCCACTTAGGATGATGCCACTTCTAATATTCCATTACCTACTACTGCCACTACCCCCAGTGCCCCTACACACAGAGAACAGGATAATTATATGAGGGAAAAATTACTGGTTTTATTCTCAATGTTGGAGGGGAGAGGGAATAACGAAACTAAATATTTGCATACCACATTTGACAGTTCATAAAACGCTATTACATACTCCTTCATTTTTATCATCAAAACAAGCATCCTGAAGTAGACAGAACATAAATCATTGAAATCAAATATTTTCCAATGCAAATAAAATGCTAGAAAGAGGTATCATCATGCCTTTCCATCACTACATCTTAAATTCTTCACTTCTTATTGCAAGGTCAAAACAGATGCTGAATGTGATAATATGACAAAAGAAAACAAAAAATAATGAAAAGAAATGAGAAGAGGGAAAAGTGGATGGGTATAACTACTTTAGAAAACCTTTGTAATATCTACTAAAGCTGAATACTTATCTAACTTATAACTAACCCAGTAATCCCACTTATAGGTATAAATACAATAAAAATGCACACATATGTTCACCAAAAGATACATACTAGAATACAACAGCAACACTGTTCATAATAAACAACAAAAAGGAAACCTGTCCAAATGTCTATCAATTATAGAAAAATGAAATAAACTGTGGTATATTAACGCAATGGAATAATCTACAGCAATGAGAATGATGCAAAAAAATAGATGACTCATGAATATGATATTAAGCAAAAGCAGGCAGATATAAAACAAGTATATCCTATAAGATTTCATTTCATTTCAAAGTTCAGATACAGATAAACTTATCTATATTTTCAGAAATCCACTGGCCACCATGACAATGGGAAAGCAGAGGCCTCTGTTCTAGTAATGTTTCATTTTTGCTAGATGCTGGCTACACAGGTATTTTCAGTTTGTGAAAATTCATTATGATACACACTTATTAATCATGCCCTTTTCTGTATGTATAATATGTTTTGATAATAAGTTTTTGAAACAGGGTGTAGAGACTTAAAGAGACAAGATAACATTAAAAAATATCTTTTTCATCATGTCCCTAACGTTCTTCATATCAGGATCAAAATTCTTATTCAAAATTTCTAAATCAAGCAATAAACTGTATAGAGGTGTTAAGCTAAAATAATTAGAAAGCTCTGAGTTTAAAATGCACTCTACATTAATATGCAACTGGGTGACCTTGCAAAACACAATTAAATTTCTGTCTTAGTTTTCTGACCATTAAAATGGAATTACTACTGTTGTCTTTCTTACCCCATAATGATGTTGTGATAAGTAGAATGAGGTATACAAAATGGCTGTTTAAACCATAAAGTAACCTTGATTTGAGTAAAACCACAAATAAAAAATAGATCAAAGGCCAAATACAATGGTTTACAATCTTTAAATTTTTGTGTGCAGTAGGAACTTTGTTCAAGTGAAATCATAAACCCTGGTTTTATCACTAATTAGTTTTCTGAACCTAACCCTTTTCAACTATGAGGGTGAATCCAATATCACCTGGTTTTCGGACTAGAGATAATGTATAACGGAGAACCTAGAAAAATGCTCAACTAAACTTAACAACTTTAGCCTAAAATTTGGATGTGTGCAACAGCCTCCTAACTACTATGACTTAGTTCACTTCCTTTGCTATTCACTTTCTTCAAATCCTTACGGTAATTTTTTAAAAATAACAATTTGGCCAAGTCACTTGTCTGGCTTACTACTTACTGCTACCAACAGAACAATGCCCCAGCTAACTTTGTGGCACACAAGGCCCTTGACAAGGTGCCCTAAATCAATCTATCTCTTCTGCCTCTTCTCTAGCATCCTACGTTTTTAAAAATTATTATTATACTTTGAGTTCTGGGATACATGTGCAGAATATGCAGGTTTGTTACTCAGGTATACATGTGCCATGGTGGTATGCTGCACCCATCAACCTGTCATCTACATTAGGTATTTTTCCTAATGCTATCCCTCCCCCAGTCCCCTAACCCCTGATATGCCCAGGTGTGTGATATTCCCCTCTCTGTGTTCATGTGTTCTCTCAATTATGAGTAAGAATATGCGATGTTTGGTTTTCTGTTCCTGTGTTAGTTTGCTGAGAATGATGGCTTCCAGCTTCATCCATGTCTCTGGCAAAGGACATGAACTCATTCTTTTTTAAGGCTGTGTAGTATTCCATGGTATATATGCGGCACATTTTTTTATCCAGTCTAGCACTGATGGGCATTTGGGTTGGTTCCAAGTCTTTGCTATTGTGAACAGTGCCTCAATAAACATACGTGTGCATGTGTCTTTATAGCAGAATGATTTATAATACTTTGGGTATATACCCAGTAATGGGATTGCTGGGTCAAATGGTATTTCTGGTTCTAGATTCTTGTGTTCCACAATGGTTGAACTAATTTACAGTCCCACCAACAGTGTAAACGCATTCCTATTTCTCCACATCCTCTCCAGCATCTGTTGTTTCCTGACCTTTTAATAATCACCATTCTAACTGGTATGAGATAGTATCTCATTGTGGTTACGACTTGCATTTCTCTAATGACCAGTGATGATAAGCTTTTTTCATGTTTGTTGGCTGCATAAATGTCTTCTTTTGAGAAGTGTCCATTCATATCCTTTGCCCACTTTTGGTGGGGTTGTTTTTTTCTTGTAAATTTGTTTGAATTCCTTGGAGAGTCTGGATATAGCCTTTTGTCAGATGTATAGATTGCAAAAATCGTCTCCCATTCTGTAGGTTGCCTGTTCACTCTGATGATAGGTTATTCTGCTGTGCAGAAGCGATTTAGTTTAATTAGATCCCATTTGTCAGTTTTGGCTTTTGTTGTGATTGTTTTTGGTGTTTCAGTCATGAAGTCTTTGCCCATGCCTATTGTCCTGAATGGTGCTGCCTAGGTTTTCTTCTAGAGTTTTCATGGTTTTAGGTTTTACATTTAACTATTCAATCCACCTTGAGTTAATTTTTATATAAGGTATAAGGAAGGGGTCCAGTTTCAGTTTTCTGCATATGGCTAGCCAGTTTTCCCAGCACCATTTATTAAATAAGGAATCCTTTCCCTATTGCTTGTTTTTGTCAGGTTTGTTGAAGATCAGGTGGTTACAGATGTATGGTGTTATTTTTGAGGACCCTGTTCTGTTCCATTGCTCTATATATCTGTTTTGGTACCAGTGCCATGCTGTTTTGGTCACTGGAACCTTGGAACATAGCTTGAAATCAGGTAGTGCGAGCATCCTACATTATAACATATCCAGTTACTTAACTAATCACTGGATAAGACACATACCTTTTAAGAAACCTTTTTTTCCTTCCCAGAAATAATAAGGTGTGGAGAATTAGAAATGAGAAAGGCCAGGTGTGGTGGTTCATGCCTATAATCCCAGCACTTTGGGAGGCTGAGGCAGGAGAATTATGAAGTCAGGAGATCGAGACCATCTTGCCCAACATGGTGAAAGCCAGTCTCTACTAAAATACAAAAAATTAGCCGGGCATGGTGGTGCCCGCCTGTTGTCCCAGCTACTCAAGAGGCTGAGGCAGGGGAACTGCTTGAAACTGGTAGGCAGAGGTTGCAGTGAGCCGAGATTGTGACACTGCATTCCAGCCTAGCGACAGAGCAAGACTCCGTATCAAAAAACAAACAAACAAAAAAGAAATAAGAAAGCACAAATTTGTTTTTAAACACACAAAAAAGAAATTACATTCTCACCATCTAGGTAATATCACTACTAACACCTTAGTGCATATCCCTCTGGAGAAATATACAGATGTAGATATAGATAGCTAAATGATCATAATGTACATACTGCCTAATAACCTGCTTTATTCAGTCAACAATCTCTCCTTTCCATTTTAGTAAATTTCCATCTCCTCTAATATACAAGCCATATTCAAATTTCCCCAACAAATCAAAAATGTCCTTTATAGCTGATCTGTCCAAATAAATATATAATTCAGTTTCACATCGTATCTATTTGTCCTCTACATTTCTTTTAACGCAGCACCGTCACCTTCCCCCACCATCTTTTTAGGACACTAAGAAGCTAAAGAGATCTCACTAATTTTCCTACTGAATTTCCAACCTTCATTCTTTTATCGCCACATAATGTATGACCCCTTAAGGTTAAAACTCTGAGAATGAATTGAAAGTCTGTGGAGGAAATGACCATTTTCCCAGTCTTATACCTTATTCCAAACATAAAATTTTCTTCTTAAGATAAATTACATCCAGCTCAAAAGGAAAAACCTTTCACTCAGTAGATGCTGAGGGCTCACTGATACCCATCCAACACCATAACATAAAGCCAGCCAGTTCACAAGCCTGGCCCATGTCCTGAGTAAACAACTAATAATCATCATAAACTTGAAGAAATACTCCATAAGAAAAAGAAATAAAAATAAGCATAAAGAACAAAATGATCATTTAAAAAGAGAAAGAATACAGGGAATCAAAGAATTCTCAACAAGAATAAACAGAAATTCTCTACTTAACATAGTTCTTGAAAAAAACAGTTGAATAATATGAATAAGGAATAGTTCTTGGAAATTGAAAATATGATTGCCAAGATAAAGAGTTAAATAAAAATAGAGAACTGGAATATCAAGTTGAGAAAATATAACAGGAAACATAACCAAACCCAAATAAAAAGAAAAACATATAAGAAAAAATAAAAAGATGAAGAGATTCAATTCAGAAGTTCTAGTTTCTAATTACTAAAGATTTCAGAAAGATAACAGAGAAAACAGGGGAAAGGGAATAATCATAGAAATAACAAAATTTCACACTACATTAATCTCCAAAGAGCCTACTAACTGCCAAAACATCAGGTGGAAAACAACCAGCCAACTAAAACAAAACTCAAATCCAAGGACATCACTGTGAAACTTCAGAATGCTAGAAATAAGAGATTTAAAATTTCCCAGAGATAAAAACAGGCAAAACACAATGTACAATGGACCAGAATGTAGTAGACCTTCCAACGGCTAAATGAGATCCTAGAAAAGCAATACCCTCAAATTTCTAAGGGAAAACTCTCTTCTGTGACAACCAAACTATTTCATACCAACCAACTTATTAATATCAATTAAATGTGAGACCAGAATAAAGAGATTTTCAGTAATGAAGTAACTTAAAAAGTGTGCCATTCATTAATCCTCTCTTAGAAGTAACAACATATTCCAGCAAAGTGAGAGAATAAACTAGGAATAAAGAAGACATGCTATCCAGGAAAGAATGTATCCAATCCCAGATTATGAAAAAAAAAAAATTTCCAGACTTTGTCCCTCCATGATGGCTCTAGAGAAGCTTTGGACAGTAACCTGTTCAGATGAGAACAGGTGGACTGAGGTGGAGAGGGGGCCAGAAATACTGTTTTTTTCATTAAGCCTTTAAATAGTGTATGAATTTTTTTTTGAAAACTATGTATATATATCACATTGATTTTTTTAATTCAGTAAAATCAGAAACAAATTTAAAGAGGCAATGACATAAAATTTTGAACTCAGTCACCTTTTAACTTCTATTAGCATTTGGGAAACTTTAAAGATGACCTAAAAAGATGTTGCAATTTTCTTCTCATAATTTTGTTGTCATCACATAAACAAAAAATAAAGTCAATTTTATGAGTGTGTAGTACCTAAGATTTCGGAGGCCATAATAACAGAAAAGAGCCATTAAGAGATTTACAACTTTAGGGCTGGGCACGGTGGCTCAAGCCTGTAATCCCAGCACTTTGGGAGGCCAAAGTGGGTGGATCACGAGGTCAAGAGATCGAGACCATCCTGGTCAACATGGTGAAACCCCGTCTCTACTAAAAATACAAAAAATTAGCTGGGCATGGTGGCACGTGCCTGTAATCTCAGTT